>NC_091988.1:119366861-119718899 GCF_044704955.1 Pristiophorus japonicus | reverse complement strand
CCCTTGCTGAGTGATTGAGATCATTCCCTTTCTGAGTGAATGCGATCATTCACTTGCTGAGTGATTGGGATCACTCACTTGCTGAGTAATTGGAATCATTCCCTTGCCGAGTGATTGGGATCACTCGCTTGCTGAGTGATTGGGATCATTCTCTTGCCGAGTGATTGGGATCATTCAATTGCCGAGTGATTGGGATCATTCCCTTGCTGAGTGATGGGGATCATTCACTTGCTGAGTGATTGTGATAATTCCCTTGATGAGTGATTGAGATCATTCCCTTGCTGAGTGATTGGAACCATTCCCTTGCTGAGTGATTGGCATCATTCCCTTTCTGAGTTAATGCGATCATTCCCTTGATGAGTTATTGGGATCATTCACTTGATGAGTGATTGTGATCACTCCCTTGCTTAGTGATTGGGACCATTCCATTGCTGAGCTATTTGGGTCATTCTCTTGCTGAGTGATTGGGATCATTTACTTTCCGAGTGATTGCGATCATTCCCTTGCTGAGTGTTTGGGATCATTCACTTGCTGAGTGATTGTGATCATTCCCTTGCTGAGTGATTGGGATCATTCCCTTGCTGAGTGATTGGAATCATTCCCTTGCTGAGTGATTGGCATCATTCCCTTTCTGAGTGAATGCGATCATTCACTTGCTGAGTGATTGGGATCATTCCCTTGCTGAGTGATTGGCATCATTCCCTTTTTGAGTTAATGCGATCATTCCCTTGAAGAGTTATTGGGATCATTCACATGATGAGTGATTGGGATCACTCCCTTGCTGAGTGATAGGGATCATTCACTTGATGAGTGATTGTGATCACTCCCTTGCTAGGTGATTGGGTCCGTTCCCTTGCTGAGCGATTTGGGTCATTCTCTTGCTGAGTGATTGGAATCATTCCCTTGCTGAGTGATTGCGATGATTCCCTTGCTGAGTGATTGGGATCATTCACTTGCTGAGTGATTGGGATCATTTACTTGCCGAGTGATTGCGATCATTCCCTTGCAGAGTGATTGGGATCATTCACTTGCTGAGTGATTGTGATCATTCCCTTGCTGAGTGATTGGGATCATTCCCTTGCTGAGTGATTGGGATCATTCCCTTGCTGAGTGAATGCGATCATTCACTTGCTGAGTGATTGGGATCATTCCCTTGCTGAGTGATTGGAATCATTCACTTGCTGAGTAATTGTGATCATTCCCTTGCTGAGTGATTGGGATCATTCCCTTGCTGAGTGATTAAAATCATTCCCTTGCAGAGTGATTGTGATCGTTCCCTTGCTGAGCGATTGGGATCATTCCCTTGCTGAGTGATTGGGATCATTCTCTTTCCGAGAGATTGAGATCATTCCCCTGCCGAGTGATTGGGATCATTCCCTTGCTGACTGATGGGGATCATTCACTTGCTGAGTGATTGGAATCATTCCCTTGCTGAGTGATTGGCATCATTCCCTTTCTGAGTGAATGCGATCATTCACTTGCTGAGTGATTGGGATCATTCCCATGCTGAGAGATTGGAATCATTTCCTTGCTGAGTGATTGCGATCATTCCCTTGCTGAGTGATTGGGATCATTCCGTTGCTGAGTGATTGCGACACACCCTTGCTGAGCGATTGGGATCATTCCCTTGCTGAGTGATTGGGAACATTCCCTTGCTGAGAAATTGGGATCATTACCTTGCTGAGTGATTGGGATCATTACCGTGCTGAGTGATTGGTGTCATTTAATGCTGAGTGATTGCGATCACTCCCTTGCTGAGTGATTGGGATCATTCCCTTGCTGAGTGATTGGGATCATTCCATTTCCGAATAATTGGGATCATTCCCTTGCTGAGCGATTGGGATCAATCCCTTGCTGAGTGATTGGGATCATTCACCTGCCGAGCGATAAGGATCATTCCCCTGCTGAGTGATTGAGATCATTACCTTGCCGAGTGATTGGGATCATGCCCCTGTTGCGTGATTGCGATCACTCCCTTGCTGAGTGATTGGGATCACACCCTTGCTGAGTGATTGAGGTCATTCACTTGCTGAGTGATTAGAATCAGTCACCTGCTGAGTGATTGCGATCACTCCATTGCTGAGTGATTGGGATCATTCACTTGCTCAGTGATTGGGATCACTCGCTTGCTGAGTGATTGGCATCATTCCCTTTCTGAGTTAATGCGATCATTCCCTTGATGAGTTATTGGGATCATTCTCTTGCTGAGTGATTGGAATCATTCCCTTGCTGAGTGATTCGGATCATTCCCTTGCTGAGCGATTGGGATCATTCACCTGCCGAGTGATTAATATCATTCCCCTGCCGAGTGATTGAGATCATTCTCTTTCCGAGAGATTGAGATCATTCCCCTGCTGAGTGATTGGGATCACTCCATTGCTGAGTGATTGTGATCACTCCCTTGCTGAGTGATTGGGATCATTCTCTTGCCGAGTGATTGGGATCATTCACTTGCCGAGTGATAGGGATCATTCCCCTGCCGAGTGATTGAGATCATTCCCCTGCTGAGTGATTGGGATCATTCCCTTGCTGAGTGATTGGGGTCATTCACTTGCTGAGTGATTAGAATCATTCCCCTGCTGAGTGAATGCGATCACTCCCTTCCTGAGTGATTGGGATCATTTCCTTGCTGAGTAATTGGGATCACTCGCTTGCTGAGTGATTGGGATGATTCACTTGCTGAGTGATGGGCATCATTCTCATGCCGAGTGATTGCGATCATTCCCTTGCTGAGTGATTGGAATCATTCCCTTGCTGAGTGATTGGGATCACACCCTTGCTGAGTGATTGAGGTCATTCACTTGCTGAGTGATTAGAATCATTCCCCTGCTGAGTGAATGCGATCACTCCCTTGCTGAGTGATTGGGATCATTCCCTTGCTGAGTGATTGGGATCACTCGCTTGCTGTGTGATTGGGATCATTCACTTGCTGAGTGATTGGGAGCATTCACTTGCTGAGTGATTGTGATCATACCCTTGCTGAGTGATTCGGATCATTCCCTTGCTGAGTGATTGGAATCATTCGTTTGCTGAGTGATTGGCATCATTCCCTTTCTGAGTTAATGCGATCATTCCCTTGATGAGTTATTGGGATCATTCTCTTGCTGAGTGATTGGAATCATTCCCTTGCTGAGTGATTCGGATCATTCCCTTGCTGAGCGATTGGGATCATTCACCTGCCGAGTGATTAATATCATTCCCCTGCCGAGTGATTGAGATCATTCTCTTTCCGAGAGATTGAGATCATTCCCCTGCTGAGTGATTGGGATCACTCCATTGCTGAGTGATTGTGATCACTCCCTTGCTGAGTGATTGGGATCATTCTCTTGCCGAGTGATTGGGATCATTCACTTGCCGAGTGATAGGGATCATTCCCCTGCCGAGTGATTGAGATCATTCCCCTGCTGAGTGATTGGGATCATTCCCTTGCTGAGTGATTGGGGTCATTCACTTGCTGAGTGATTAGAATCATTCCCCTGCTGAGTGAATGCGATCACTCCCTTCCTGAGTGATTGGGATCATTTCCTTGCTGAGTAATTGGGATCACTCGCTTGCTGAGTGATTGGGATGATTCACTTGCTGAGTGATGGGCATCATTCTCATGCCGAGTGATTGCGATCATTCCCTTGCTGAGTGATTGGAATCATTCCCTTGCTGAGTGATTGGGATCACACCCTTGCTGAGTGATTGAGGTCATTCACTTGCTGAGTGATTAGAATCATTCCCCTGCTGAGTGAATGCGATCACTCCCTTGCTGAGTGATTGGGATCATTCCCTTGCTGAGTGATTGGGATCACTCGCTTGCTGTGTGATTGGGATCATTCACTTGCTGAGTGATTGGGAGCATTCACTTGCTGAGTGATTGTGATCATACCCTTGCTGAGTGATTCGGATCATTCCCTTGCTGAGTGATTGGAATCATTCGTTTGCTGAGTGATTGGGATCATTCCCTTGCTGAGCGATTGGGATCATTCCCTTGCTGAGTGATTGGGATCATTCACCTGCTGAGTGATTAGGATCATTCCCCTGCCGAGTGTTGAGATCATTCCCTTGCCGCGAGATTGGGATCATGCCCCTGCTGAGTGTTTGGGAGCACTCCCTTGCTGAGTGATTATGATCATTCACTTGCCGAGTGATTGCGATCATTCCCTTGCTGAGTGATCTGGATCATTCCCTTGCTGAGTGATTGGAATCATTCGCTTGCTGAGTGATTGGGATCATACCCTTGCTGAGCGATTGGGATCATTCCCTTGCTGAGTGATTGGGATCATTCCCCTGCCGAGTGTTGAGATCATTCCCTTGCCGAGAGATTGGGATCATGCCTCTGCTTTGTGTTTGGGATCACTCCCTTGCTGAATGATTGGAATCATTCCCTTGCTGAGTGATGGGGATCATTCACTTGCTGAGAGATTGTGATCATTCCTTTGCTGAGTGATTGGAATCATTCCCTTGCTAAGTGATTGGCATCATTCCCTTTCTGAGTGAATGCGATCATTCCCTTGCTGAGTGATTGCGATCATTCCCTTGCAGAGTGATTGGGATCATTCACTTGCTGAGTGATTGTGATCATTCCCTTGCTGAGTGATTGGGATCATTCCCTTGCTGAGTGATTGGGATCATTCCCTTGCTGAGTGAATGCGATCATTCACTTGCTGAGTGATTGGGATCATTCCCTTGCTGAGTGATTGGAATCATTCACTTGCTGAGTAATTGTGATCATTCCCTTGCTGAGTGATTGGGATCATTCCCTTGCTGAGTGATTAAAATCATTCCCTTGCAGAGTGATTGTGATCGTTCCCTTGCTGAGCGATTGGGATCATTCCCTTGCTGAGTGATTGGGATCATTCTCTTTCCGAGAGATTGAGATCATTCCCCTGCCGAGTGATTGGGATCATTCCCTTGCTGACTGATGGGGATCATTCACTTGCTGAGTGATTGGAATCATTCCCTTGCTGAGTGATTGGCATCATTCCCTTTCTGAGTGAATGCGATCATTCACTTGCTGAGTGATTGGGATCATTCCCATGCTGAGAGATTGGAATCATTTCCTTGCTGAGTGATTGCGATCATTCCCTTGCTGAGTGATTGGGATCATTCCGTTGCTGAGTGATTGCGACACACCCTTGCTGAGCGATTGGGATCATTCCCTTGCTGAGTGATTGGGAACATTCCCTTGCTGAGAAATTGGGATCATTACCTTGCTGAGTGATTGGGATCATTACCGTGCTGAGTGATTGGTGTCATTTAATGCTGAGTGATTGCGATCACTCCCTTGCTGAGTGATTGGGATCATTCCCTTGCTGAGTGATTGGGATCATTCCATTTCCGAATAATTGGGATCATTCCCTTGCTGAGCGATTGGGATCAATCCCTTGCTGAGTGATTGGGATCATTCACCTGCCGAGCGATAAGGATCATTCCCCTGCTGAGTGATTGAGATCATTACCTTGCCGAGTGATTGGGATCATGCCCCTGTTGCGTGATTGCGATCACTCCCTTGCTGAGTGATTGGGATCACACCCTTGCTGAGTGATTGAGGTCATTCACTTGCTGAGTGATTAGAATCAGTCACCTGCTGAGTGATTGCGATCACTCCATTGCTGAGTGATTGGGATCATTCACTTGCTCAGTGATTGGGATCACTCGCTTGCTGAGTGATTGGCATCATTCCCTTTCTGAGTTAATGCGATCATTCCCTTGATGAGTTATTGGGATCATTCTCTTGCTGAGTGATTGGAATCATTCCCTTGCTGAGTGATTCGGATCATTCCCTTGCTGAGCGATTGGGATCATTCACCTGCCGAGTGATTAATATCATTCCCCTGCCGAGTGATTGAGATCATTCTCTTTCCGAGAGATTGAGATCATTCCCCTGCTGAGTGATTGGGATCACTCCATTGCTGAGTGATTGTGATCACTCCCTTGCTGAGTGATTGGGATCATTCTCTTGCCGAGTGATTGGGATCATTCACTTGCCGAGTGATAGGGATCATTCCCCTGCCGAGTGATTGAGATCATTCCCCTGCTGAGTGATTGGGATCATTCCCTTGCTGAGTGATTGGGGTCATTCACTTGCTGAGTGATTAGAATCATTCCCCTGCTGAGTGAATGCGATCACTCCCTTCCTGAGTGATTGGGATCATTTCCTTGCTGAGTAATTGGGATCACTCGCTTGCTGAGTGATTGGGATGATTCACTTGCTGAGTGATGGGCATCATTCTCATGCCGAGTGATTGCGATCATTCCCTTGCTGAGTGATTGGAATCATTCCCTTGCTGAGTGATTGGGATCACACCCTTGCTGAGTGATTGAGGTCATTCACTTGCTGAGTGATTAGAATCATTCCCCTGCTGAGTGAATGCGATCACTCCCTTGCTGAGTGATTGGGATCATTCCCTTGCTGAGTGATTGGGATCACTCGCTTGCTGTGTGATTGGGATCATTCACTTGCTGAGTGATTGGGAGCATTCACTTGCTGAGTGATTGTGATCATACCCTTGCTGAGTGATTCGGATCATTCCCTTGCTGAGTGATTGGAATCATTCGTTTGCTGAGTGATTGGCATCATTCCCTTTCTGAGTTAATGCGATCATTCCCTTGATGAGTTATTGGGATCATTCTCTTGCTGAGTGATTGGAATCATTCCCTTGCTGAGTGATTCGGATCATTCCCTTGCTGAGCGATTGGGATCATTCACCTGCCGAGTGATTAATATCATTCCCCTGCCGAGTGATTGAGATCATTCTCTTTCCGAGAGATTGAGATCATTCCCCTGCTGAGTGATTGGGATCACTCCATTGCTGAGTGATTGTGATCACTCCCTTGCTGAGTGATTGGGATCATTCTCTTGCCGAGTGATTGGGATCATTCACTTGCCGAGTGATAGGGATCATTCCCCTGCCGAGTGATTGAGATCATTCCCCTGCTGAGTGATTGGGATCATTCCCTTGCTGAGTGATTGGGGTCATTCACTTGCTGAGTGATTAGAATCATTCCCCTGCTGAGTGAATGCGATCACTCCCTTCCTGAGTGATTGGGATCATTTCCTTGCTGAGTAATTGGGATCACTCGCTTGCTGAGTGATTGGGATGATTCACTTGCTGAGTGATGGGCATCATTCTCATGCCGAGTGATTGCGATCATTCCCTTGCTGAGTGATTGGAATCATTCCCTTGCTGAGTGATTGGGATCACACCCTTGCTGAGTGATTGAGGTCATTCACTTGCTGAGTGATTAGAATCATTCCCCTGCTGAGTGAATGCGATCACTCCCTTGCTGAGTGATTGGGATCATTCCCTTGCTGAGTGATTGGGATCACTCGCTTGCTGTGTGATTGGGATCATTCACTTGCTGAGTGATTGGGAGCATTCACTTGCTGAGTGATTGTGATCATACCCTTGCTGAGTGATTCGGATCATTCCCTTGCTGAGTGATTGGAATCATTCGTTTGCTGAGTGATTGGGATCATTCCCTTGCTGAGCGATTGGGATCATTCCCTTGCTGAGTGATTGGGATCATTCACCTGCTGAGTGATTAGGATCATTCCCCTGCCGAGTGTTGAGATCATTCCCTTGCCGCGAGATTGGGATCATGCCCCTGCTGAGTGTTTGGGAGCACTCCCTTGCTGAGTGATTATGATCATTCACTTGCCGAGTGATTGCGATCATTCCCTTGCTGAGTGATCTGGATCATTCCCTTGCTGAGTGATTGGAATCATTCGCTTGCTGAGTGATTGGGATCATACCCTTGCTGAGCGATTGGGATCATTCCCTTGCTGAGTGATTGGGATCATTCCCCTGCCGAGTGTTGAGATCATTCCCTTGCCGAGAGATTGGGATCATGCCTCTGCTTTGTGTTTGGGATCACTCCCTTGCTGAATGATTGGAATCATTCCCTTGCTGAGTGATGGGGATCATTCACTTGCTGAGAGATTGTGATCATTCCTTTGCTGAGTGATTGGAATCATTCCCTTGCTAAGTGATTGGCATCATTCCCTTTCTGAGTGAATGCGATCATTCACTTGCTGAGTGATTGGGATCACTGACTTGCTGAGTGATTGGGATCATTCATTTGCTGAGTGATTGGGATCATTCACTTGCTGAGTAATTGTGATCATTCCCTTGCTGAGTGATTGGGATCATTCTCTTGCTGAGTGATTGAAATCATTCCCTTGCAGAGTGATTGGGATCATTCCCTTGCTGAGCGATTGGGATCATTTCCTTGCTGATTGATTGAGATCATTCATCTGCCGAGTGATTAGGATCATTCCCCTGCCGAGTGATTGAGATCATTCTCTTGCCGAGTGATTGGGATCATGCCCCTGCTGAATGATTGAGATCACTCCCTTGCTGAGTGATTGGCATCATTCCCTTTCTGAGTGAATGCGATCATTCACTTGCTGAGCGATTGGGATCATTCCCTTGCTGAGCGATTGGGATCATTCACTTGCTGAGTGATTGTGATAATTCCCTTGATGAGTGATTGAGATCATTCCCTTGCTGAGTGATTGGAACCATTCCCTTGCTGAGTGATTGGCATCATTCCCTTTCTGAGTTATTGGGATCATTCACTTGATGAGTGATTGGGATCACTCCCTTGCTGAGTGATAGGGATCATTCACTTGATGAGTGAATGTGATCACTCCCTTGCTAAATGATTGGGTTCATTCCCTTGCTGAGTGATTGGAATCATTCCCTTGCTGAGTGATTGGAATCATTCCCTTGCTGAGTGATTGGGATCATTCACTTGCCGAGTGATTGTGATCACTCCCTTGCTAAGTGATTGGGTCCATTCCCTTGCTGAGTGATTGGAATCATTCACTTGCTGAGTGATTGCGATGATTCCCTTGCTGAGTGATTGGGATCATTCACTTGCTGAGTGATTGGGATCATTCCCTTGCTGAGTGATTAAAATCATTCCCTTGCAGAGTGATTGTGATCGTTCCCTTGCTGAGCGATTGGGATCATTCCCTTGCTGAGCGATTGGGATCATTCTCTTGCTGATTGATTGAGATCATTCACCTGCCGAGTGATTAGGACATTCCCCTGCCGAGTGATTGAGATCATTCCCCTGCTGAGTGATTGGGATCACTCGCTTGCTGAATAATTGGGTCATTCACTTGCTGAGTAATGGGGATCATTCTGTTGCCGAGTGATTGCGATCATTCCCTTGCTGAGTGATTGGAATCATTCCCTTGCTGAGTGATTGGGATCACACCCTTGCTGAGTGATTGAGGTCATTCACTTGCTGAGTGATTAGAATCATTCCCCTGCTGAGTGAATGCGATCACTCCCTTGCTGAGTGATTGGGATCATTCCCTTGCTGAGTGATTGGGATCACTCGCTTGCTGAGTCATTGGGATCATTCACTTGCTGAGTGATTGCCATCATTCCCTTGCTGAGTGATTGGGAGCATTCACTTGCTGAGTGATTGTGATCATTCCGTTGCTGAGTGATTGGGATCATTCCCTTGCTGAGTGATTATGATCATTCACTTGCCGAGTGATTGCGATCATTCCCTTGCTGAGTGATGGGGATCATTCACTTGCTGAGAGATTGTGATCATTCCCTTGCTGAGTGATTGAGATCATTCCCTTGCTGAGTGATGGGGATCATTCACATGCTGAGAGATTGTGATCATTCACTTGCTGAGTGATTGAGATCATTCCCTTGCTGAGTAATTGGAATCATTCCCTTGCTGAGTGATTAGCATCATGCCCTTTCTGAGTGAATGGGATCACTCGCTTGCTGAGTGATTGGGATTATTCTCTTGCTGAGTGATTGGGATCATTCAATTGCCGAGTGATTGGCATCATTCCCTTGCTGAGTGATGGGGATCATTCACTTGCTGAGTGATTGTGATAATTCCCTTGATGAGTGATTGAGATCATTCCCTTGCTGAGTGATTGGAACCATTCCCTTGCTGACTGATTGGCATCATTCCCTTTCTGAGTTAATGCGATCATTCCCTTGATGAGTTATTAGGATCTTTCACTTGATGAGTGATTGTGATCACTCCCTTGCTAAGTGATAGGGATCATTCACTTGATGAGTGATTGTGATCACTCCCTTGCTAAGTGATTGGGTCCATTCCCTTGCTGAGCGATTTGGGTCATTCTCTTGCTGAGTGATTGGAATCATTCCCTTGCTGAGTGATTGCGATAATTCCCTTGATGAGTGATTGAGATCATTCCCTTGCTGAGTGATTGGAACCATTCCCTTGCTGACTGATTGGCATCATTCCCTTTCTGAGTTAATGCGATCATTCCCTTGATGAGTTATTGGGATCATTCACTTGATGAGTGATTGTGATCACTCCCTTGCTAAGTGATAGGGATCATTCACTTGATGAGTGATTGTGATCACTCCCTTGCTAAGTGATTGGGTCCATTCCCTTGCTGAGCGATTTGGGTCATTCTCTTGCTGAGTGATTGGAATCATTCCCTTGCTGAGTGATTGCGATAATTCCCTTGCTGAGTGATTGGGTCATTCACTTGCTGAGTGATTGGGATCATTTACTTGCCGAGTGATTGCGATCATTCCCTTGCTGAGTGATTGGGATCATTCACTTGCTGAGTGATTGTGATCATTCCCTTGCTGAGTGATTGGGATCATTCCCTTGCTGAGCGATTGGGATCATTCACCTGCCGAGTGATTAATATCATTCCCCTGCCGAGTGATTGAGATCATTCTCTTGCCGAGAGATTGGGATCATGCCCCTGCTGAGTGTTTGGGATCACTCCCTTGCTGAGTGATTATGATCATTCACTTGCCGAGTGAATGCGATCATTCCCTTGCTGAGTGATTGGAATCATTCCCTTGCTGAGTGATTGGCATCATTCCCTTTCTGAGTGAATGCGATCATTCACTTGCTGAGTGATTGGGATCATTCACTTGCTGAGTGATTGGGATCATTTACTTGCCGAGTGATTGCGATCAGTCCCTTGCTCAGTGTTTCGGAGCATTCACTTGCTGAGTGATTGTGATCATTCCCTTGCTGAGTGATTGGGATCATTCCCTTGCTGAGTGATTGGAATCATTCGCTTGCTGAGTGATTGGGATCATACCCTTGCTGAGCGATTGGGATCATTCCCTTGCTGAGTGATTGGGATCATTCCCCTGCCGAGTGTTGAGATCATTCCCTTGCCGAGAGATTGGGATCATGCCCCTGCTTTGTGTTTGTGATCACTCCCTTGCTGAGTGATTGGAATCATTCCCTTGCTGAGTGATTGGGATCATTCCCTTGCTGAGTGATTGGAATCATTCGCTTGCTGAGTGATTGGGATCATACCCTTGCTGAGCGATTGGGATCATTCCCTTGCTGAGTGATTGGGATCATTCCCCTGCCGAGTGTTGAGATCATTCCCTTGCCGAGAGATTGGGATCATGCCCCTGCTTTGTGTTTGGGATCACTCCCTTGCTGAGTGATTGGAATCATTCCCTTGCTGAGTGATTGGAATCATTCCCTTGCTGAGTGATGGGGATCATTCACTTGCTGAGAGATTGTGATCATTCCCTTGCTGAGTGATTGAGATCATTCCCTTGCCGAGTGATGGGGATCATTCACTTGCTGAGAGATTGTGATCATTCCTTTGCTGAGTGATTGGAATCATTCCCTTGCTGAGTGATTGGCATCATTCCCTTTCTGAGTGAATGCGATCATTCACTTGCTGAGTGATTGGGATCATTCCCTTGCTGAGTGATTGGGATCATTCACTTGCTGAGTAATTGTGATCATTCCCTTGCTGAGTGATTGGGATGATTCTCTTGCTGAGTGATTGAAATCATTCCCTTGCAGAGTGATTGGGATCATTCCCTTGCTGAGCGATTGGGATCATTTCCTTGCTGATTGATTGAGATCATTCATCTGCCGAGTGATTAGGATCATTCCCCTGCCGAGTGATTGAGATCATTCTCTTGCCGAGTGATTGGGATCATGCCCCTGCTGAATGATTGAGATCACTCCCTTGCTGAGTGATTGGCATCATTCCCTTTCTGAGTGAATGCGATCATTCACTTGCTGTGTGACTGGGATCATTCCCTTGCTGAGTGATTGGGATCATTCACTTGCTGAGTAATTGTGATCATTCCCTTGCTGAGTGATTGGGATCATTCCCTTGCTGAGTGATTGAAATCATTCCCTTGCAGAGTGATTGGGATCATTCCCTTGCTGAGCGATTGGGATCATTCCCTTGCTGAGCGATTGGGATCATTCACTTGCTGAGTGATTGTGATAATTCCCTTGATGAGTGATTGAGATCATTCCTTTGCTGAGTGATTGGAACCATTCCCTTGCTGAGTGATTGGCATCATTCCCTTTCTGAGTTAATGCGATCATTCCCTTGATGAGTTATTGGGATCATTCACTTGATGAGTGATTGGGATCACTCCCTTGCTGAGTGATAGGGATCATTCACTTGATGAGTGAATGTGATCACTCCCTTGCTAAATGATTGGGTTCATTCCCTTGCTGAGTGATTGGAATCATTCCCTTGCTGAGTGATTGGAATCATTCCCTTGCTGAGTGATTGGGATCATTCACTTGCCGAGTGATTGTGATCACTCCCTTGCTAAGTGATTGGGTCCATTCCCTTGCTGAGTGATTGGAATCGTTCACTTGCTGAGTGATTGCGATGATTCCCTTGCTGAGTGATTGGGATCATTCACTTGCTGAGTGATTGGGATCATTCCCTTGCTGAGTGATTAAAATCATTCCCTTGCAGAGTGATTGTGATCGTTCCCTTGCTGAGCGATTGGGATCATTCGCTTGCTGAGCGATTGGGATCATTCTCGTGCTGATTGATTGAGATCATTCACCTGCCGAGTGATTAGGACATTCCCCTGCCGAGTGATTGAGATTTATTCCCCTGCTGAGTGATTGGGATCACTCGCTTGCTGAATAATTGGGATCATTCACTTGCTGAGTAATGGGGATCATTCTGTTGCCGAGTGATTGCGATCATTCCCTTGCTGAGTGATTGGAATCATTCCCTTGCTGAGTGATTGGGATCACACCCTTGCTGAGTGATTGAGGTCATTCACTTGCTGAGTGATTAGAATCATTCCCCTGCTGAGTGAATGCGATCACTCCCTTGCTGAGTGATTGGGATCATTCCCTTGCTGAGTGATTGGGATCACTCGCTTGCTGAGTCATTGGGATCATTCACTTGCTGAGTGATTGCCATCATTCCCTTGCTGAGTGATTGGGAGCATTCACTTGCTGAGTGATTGTGATCATTCCCTTGCTGAGTGATTGGGATCATTCCCTTGCTGAGTGATTATGATCATTCACTTGCCGAGTGATTACGATCATTCCCTTGCTGAGTGATGGGGATCATTCACTTGCTGACAGATTGTGATCATTCCCTTGCTGAGTGATTGAGATCATTCCCTTGCTCAGTGATGGAGATCATTCACATGCTGAGAGATTGTGATCATTCACTTGATGAGTGATTGAGATCATTCCCTTGCTGAGTAATTGGAATCATTCCCTTGCTGAGTGATTAGCATCATTCCCTTTCTGAGTGAATGGGATCACTCGCTTGCTGAGTGATTGGGATTATTCTCTTGCCGAGTGATTGGGATCATTCAATTGCCGAGTGATTGGGATCATTCCCTTGCTGAGTGATGGGGATCATTCACTTGCTGAGTGATTGTGATAATTCCCTTGATGAGTGATTGAGATCATTCCCTTGCTGAGTGATTGGAACCATTCCCTTGCTGACTGATTGGCATCATTCCCTTTCTGAGTTAATGCGATCATTCCCTTGATGAGTTATTGCGATCATTCACTTGATGAGTGATTGTGATCACTCCCTTGCTAAGTGATAGGGATCATTCACTTGATGAGTGATTGTGATCACTCCCTTGCTAAGTGATTGGGTCCATTCCCTTGCTGAGCGATTTGGGTCATTCTCTTGCTGAGTGATTGGAATCATTCCCTTGCTGAGTGATTGCGATAATTCCCTTGCTGAGTGATTGGGATCATTCACTTGCTGAGTGATTGTGATCATTTCCTTGCTGAGTGATTGGGATCATTCCCTTGCTGAGCGATTGGGATCATTCACCTGCCGAGTGATTAATATCATTCCCCTGCCGAGTGATTGAGATCATTCTCTTGCCGAGAGATTGGGATCATGCCCCTGCTGAGTGTTTGGGATCACTCCCTTGCTGAGTGATTATGATCATTCACTTGCCGAGTGAATGCGATCATTCCCTTGCTGAGTGATTGGAATCATTCCCTTGCTGAGTGATTGGCATCATTCCCTTTCTGAGTGAATGCGATCATTCACTTGCTGAGTGATTGGAATCATTCACTTGCTGAGTGATTGGGATCATTTACTTGCCGAGTGATTGCGATCATTCCCTTGCTCAGTGTTTCGGAGCATTCACTTGCTGAGTGATTGTGATCATTCCCTTGCTGAGTGATTGGAATCATTCGCTTGCTGAGTGATTGGGATCATACCCTTGCTGAGCGATTGGGATCATTCCCTTGCTGAGTGATTGGGATCATTCCCCTGCCGAGTGTTGAGATCATTCCCTTGCCGAGAGATTGGGATCATGCCCCTGCTTTGTGTTTGGGATCACTCCCTTGCTGAGTGATTGGAATCATTCCCTTGCTGAGTGATTGGAATCATTCCCTTGCTGAGTGATGGGGATCATTCACTTGCTGAGTGATTGGGATCACTCACTTGCTGAGTGATTGGGATCATTCCCTTGCTGAGTGATTGGGATCATTCACTTGCTGAGTAATTGTGATCATTCCCTTGCTGAGTGATTGGGATCATTCTCTTGCTGAGTGATTGGGATCATTCCCTTGCTGAGTGATTGGGATCATTCCCTTGCTGAGTGATGGGGATCATTCACTTGCTGAGAGATTGTGATCATTCCTTTGCTGAGTGATTGGAATCATTCCCTTGCTGAGTGATTGGCATCATTCCCTTTCTGAGTGAATGCGATCATTCACTTGCTGAGTGATTGGGATCACTCACTTGCTGAGTGATTGGGATCATTCCCTTGCTGAGTGATTGGGATCATTCACTTGCTGAGTAATTGTGATCATTCCCTTGCTGAGTGATTGGGATCATTCTCTTGCTGAGTGATTGAAATCATTCCCTTGCAGAGTGATTGGGATCATTCCCTTGCTGAGCGATTGGGATCATTTCCTTGCTGATTGATTGAGATCATTCACCTGCCGAGTGATTAGGATCATTCCCCTGCCGAGTGATTGAGATCATTCTCTTGCCGAGTGATTGGGATCATGCCCCTGCTGAATGATTGGGATCACTCCCTTGCCGAGTGATTGGGATCACTCGCTTGCTGAGTGATTGGGATCATTCTCTTACCGAGTGATTGGGATCATTCAATTGCCGAGTGATTGGGATCATTCCCTTGCTGAGTGATTGGGATCATTCACTTGCTGAGTGATTGTGATAATTCCCTTGATGAGTGATTGAGATCATTCCCTTGCTGAGTGATGGGGATCATTCACTTGCTGAGAGATTGTGATCATTCACTTGCTGAGTGATTGAGATCATTCCCTTGCTGAGTGATGGGGATCATTCACTTGCTGAGAGATTGTGATCATTCCCTTGCTGAGTGATTGAGATCATTCCCTTGCTGAGTGATTGGAACCATTCCATTGCTGAGTGATTGGCATCATTCCCTTTCTGAGTTAATGCGATCATTCCCTTGATGAGTTATTGGGATCATTCACTTGATGAGTGATTGGGATCACTCCCTTGCTGAGTGATAGGGATCATTCACTTGATGAGTGATTGTGATCACTCCCTTGCTAAGTGATTGGGTCCATTCCCTTGCTGAGTGATTGCGATGATTCCCTTGCTGAGTGATTGGGATCATTCACTTGCTGAGTGATTGGGATCATTCACTTGCTGAGTGATTAAAATCATTCCCTTGCAGAGTGATTGTGATCGTTCCCTTGCTGAGCGATTGGGATCATTCCCTTGCTGAGCGATTGGGATCATTCTCTTGCTGATTGATTGAGATCATTCACCTGCCGAGTGATTAGGACATTCCCCTGCCGAGTGATTAAGATCATTCCCCTGCTGAGTGATTGGGATCACTCGCTTGCTGAATAATTGGGATCATTCACTTGCTGAGTAATGGGGATCATTCTGTTGCCGAGTGATTGCGATCATTCCCTTGCTGAGTGATTGGAATCATTCCCTTGCTGAGTGATTGGGATCACACCCTTGCTGAGTGATTGAGGTCATTCACTTGCTGAGTGATTAGAATCATTCCCCTGCTGAGTGAATGCGATCACTCCCTTGCTGAGTGATTGGGATCATTCCCTTGCTGAGTGATTGGGATCACTCGCTTGCTGAGTCATTGGGATCATTCACTTGCTGAGTGATTGCCATCATTCCCTTGCTGAGTGATTGGGAGCATTCACTTGCTGAGAGATTGTGATCATTCACTTGCTGAGTGATTGAGATCATTCCCTTGCTGAGTAATTGGAATCATTCCCTTGCTGAGTGATTAGCATCATGCCCTTTCTGAGTGAATGGGATCACTCGCTTGCTGAGTGATTGGGATTATTCTCTTGCCGAGTGATTGGGATCATTCAATTGCCGAGTGATGGGGATCATTCCCTTGCTGACTGTTTGGCATCATTCCCTTTCTGAGTTAATGCGATCATTCCCTTGATGAGTTATTGCGATCATTCACTTGATGAGTGATTGTGATCACTCCCTTGCTAAGTGATAGGGATCATTCACTTGATGAGTGATTGTGATCACTCCCTTGCTAAGTGATTGGGTCCATTCCCTTGCTGAGCGATTTGGGTCATTCTCTTGCTGAGTGATTGGAATCATTCCCTTGCCGAGTGATTGCGATCATTCCCTTGCTGAGTGATTGGGATCATTCACTTGCCGAGTGATTGTGATCATTCCCTTGCTGAGTGATTAGGACCATTCCCTTGCTGAGTGATTGGAATCATTCGCTTGCTGAGTGATTGGGACCATACTCTTGCTGAGCGATTGGATCATTCCCTTGCTGAGTGATTGGGATCATTCCCCTGCCGAGTGTTGAGATCATTCCCTTGCCGAGAGATTGGGATCATGCCCCTGCTTTGTGTTTGGGATCACTCCCTTGCTGAGTGATTGGAATCATTCCCTTGCTGAGTGATTGGCATCATTCTCTTGCTGAGTGATTGAAATCATTCCCTTGCAGAGTGATTGGGATCATTCCCTTGCTGAGCGATTGGGATCATTTCCTTGCTGATTGATTGAGATCATTCACCTGCCGAGTGATTAGGATCATTCCCCTGCCGAGTGATTGAGATCATTCTCTTGCCGAGTGATTGGGATCATGCCCCTGCTGAATGATTGGGATCACTCCCTTGCCGAGTGATTGGGATCACTCGCTTGCTGAGTGATTGGGATCATTCTCTTACCGAGTGATTGGGATCATTCAATTGCCGAGTGATTGGGATCATTCCCTTGCTGAGTGATTGGGATCATTCACTTGCTGAGTGATTGTGATAATTCCCTTGATGAGTGATTGAGATCATTCCCTTGCTGAGTGATGGGGATCATTCACTTGCTGAGAGATTGTGATCATTCACTTGCTGAGTGATTGAGATCATTCCCTTGCTGAGTGATGGGGATCATTCACTTGCTGAGAGATTGTGATCATTCCCTTGCTGAGTGATTGAGATCATTCCCTTGCTGAGTGATTGGAACCATTCCATTGCTGAGTGATTGGCATCATTCCCTTTCTGAGTTAATGCGATCATTCCCTTGATGAGTTATTGGGATCATTCACTTGATGAGTGATTGGGATAATTCCCTTGCCGAGAGATTGGGATCATGCCCCTGCTTTGTGTTTGGGATCACTCCCTTGCTGAGTGATTGGAATCATTCCCTTGCTGAGTGATTGGAATCATTCCCTTGCTGAGTGATGGGGATCATTCACTTGCTGAGAGATTGTGATCATTCCCTTGCTGAGTGATTGAGATCATTCCCTTGCTGAGTGATGGGGATCATTCACTTGCTGAGAGATTGTGATCATTCCTTTGCTGAGTGATTGGAATCATTCCCTTGCTGAGTGATTGGCATCATTCCCTTTCTGAGTGAATGCGATCATTCACTTGCTGAGTGATTGGGATCACTCACTTGCTGAGTGATTGGGATCATTCCCTTGCTGAGTGATTGGGATCATTCACTTGCTGAGTAATTGTGATCATTCCCTTGCTGAGTGATTGGGATCATTCTCTTGCTGAGTGATTGAAATCATTCCCTTGCAGAGTGATTGGGATCATTCCCTTGCTGAGCGATTGGGATCATTTCCTTGCTGATTGATTGAGATCATTCATCTGCCGAGTGATTAGGATCATTCCCCTGCCGAGTGATTGAGATCATTCTCTTGCCGAGTGATTGGGATCATGCCCCTGCTGAATGATTGAGATCACTCCCTTGCTGAGTGATTGGCATCATTCCCTTTCTGAGTGAATGCGATCATTCACTTGCTGAGTGATTGGGATCATTGCCTTGCTGAGTGATTGGGATCATTCACTTGCTGAGTAATTGTGATCATTCCCTTGCTGAGTGATTGGGATCATTCCCTTGCTGAGTGATTGAAATCATTCCCTTGCAGAGTGATTGGGATCATTCCCTTGCTGAGCGATTGGGATCATTCCCTTGCTTAGCGATTGGGATCATTCACTTGCTGAGTGATTGTGATAATTCCCTTGATGAATGATTGAGATCATTCCCTTGCTGAGTGATTGGAACCATTCCCTTGCTGAGTGATTGGCATCATTCCCTTTCTGAGTTAATGCGATCATTCCCTTGATGAGTTATTGGGATCATTCACTTGATGAGTGATTGGGATCACTCCCTTGCTGAGTGATAGGGATCATTCACTTGATGAGTGAATGTGATCACTCCCTTGCTAAATGATTGGGTTCATTCCCTTGCTGAGTGATTGGAATCATTCCCTTGCTGAGTGATTGGAATCATTCCCTTGCTGAGTGATTGGGATCATTCACTTGCCGAGTGATTGTGATCACTCCCTTGCTAAGTGATTGGGTCCATTCCCTTGCTGAGTGATTGGAATCGTTCACTTGCTGAGTGATTGCGATGATTCCCTTGCTGAGTGATTGGGATCATTCACTTGCTGAGTGATTGGGATCATTCCCTTGCTGAGTGATTAAAATCATTCCCTTGCAGAGTGATTGTGATCGTTCCCTTGCTGAGCGATTGGGATCATTCCCTTGCTGAGCGATTGGGATCATTCTCTTGCTGATTGATTGAGATCATTCACCTGCCGAGTGATTAGGACATTCCCCTGCCGAGTGATTGAGATCATTCCCCTGCTGAGTGATTGGGATCACTCGCTTGCTGAATAATTGGGATCATTCACTTGCTGAGTAATGGGGATCATTCTGTTGCCGAGTGATTGCGATCATTCCCTTGCTGAGTGATTGGAATCATTCCCTTGCTGAGTGATTGGAATCATTCCCTTGCTGAGTGATGGGGATCATTCACTTGCTGAGAGATTGTGATCATTCCCTTGCTGAGTGATTGAGATCATTCCCTTGCTGAGTGATGGGGATCATTCACTTGCTGAGAGATTGTGATCATTCCTTTGCTGAGTGATTGGAATCATTCCCTTGCTGAGTGATTGGCATCATTCCCTTTCTGAGTGAATGCGATCATTCACTTGCTGAGTGATTGGGATCACTCACTTGCTGAGTGATTGGGATCATTCCCTTGCTGAGTGATTGGGATCATTCACTTGCTGAGTAATTGTGATCATTCCCTTGCTGAGTGATTGGGATCATTCTCTTGCTGAGTGATTGAAATCATTCCCTTGCAGAGTGATTGGGATCATTCCCTTGCTGAGCGATTGGGATCATTTCCTTGCTGATTGATTGAGATCATTCATCTGCCGAGTGATTAGGATCATTCCCCTGCCGAGTGATTGAGATCATTCTCTTGCCGAGTGATTGGGATCATGCCCCTGCTGAATGATTGAGATCACTCCCTTGCTGAGTGATTGGCATCATTCCCTTTCTGAGTGAATGCGATCATTCACTTGCTGAGTGATTGGGATCATTGCCTTGCTGAGTGATTGGGATCATTCACTTGCTGAGTAATTGTGATCATTCCCTTGCTGAGTGATTGGGATCATTCCCTTGCTGAGTGATTGAAATCATTCCCTTGCAGAGTGATTGGGATCATTCCCTTGCTGAGCGATTGGGATCATTCCCTTGCTGAGCGATTGGGATCATTCACTTGCTGAGTGATTGTGATAATTCCCTTGATGAATGATTGAGATCATTCCCTTGCTGAGTGATTGGAACCATTCCCTTGCTGAGTGATTGGCATCATTCCCTTTCTGAGTTAATGCGATCATTCCCTTGATGAGTTATTGGGATCATTCACTTGATGAGTGATTGGGATCACTCCCTTGCTGAGTGATAGGGATCATTCACTTGATGAGTGAATGTGATCACTCCCTTGCTAAATGATTGGGTTCATTCCCTTGCTGAGTGATTGGAATCATTCCCTTGCTGAGTGATTGGAATCATTCCCTTGCTGAGTGATTGGGATCATTCACTTGCCGAGTGATTGTGATCACTCCCTTGCTAAGTGATTGGGTCCATTCCCTTGCTGAGTGATTGGAATCGTTCACTTGCTGAGTGATTGCGATGATTCCCTTGCTGAGTGATTGGGATCATTCACTTGCTGAGTGATTGGGATCATTCCCTTGCTGAGTGATTAAAATCATTCCCTTGCAGAGTGATTGTGATCGTTCCCTTGCTGAGCGATTGGGATCATTCCCTTGCTGAGCGATTGGGATCATTCTCTTGCTGATTGATTGAGATCATTCACCTGCCGAGTGATTAGGACATTCCCCTGCCGAGTGATTGAGATCATTCCCCTGCTGAGTGATTGGGATCACTCGCTTGCTGAATAATTGGGATCATTCACTTGCTGAGTAATGGGGATCATTCTGTTGCCGAGTGATTGCGATCATTCCCTTGCTGAGTGATTGGAATCATTCCCTTGCTGAGTGATTGGGATCACACCCTTGCTGAGTGATTGAGGTCATTCACTTGCTGAGTGATTAGAATCATTCCCCTGCTGAGTGAATGCGATCACTCCCTTGCTGAGTGATTGGGATCATTCCCTTGCTGAGTGATTGGGATCACTCGCTTGCTGAGTCATTGGGATCATTCACTTGCTGAGTGATTGCCATCATTCCCTTGCTGAGTGATTGGGAGCATTCACTTGCTGAGTGATTGTGATCATTCCCTTGCTGAGTGATTGGGATCATTCCCTTGCTGAGTGATTATGATCATTCACTTGCCGAGTGATTACGATCATTCCCTTGCTGAGTGATGGGGATCATTCACTTGCTGAGAGATTGTGATCATTCCCTTGCTGAGTGATTGAGATCATTCCCTTGCTCAGTGATGGGGATCATTCACATGCTGAGAGATTGTGATCATTCACTTGATGAGTGATTGAGATCATTCCCTTGCTGAGTAATTGGAATCAGTCCCTTGCTGAGTGATTAGCATCATTCCCTTTCTGAGTGAATGGGATCACTCGCTTGCTGAGTGATTGGGATTATTCTCTTGCCGAGTGATTGGGATCATTCAATTGCCGAGTGATTGGGATCATTCCCTTGCTGAGTGATGGGGATCATTCACTTGCTGAGTGATTGTGATAATTCCCTTGATGAGTGATTGAGATCATTCCCTTGCTGAGTGATTGGAACCATTCCCTTGCTGACTGATTGGCATCATTCCCTTTCTGAGTTAATGCGATCATTCCCTTGAAGAGTTATTGCGATCATTCACTTGATGAGTGATTGTGATCACTCCCTTGCTAAGTGATCGGGATCATTCACTTGATGAGTGATTGTGATCACTCCCTTGCTAAGTGATTGGGTCCATTCCCTTGCTGAGCGATTTGGGTCATTCTCTTGCTGAGTGATTGGAATCATTCCCTTGCTGAGTGATTGCGATAATTCCCTTGCTGAGTGATTGGGTCATTCACTTGCTGAGTGATTGGGATCATTTACTTGCCGAGTGATTGCGATCATTCCCTTGCTGAGTGATTGGGATCATTCACTTGCTGAGTGATTGTGATCATTTCCTTGCTGAGTGATTGGGATCATTCCCTTGCTGAGCGATTGGGATCATTCACCTGCCGAGTGATTAATATCATTCCCCTGCCGAGTGATTGAGATCATTCTCTTGCCGAGAGATTGGGATCATGCCCCTGCTGAGTGTTTGGGATCACTCCCTTGCTGAGTGATTATGATCATTCACTTGCCGAGTGAATGCGATCATTCCCTTGCTGAGTGATTGGAATCATTCCCTTGCTGAGTGATTGGCATCATTCCCTTTCTGAGTGAATGCGATCATTCACTTGCTGAGTGATTGGGATCATTCACTTGCTGAGTGATTGGGATCATTTACTTGCCGAGTGATTGCGATCATTCCCTTGCTCAGTGTTTCGGAGCATTCACTTGCTGAGTGATTGTGATCATTCCCTTGCTGAGTGATTGGAATCATTCGCTTGCTGAGTGATTGGGATCATACCCTTGCTGAGCGATTGGGATCATTCCCTTGCTGAGTGATTGGGATCATTCCCCTGCCGAGTGTTGAGATCATTCCCTTGCCGAGAGATTGGGATCATGCCCCTGCTTTGTGTTTGGGATCACTCCCTTGCTGAGTGATTGGAATCATTCCCTTGCTGAGTGATTGGAATCATTCCCTTGCTGAGTGATGGGGATCATTCACTGAGAGATTGTGATCATTCCCTTGCTGAGTGATTGAGATCATTCCCTTGCTGAGTGATGGGGATCATTCACTTGCTGAGAGATTGTGATCATTCCTTTGCTGAGTGATTGGAATCATTCCCTTGCTGAGTGATTGGCATCATTCCCTTTCTGAGTGAATGCGATCATTCACTTGCTGAGTGATTGGGTTCACTCACTTGCTGAGTGATTGGGATCATTCCCTTGCTGAGTGATTGGGATCATTCACTTGCTGAGTAATTGTGATCATTCCCTTGCTGAGTGATTGGGATCATTCTCTTGCTGAGTGATTGAAATCATTCCCTTGCAGAGTGATTGGGATCATTCCCTTGCTGAGCGATTGGGATCATTTCCTTGCTGATTGATTGAGATCATTCACCTGCCGAGTGATTAGGATCATTCCCCTGCCGAGTGATTGAGATCATTCTCTTGCCGAGTGATTGGGATCATGCCCCTGCTGAATGATTGGGATCACTCCCTTGCCGAGTGATTGGGATCACTCGCTTGCTGAGTGATTGGGATCATTCTCTTACCGAGTGATTGGGATCATTCAATTGCCGAGTGATTGGGATCATTCCCTTGCTGAGTGATTGGGATCATTCACTTGCTGAGTGATTGTGATAATTCCCTTGATGAGTGATTGAGATCATTCCGTTGCTGAGTGATGGGGATCATTCACTTGCTGAGAGATTGTGATCATTCACTTGCTGAGTGATTGAGATCATTCCCTTGCTGAGTGATGGGGATCATTCACTTGCTGAGAGATTGTGATCATTCCCTTGCTGAGTGATTGAGATCATTCCCTTGCTGAGTGATTGGAACCATTCCATTGCTGAGTGATTGGCATCATTCCCTTTCTGAGTTAATGCGATCATTCCCTTGATGAGTTATTGGGATCATTCACTTGATGAGTGATTGGGATCACTCCCTTGCTGAGTGATAGGGATCATTCACTTGATGAGTGATTGTGATCACTCCCTTGCTAAGTGATTGGGTCCATTCCCTTGCTGAGTGATTGCGATGATTCCCTTGCTGAGTGATTGGGATCATTCACTTGCTGAGTGATTGGGATCATTCACTTGCTGAGTGATTAAAATCATTCCCTTGCAGAGTGATTGTGATCGTTCCCTTGCTGAGCGATTGGGATCATTCCCTTGCTGAGCGATTGGGATCATTCTCTTGCTGATTGATTGAGATCATTCACCTGCCGAGTGATTAGGACATTCCCCTGCCGAGTGATTGAGATCATTCCCCTGCTGAGTGATTGGGATCACTCGCTTGCTGAATAATTGGGATCATTCACTTGCTGAGTAATGGGGATCATTCTGTTGCCGAGTGATTGCGATCATTCCCTTGCTGAGTGATTGGAATCAATCCCTTGCTGAGTGATTGGGATCACACCCTTGCTGAGTGATTGAGGTCATTCACTTGCTGAGTGATTAGAATCATTCCCCTGCTGAGTGAATGCGATCACTCCCTTGCTGAGTGATTGGGATCATTCCCTTGCTGAGTGATTGGGATCACTCGCTTGCTGAGTCATTGGGATCATTCACTTGCTGAGTGATTGCCATCATTCCCTTGCTGAGTGATTGGGAGCATTCACTTGCTGAGAGATTGTGATCATTCACTTGCTGAGTGATTGAGATCATTCCCTTGCTGAGTAATTGGAATCATTCCCTTGCTGAGTGATTAGCATCATGCCCTTTCTGAGTGAATGGGATCACTCGCTTGCTGAGTGATTGGGATTATTCTCTTGCCGAGTGATTGGGATCATTCAATTGCCGAGTGATGGGGATCATTCCCTTGCTGACTGTTTGGCATCATTCCCTTTCTGAGTTAATGCGATCATTCCCTTGATGAGTTATTGCGATCATTCACTTGATGAGTGATTGTGATCACTCCCTTGCTAAGTGATAGGGATCATTCACTTGATGAGTGATTGTGATCACTCCCTTGCTAAGTGATTGGGTCCATTCCCTTGCTGAGCGATTTGGGTCATTCTCTTGCTGAGTGATTGGAATCATTCCCTTGCCGAGTGATTGCGATCATTCCCTTGCTGAGTGATTGGGATCATTCACTTGCTGAGTGATTGTGATCATTCCCTTGCTGAGTGATTAGGACCATTCCCTTGCTGAGTGATTGGAATCATTCGCTTGCTGAGTGATTGGGACCATACTCTTGCTGAGCGATTGGATCATTCCCTTGCTGAGTGATTGGGATCATTCCCCTGCCGAGTGTTGAGATCATTCCCTTGCCGAGAGATTGGGATCATGCCCCTGCTTTGTGTTTGGGATCACTCCCTTGCTGAGTGATTGGAATCATTCCCTTGCTGAGTGATTGGCATCATTCTCTTGCTGAGTGATTGAAATCACTCCCTTGCAGAGTGATTGGGATCATTCCCTTGCTGAGCGATTGGGATCATTTCCTTGCTGATTGATTGAGATCATTCACCTGCCGAGTGATTAGGATCATTCCCCTGCCGAGTGATTGAGATCATTCTCTTGCCGAGTGATTGGGATCATGCCCCTGCTGAATGATTGGGATCACTCCCTTGCCGAGTGATTGGGATCACTCGCTTGCTGAGTGATTGGGATCATTCTCTTACCGAGTGATTGGGATCATTCAATTGCCGAGTGATTGGGATCATTCCCTTGCTGAGTGATTGGGATCATTCACTTGCTGAGTGATTGTGATAATTCCCTTGATGAGTGATTGAGATCATTCCCTTGCTGAGTGATGGGGATCATTCACTTGCTGAGAGATTGTGATCATTCACTTGCTGAGTGATTGAGATCATTCCCTTGCTGAGTGATGGGGATCATTCACTTGCTGAGAGATTGTGATCATTCCCTTGCTGAGTGATTGAGATCATTCCCTTGCTGAGTGATTGGAACCATTCCATTGCTGAGTGATTGGCATCATTCCCTTTCTGAGTTAATGCGATCATTCCCTTGATGAGTTATTGGGATCATTCACTTGATGAGTGATTGGGATCACTCCCTTGCTGAGTGATAGGGATCATTCACTTGATGAGTGATTGTGATCACTCCCTTGCTAAGTGATTGGGTCCATTCCCTTGCTGAGTGATTGCGATGATTCCCTTGCTGAGTGATTGGGATCATTCACTTGCTGAGTGATTGGGATCATTCACTTGCTGAGTGATTAAAATCATTCCCTTGCAGAGTGATTGTGATCGTTCCCTTGCTGAGCGATTGGGATCATTCCCTTGCTGAGCGATTGGGATCATTCTCTTGCTGATTGATTGAGATCATTCACCTGCCGAGTGATTAGGACATTCCCCTGCCGAGTGATTGAGATCATTCCCCTGCTGAGTGATTGGGATCACTCGCTTGCTGAATAATTGGGATCATTCACTTGCTGAGTAATGGGGATCATTCTGTTGCCGAGTGATTGCGATCATTCCCTTGCTGAGTGATTGGAATCATTCCCTTGCTGAGTGATTGGGATCACACCCTTGCTGAGTGATTGAAGTCATTCACTTGCTGAGTGATTAGAATCATTCCCCTGCTGAGTGAATGCGATCGCTCCCTTGCTGAGAGATTGGGATCATTCCCTTGCTGAGTGATTGGGATCACTCGCTTGCTGAGTCATTGGGATCATTCACTTGCTGAGTGATTGCCATCATTCCCTTGCTGAGTGATTGGGAGCATTCACTTGCTGAGAGATTGTGATCATTCACTTGCTGAGTGATTGAGATCATTCCCTTGCTGAGTAATTGGAATCATTCCCTTGCTGAGTGATTAGCATCATGCCCTTTCTGAGTGAATGGGATCACTCGCTTGCTGAGTGATTGGGATTATTCTCTTGCCGAGTGATTGGGATCATTCAATTGCCGAGTGATGGGGATCATTCCCTTGCTGACTGATTGGCATCATTCCCTTTCTGAGTTAATGCGATCATTCCCTTGATGAGTTATTGCGATCATTCACTTGATGAGTGATTGTGATCACTCCCTTGCTAAGTGATAGGGATCATTCACTTGATGAGTGATTGTGATCACTCCCTTGATAAGTGATTGGGTCCATTCCCTTGCTGAGCGATTTGGGTCATTCTCTTGCTGAGTGATTGGAATCATTCCCTTGCTGAGTGATTGCGATAATTCCCTTGCTGAGTGATTGGGTCATTCACTTGCTGAGTGATTGGGATCATTTACTTGCCGAGTGATTGCGATCATTCCCTTGCTGAGTGATTGGGATCATTCACTTGCTGAGTGATTGTGATCATTTCCTTGCTGAGTGATTGGGATCATTCCCTTGCTGAGCGATTGGGATCATTCACCTGCCGAGTGATTAATATCATTCCCCTGCCGAGTGATTGAGATCATTCTCTTGCCGAGAGATTGGGATCATGCCCCTGCTGAGTGTTTGGGATCACTCCCTTGCTGAGTGATTATGATCATTCACTTGCCGAGTGAATGCGATCATTCCCTTGCTGAGTGATTGGAATCATTCCCTTGCTGAGTGATTGGCATCATTCCCTTTCTGAGTGAATGCGATCATTCACTTGCTGAGTGATTGGGATCATTCACTTGCTGAGTGATTGGGATCATTTACTTGCCGAGTGATTGCGATCATTCCCTTGCTCAGTGTTTCGGAGCATTCACTTGCTGAGTGATTGTGATCATTCCCTTGCTGAGTGATTGGAATCATTCGCTTGCTGAGTGATTGGGATCATACCCTTGCTGAGCGATTGGGATCATTCCCTTGCTGAGTGATTGGGATCATTCCCCTGCCGAGTGTTGAGATCATTCCCTTGCCGAGAGATTGGGATCATGCCCCTGCTTTGTGTTTGGAATCACTCCCTTGCTGAGTGATTGGAATCATTCCCTTGCTGAGTGATTGGAATCATTCCCTTGCTGAGTGATGGGGATCATTCACTTGCTGAGAGATTGTGATCATTCCCTTGCTGAGTGATTGAGATCATTCCCTTGCTGAGTGATGGGGATCATTCACTTGCTGAGAGATTGTGATCATTCCTTTGCTGAGTGATTGGAATCATTCCCTTGCTGAGTGATTGGCATCATTCCCTTGCTGAGTGATTGGGATCACTCGCTTGCTGAGTCATTGGGATCATTCACTTGCTGAGTGATTGCCATCATTCCCTTGCTGAGTGATTGGGAGCATTCACTTGCTGAGAGATTGTGATCATTCACTTGCTGAGTGATTGAGATCATTCCCTTGCTGAGTAATTGGAATCATTCCCTTGCTGAGTGATTAGCATCATGCCCTTTCTGAGTGAATGGGATCACTCGCTTGCTGAGTGATTGGGATTATTCTCTTGCCGAGTGATTGGGATCATTCAATTGCCGAGTGATGGGGATCATTCCCTTGCTGACTGATTGGCATCATTCCCTTTCTGAGTTAATGCGATCATTCCCTTGATGAGTTATTGCGATCATTCACTTGATGAGTGATTGTGATCACTCCCTTGCTAAGTGATAGGGATCATTCACTTGATGAGTGATTGTGATCACTCCCTTGCTAAGTGATTGGGTCCATTCCCTTGCTGAGCGATTTGGGTCATTCTCTTGCTGAGTGATTGGAATCATTCCCTTGCCGAGTGATTGCGATCATTCCCTTGCTGAGTGAATGGGATCATTCACTTGCTGAGTGATTGTGATCATTCCCTTGCTGAGTGATTAGGATCATTCCCTTGCTGAGTGATTGGAATCATTCGCTTGCTGAGTGATTGGGACCATACTCTTGCTGAGCGATTGGATCATTCCCTTGCTGAGTGATTGGGATCATTCACTTGCTGAGTGATTGTGATCATTTCCTTGCTGAGTGATTGGGATCATTCCCTTGCTGAGCGATTGGGATCATTCACCTGCCGAGTGATTAATATCATTCCCCTGCCGAGTGATTGAGATCATTCTCTTGCCGAGAGATTGGGATCATGCCCCTGCTGAGTGTTTGGGATCACTCCCTTGCTGAGTGATTATGATCATTCACTTGCCGAGTGAATGCGATCATTCCCTTGCTGAGTGATTGGAATCATTCCCTTGCTGAGTGATTGGCATCATTCCCTTTCTGAGTGAATGCGATCATTCACTTGCTGAGTGATTGGGATCATTCACTTGCTGAGTGATTGGGATCATTTACTTGCCGAGTGATTGCGATCATTCCCTTGCTCAGTGTTTCGGAGCATTCACTTGCTGAGTGATTGTGATCATTCCCTTGCTGAGTGATTGGAATCATTCGCTTGCTGAGTGATTGGGATCATACCCTTGCTGAGCGATTGGGATCATTCCCTTGCTGAGTGATTGGGATCATTCCCCTGCCGAGTGTTGAGATCATTCCCTTGCCGAGAGATTGGGATCATGCCCCTGCTTTGTGTTTGGAATCACTCCCTTGCTGAGTGATTGGAATCATTCCCTTGCTGAGTGATTGGAATCATTCCCTTGCTGAGTGATGGGGATCATTCACTTGCTGAGAGATTGTGATCATTCCCTTGCTGAGTGATTGAGATCATTCCCTTGCTGAGTGATGGGGATCATTCACTTGCTGAGAGATTGTGATCATTCCTTTGCTGAGTGATTGGAATCATTCCCTTGCTGAGTGATTGGCATCATTCCCTTTCTGAGTGAATGCGATCATTCACTTGCTGAGTGATTGGGATCACTCACTTGCTGAGTGATTGGGATCATTCCCTTGCTGAGTGATTGGGATCATTCACTTGCTGAGTAATTGTGATCATTCCCTTGCTGAGTGATTGGGATCATTCTCTTGCTGAGTGATTGAAATCATTCCCTTGCAGAGTGATTGGGATCATTCCCTTGCTGAGCGATTGGGATCATTTCCTTGCTGATTGATTGAGATCATTCACCTGCCGAGTGATTAGGATCATTCCCCTGCCGAGTGATTGAGATCATTCTCTTGCCGAGTGATTGGGATCATGCCCCTGCTGAATGATTGGGATCACTCCCTTGCCGAGTGATTGGGATCACTCGCTTGCTGAGTGATTGGGATCATTCTCTTACCGAGTGATTGGGATCATTCAATTGCCGAGTGATTGGGATCATTCCCTTGCTGAGTGATTGGGATCATTCACTTGCTGAGTGATTGTGATAATTCCCTTGATGAGTGATTGAGATCATTCCCTTGCTGAGTGATGGGGATCATTCACTTGCTGAGAGATTGTGATCATTCCCTTGCTGAGTGATTGAGATCATTCCCTTGCTGAGTGATTGGAACCATTCCCTTGCTGAGTGATTGGCATCATTCCCTTTCTGAGTTAATGCGATCATTCCCTTGATGAGTTATTGGGATCATTCACTTGATGAGTGATTGGGATCACTCCCTTGCTGAGTGATAGGGATCATTCACTTGATGAGTGATTGTGATCACTCCCTTGCTAAGTGATTGGGTCCATTCCCTTGCTGAGTGATTGCGATGATTCCCTTGCTGAGTGATTGGGATCATTCACTTGCTGAGTGATTGGGATCATTCACTTGCTGAGTGATTAAAATCATTCCCTTGCAGAGTGATTGTGATCGTTCCCTTGCTGAGCGATTGGGATCATTCCTTGCTGAGCGATTGGGATCATTCTCTTGCTGATTGATTGAGATCATTCACCTGCCGAGTGATTAGGACATTCCCCTGCCGAGTGATTGAGATCATTCCCCTGCTGAGTGATTGGGATCACTCGCTTGCTGAATAATTGGGATCATTCACTTGCTGAGTGATTGGAATCATTCCCTTGCTGAGTGATTGGGATCACACCCTTGCTGAGTGATTGAGGTCATTCACTTGCTGAGTGATTAGAATCATTCCCCTGCTGAGTGAATGCGATCGCTCCCTTGCTGAGTGATTGGGATCATTCCCTTGCTGAGTGATTGGGATCACTCGCTTGCTGAGTCATTGGGATCATTCACTTGCTGAGTGATTGCCATCATTCCCTTGCTGAGTGATTGGGAGCATTCACTTGCTGAGAGATTGTGATCATTCACTTGCTGAGTGATTGAGATCATTCCCTTGCTGAGTAATTGGAATCATTCCCTTGCTGAGTGATTAGCATCATGCCCTTTCTGAGTGAATGGGATCACTCGCTTGCTGAGTGATTGGGATTATTCTCTTGCCGAGTGATTGGGATCATTCAATTGCCGAGTGATGGGGATCATTCCCTTGCTGACTGATTGGCATCATTCCCTTTCTGAGTTAATGCGATCATTCCCTTGATGAGTTATTGCGATCATTCACTTGATGAGTGATTGTGATCACTCCCTTGCTAAGTGATAGGGATCATTCACTTGATGAGTGATTGTGATCACTCCCTTGCTAAGTGATTGGGTCCATTCCCTTGCTGAGCGATTTGGGTCATTCTCTTGCTGAGTGATTGGAATCATTCCCTTGCCGAGTGATTGCGATCATTCCCTTGCTGAGTGAATGGGATCATTCACTTGCTGAGTGATTGTGATCATTCCCTTGCTGAGTGATTAGGATCATTCCCTTGCTGAGTGATTGGAATCATTCGCTTGCTGAGTGATTGGGACCATACTCTTGCTGAGCGATTGGATCATTCCCTTGCTGAGTGATTGGGATCATTCACTTGCTGAGTGATTGTGATCATTTCCTTGCTGAGTGATTGGGATCATTCCCTTGCTGAGCGATTGGGATCATTCACCTGCCGAGTGATTAATATCATTCCCCTGCCGAGTGATTGAGATCATTCTCTTGCCGAGAGATTGGGATCATGCCCCTGCTGAGTGTTTGGGATCACTCCCTTGCTGAGTGATTATGATCATTCACTTGCCGAGTGAATGCGATCATTCCCTTGCTGAGTGATTGGAATCATTCCCTTGCTGAGTGATTGGCATCATTCCCTTTCTGAGTGAATGCGATCATTCACTTGCTGAGTGATTGGGATCATTCACTTGCTGAGTGATTGGGATCATTTACTTGCCGAGTGATTGCGATCATTCCCTTGCTCAGTGTTTCGGAGCATTCACTTGCTGAGTGATTGTGATCATTCCCTTGCTGAGTGATTGGAATCATTCGCTTGCTGAGTGATTGGGATCATACCCTTGCTGAGCGATTGGGATCATTCCCTTGCTGAGTGATTGGGATCATTCCCCTGCCGAGTGTTGAGATCATTCCCTTGCCGAGAGATTGGGATCATGCCCCTGCTTTGTGTTTGGAATCACTCCCTTGCTGAGTGATTGGAATCATTCCCTTGCTGAGTGATTGGAATCATTCCCTTGCTGAGTGATGGGGATCATTCACTTGCTGAGAGATTGTGATCATTCCCTTGCTGAGTGATTGAGATCATTCCCTTGCTGAGTGATGGGGATCATTCACTTGCTGAGAGATTGTGATCATTCCTTTGCTGAGTGATTGGAATCATTCCCTTGCTGAGTGATTGGCATCATTCCCTTTCTGAGTGAATGCGATCATTCACTTGCTGAGTGATTGGGATCACTCACTTGCTGAGTGATTGGGATCATTCCCTTGCTGAGTGATTGGGATCATTCACTTGCTGAGTAATTGTGATCATTCCCTTGCTGAGTGATTGGGATCATTCTCTTGCTGAGTGATTGAAATCATTCCCTTGCAGAGTGATTGGGATCATTCCCTTGCTGAGCGATTGGGATCATTTCCTTGCTGATTGATTGAGATCATTCACCTGCCGAGTGATTAGGATCATTCCCCTGCCGAGTGATTGAGATCATTCTCTTGCCGAGTGATTGGGATCATGCCCCTGCTGAATGATTGGGATCACTCCCTTGCCGAGTGATTGGGATCACTCGCTTGCTGAGTGATTGGGATCATTCTCTTACCGAGTGATTGGGATCATTCAATTGCCGAGTGATTGGGATCATTCCCTTGCTGAGTGATTGGGATCATTCACTTGCTGAGTGATTGTGATAATTCCCTTGATGAGTGATTGAGATCATTCCCTTGCTGAGTGATGGGGATCATTCACTTGCTGAGAGATTGTGATCATTCACTTGCTGAGTGATTGAGATCATTCCCTTGCTGAGTGATGGGGATCATTCACTTGCTGAGAGATTGTGATCATTCCCTTGCTGAGTGATTGAGATCATTCCCTTGCTGAGTGATTGGAACCATTCCCTTGCTGAGTGATTGGCATCATTCCCTTTCTGAGTTAATGCGATCATTCCCTTGATGAGTTATTGGGATCATTCACTTGTTGAGTGATTGGGATCACTCCCTTGCTGAGTGATAGGGATCATTCACTTGATGAGTGATTGTGATCACTCCCTTGCTAAGTGATTGGGTCCATTCCCTTGCTGAGTGATTGCGATGATTCCCTTGCTGAGTGATTGGGATCATTCACTTGCTGAGTGATTGGGATCATTCACTTGCTGAGTGATTAAAATCATTCCCTTGCAGAGTGATTGTGATCGTTCCCTTGCTGAGCGATTGGGATCATTCCCTTGCTGAGCGATTGGGATCATTCACTTGCTGAGTAATTGTGATCATTCCCTTGCTGAGTGATTGGGATCATTCTCTTGCTGAGTGATTGAAATCATTCCCTTGCAGAGTGATTGGGATCATTCCCTTTCTGAGTTAATGCGATCATTCCCTTGATGAGTTATTGCGATCATTCACTTGATGAGTGATTGTGATCACTCCCTTGCTAAGTGATAGGGATCATTCACTTGATGAGTGATTGTGATCACTCCCTTGCTAAGTGATTGGGTCCATTCCCTTGCTGAGCGATTTGGGTCATTCTCTTGCTGAGTGATTGGAATCATTCCCTTGCCGAGTGATTGCGATCATTCCCTTGCTGAGTGAATGGGATCATTCACTTGCTGAGTGATTGTGATCATTCCCTTGCTGAGTGATTAGGATCATTCCCTTGCTGAGTGATTGGAATCATTCGCTTGCTGAGTGATTGGGACCATACTCTTGCTGAGCGATTGGATCATTCCCTTGCTGAGTGATTGGGATCATTCCCTTGCTGAGCGATTGGGATCATTCACCTGCCGAGTGATTAATATCATTCCCCTGCCGAGTGATTGAGATCATTCTCTTGCCGAGAGATTGGGATCATGCCCCTGCTGAGTGTTTGGGATCACTCCCTTGCTGAGTGATTATGATCATTCACTTGCCGAGTGAATGCGATCATTCCCTTGCTGAGTGATTGGAATCATTCCCTTGCTGAGTGATTGGCATCATTCCCTTTCTGAGTGAATGCGATCATTCACTTGCTGAGTGATTGGGATCATTCACTTGCTGAGTGATTGGGATCATTTACTTGCCGAGTGATTGCGATCATTCCCTTGCTCAGTGTTTCGGAGCATTCACTTGCTGAGTGATTGTGATCATTCCCTTGCTGAGTGATTGGAATCATTCGCTTGCTGAGTGATTGGGATCATACCCTTGCTGAGCGATTGGGATCATTCCCTTGCTGAGTGATTGGGATCATTCCCCTGCCGAGTGTTGAGATCATTCCCTTGCCGAGAGATTGGGATCATGCCCCTGCTTTGTGTTTGGAATCACTCCCTTGCTGAGTGATTGGAATCATTCCCTTGCTGAGTGATTGGAATCATTCCCTTGCTGAGTGATGGGGATCATTCACTTGCTGAGAGATTGTGATCATTCCCTTGCTGAGTGATTGAGATCATTCCCTTGCTGAGTGATGGGGATCATTCACTTGCTGAGAGATTGTGATCATTCCTTTGCTGAGTGATTGGAATCATTCCCTTGCTGAGTGATTGGCATCATTCCCTTTCTGAGTGAATGCGATCATTCACTTGCTGAGTGATTGGGATCACTCACTTGCTGAGTGATTGGGATCATTCCCTTGCTGAGTGATTGGGATCATTCACTTGCTGAGTAATTGTGATCATTCCCTTGCTGAGTGATTGGGATCATTCTCTTGCTGAGTGATTGAAATCATTCCCTTGCAGAGTGATTGGGATCATTCCCTTGCTGAGCGATTGGGATCATTTCCTTGCTGATTGATTGAGATCATTCACCTGCCGAGTGATTAGGATCATTCCCCTGCCGAGTGATTGAGATCATTCTCTTGCCGAGTGATTGGGATCATGCCCCTGCTGAATGATTGGGATCACTCCCTTGCCGAGTGATTGGGATCACTCGCTTGCTGAGTGATTGGGATCATTCTCTTACCGAGTGATTGGGATCATTCAATTGCCGAGTGATTGGGATCATTCCCTTGCTGAGTGATTGGGATCATTCACTTGCTGAGTGATTGTGATAATTCCCTTGATGAGTGATTGAGATAATTCCCTTGCTGAGTGATGGGGATCATTCACTTGCTGAGAGATTGTGATCATTCACTTGCTGAGTGATTGAGATCATTCCCTTGCTGAGTGATGGGGATCATTCACTTGCTGAGAGATTGTGATCATTCCCTTGCTGAGTGATTGAGATCATTCCCTTGCTGAGTGATTGGAACCATTCCCTTGCTGAGTGATTGGCATCATTCCCTTTCTGAGTTAATGCGATCATTCCCTTGATGAGTTATTGGGATCATTCACTTGATGAGTGATTGGGATCACTCCCTTGCTGAGTGATAGGGATCATTCACTTGATGAGTGATTGTGATCACTTCCTTGCTAAGTGATTGGGTCCATTCCCTTGCTGAGTGATTGCGATGATTCCCTTGCTGAGTGATTGGGATCATTCACTTGCTGAGTGATTGGGATCATTCACTTGCTGAGTGATTAAAATCATTCCCTTGCAGAGTGATTGTGATCGTTCCCTTGCTGAGCGATTGGGATCATTCCCTTGCTGAGCGATTGGGATCATTCACTTGCTGAGTAATTGTGATCATTCCCTTGCTGAGTGATTGGGATCATTCTCTTGCTGAGTGATTGAAATCATTCCCTTGCAGAGTGATTGGGATCATTCCCTTGCTGAGCGATTGGGATCATTTCCTTGCGGATTGATTGAGATCATTCACCTGCCGAGTGATTAGGATCATTCCCCTGCCGAGTGATTGAGATCATTCTCTTGCCGAGTGATTGGGATCATGCCCCTGCTGAATGATTGGGATCACTCCCTTGCCGAGTGATTGGGATCACTCGCTTGCTGAGTGATTGGGATCATTCTCTTACCGAGTGATTGGGATCATTCAATTGCCGAGTGATTGGGATCATTCCCTTGCTGAGTGATTGGGATCATTCACTTGCTGAGTGATTGTGATAATTCCCTTGATGAGTGATTGAGATCATTCCCTTGCTGAGTGATGGGGATCATTCACTTGCTGAGAGATTGTGATCATTCCCTTGCTGAGTGATTGAGATCATTCCCTTGCTGAGTGATTGGAACCATTCCCTTGCTGAGTGATTGGCATCATTCCCTTTCTGAGTTAATGCGATCATTCCCTTGATGAGTTATTGGGATCATTCACTTGATGAGTGATTGGGATCACTCCCTTGCTGAGTGATAGGGATCATTCACTTGATGAGTGATTGTGATCACTCCCTTGCTAAGTGATTGGGTCCATTCCCTTGCTGAGTGATTGCGATGATTCCCTTGCTGAGTGATTGGGATCATTCACTTGCTGAGTGATTGGGATCATTCACTTGCTGAGTGATTAAAATCATTCCCTTGCAGAGTGATTGTGATCGTTCCCTTGCTGAGCGATTGGGATCATTCCTTGCTGAGCGATTGGGATCATTCTCTTGCTGATTGATTGAGATCATTCACCTGCCGAGTGATTAGGACATTCCCCTGCCGAGTGATTGAGATCATTCCCCTGCTGAGTGATTGGGATCACTCGCTTGCTGAATAATTGGGATCATTCACTTGCTGAGTGATTGGAATCATTCCCTTGCTGAGTGATTGGGATCACACCCTTGCTGAGTGATTGAGGTCATTCACTTGCTGAGTGATTAGAATCATAACCCTGCTGAGTGAATGCGATCGCTCCCTTGCTGAGTGATTGGGATCATTCCCTTGCTGAGTGATTGGAATCACTCGCTTGCTGAGTCATTGGGATCATTCACTTGCTGAGTGATTGCCATCATTCCCTTGCTGAGTGATTGGGAGCATTCACTTGCTGAGAGATTGTGATCATTCACTTGCTGAGTGATTGAGATCATTCCCTTGCTGAGTAATTGGAATCATTCCCTTGCTGAGTGATTAGCATCATGCCCTTTCTGAGTGAATGGGATCACTCGCTTGCTGAGTGATTGGGATTATTCTCTTGCCGAGTGATTGGGATCATTCAATTGCCGAGTGATGGGGATCATTCCCTTGCTGACTGTTTGGCATCATTCCCTTTCTGAGTTAATGCGATCATTCCCTTGATGAGTTATTGCGATCATTCACTTGATGAGTGATTGTGATCACTCCCTTGCTAAGTGATAGGGATCATTCACTTGATGAGTGATTGTGATCACTCCCTTGCTAAGTGATTGGGTCCATTCCCTTGCTGAGCGATTTGGGTCATTCTCTTCCTGAGTGATTGGAATCATTCCCTTGCCGAGTGATTGCGATCATTCCCTTGCTGAGTGATTGGGATCATTCACTTGCTGAGTGATTGTGATCATTCCCTTGCTGAGTGATTAGGATCATTCCCTTGCTGAGTGATTGGAATCATTCGCTTGCTGAGTGATTGGGACCATACTCTTGCTGAGCGATTGGATCATTCCCTTGCTGAGTGATTGGGATCATTCACTTGCTGAGTGATTGTGATCATTTCCTTGCTGAGTGATTGGGATCATTCCCTTGCTGAGCGATTGGGATCATTCACCTGCCGAGTGATTAATATCATTCCCCTGCCGAGTGATTGAGATCATTCTCTTGCCGAGAGATTGGGATCATGCCCCTGCTGAGTGTTTGGGATCACTCCCTTGCTGAGTGATTATGATCATTCACTTGCCGAGTGAATGCGATCATTCCCTTGCTGAGTGATTGGAATCATTCCCTTGCTGAGTGATTGGCATCATTCCCTTTCTGAGTGAATGCGATCATTCACTTGCTGAGTGATTGGGATCATTCACTTGCTGAGTGATTGGGATCATTCACTTGCTGAGTGATTGGGATCATTTACTTGCCGAGTGATTGCGATCATTCCCTTGCTCAGTGTTTCGGAGCATTCACTTGCTGAGTGATTGTGATCATTCCCTTGCTGAGTGATTGGAATCATTCGCTTGCTGAGTGATTGGGATCATACCCTTGCTGAGCGATTGGGATCATTCCCTTGCTGAGTGATTGGGATCATTCCCCTGCCGAGTGTTGAGATCATTCCCTTGCCGAGAGATTGGGATCATGCCCCTGCTTTGTGTTTGGAATCACTCCCTTGCTGAGTGATTGGAATCATTCCCTTGCTGAGTGATTGGAATCATTCCCTTGCTGAGTGATGGGGATCATTCACTTGCTGAGAGATTGTGATCATTCCCTTGCTGAGTGATTGAGATCATTCCCTTGCTGAGTGATGGGGATCATTCACTTGCTGAGCGATTGTGATCATTCCTTTGCTGAGTGATTGGAATCATTCCCTTGCTGAGTGATTGGCATCATTCCCTTTCTGAGTGAATGCGATCATTCACTTGCTGAGTGATTGGGATCACTCACTTGCTGAGTGATTGGGATCATTCCCTTGCTGAGTGATTGGGATCATTCACTTGCTGAGTAATTGTGATCATTCCCTTGCTGAGTGATTGGGATCATTCTCTTGCTGAGTGATTGAAATCATTCCCTTGCAGAGTGATTGGGATCATTCCCTTGCTGAGCGATTGGGATCATTTCCTTGCTGATTGATTGAGATCATTCACCTGCCGAGTGATTAGGATCATTCCCTTGCCGAGTGATTGGGATCATGCCCCTGCTGAATGATTGGGATCACTCCCTTGCCGAGTGATTGGGATCACTCGCTTGCTGAGTGATTGGGATCATTCTCTTACCGAGTGATTGGGATCATTCAATTGCCGAGTGATTGGGATCATTCCCTTGCTGAGTGATTGGGATCATTCACTTGCTGAGTGATTGTGATAATTCCCTTGATGAGTGATTGAGATCATTCCCTTGCTGAGTGATGGGGATCATTCACTTGCTGAGAGATTGTGATCATTCACTTGCTGAGTGATTGAGATCATTCCCTTGCTGAGTGATGGGGATCATTCACTTGCTGAGAGATTGTGATCATTCCCTTGCTGAGTGATTGAGATCATTCCCTTGCTGAGTGATTGGAACCATTCCCTTGCTGAGTGATTGGCATCATTCCCTTTCTGAGTTAATGCGATCATTCCCTTGATGAGTTATTGGGATCATTCACTTGATGAGTGATTGGGATCACTCCCTTGCTGAGTGATAGGGATCATTCACTTGATGAGTGATTGTGATCACTCCCTTGCTAAGTGATTGGGTCCATTCCCTTGCTGAGTGATTGCGATGATTCCCTTGCTGAGTGATTGGGATCATTCACTTGCTGAGTGATTGGGATCATTCACTTGCTGAGTGATTAAAATCATTCCCTTGCAGAGTGATTGTGATCGTTCCCTTGCTGAGCGATTGGGATCATTCCCTTGCTGAGCGATTGGGATCATTCACTTGCTGAGTAATTGTGATCATTCCCTTGCTGAGTGATTGGGATCATTCTCTTGCTGAGTGATTGAAATCATTCCCTTGCAGAGTGATTGGGATCATTCCCTTTCTGAGTTAATGCGATCATTCCCTTGATGAGTTATTGCGATCATTCACTTGATGAGTGATTGTGATCACTCCCTTGCTAAGTGATAGGGATCATTCACTTGATGAGTGATTGTGATCACTCCCTTGCTAAGTGATTGGGTCCATTCCCTTGCTGAGCGATTTGGGTCATTCTCTTGCTGAGTGATTGGAATCATTCCCTTGCCGAGTGATTGCGATCATTCCCTTGCTGAGTGAATGGGATCATTCACTTGCTGAGTGATTGTGATCATTCCCTTGCTGAGTGATTAGGATCATTCCCTTGCTGAGTGATTGGAATCATTCGCTTGCTGAGTGATTGGGACTATACTCTTGCTGAGCGATTGGATCATTCCCTTGCTGAGTGATTGGGATCATTCACTTGCTGAGTGATTGTGATCATTTCCTTGCTGAGTGATTGGGATCATTCCCTTGCTGAGCGATTGGGATCATTCACCTGCCGAGTGATTAATATCATTCCCCTGCCGAGTGATTGAGATCATTCTCTTGCCGAGAGATTGGGATCATGCCCCTGCTGAGTGTTTGGGATCACTCCCTTGCTGAGTGATTATGATCATTCACTTGCCGAGTGAATGCGATCATTCCCTTGCTGAGTGATTGGAATCATTCCCTTGCTGAGTGATTGGCATCATTCCCTTTCTGAGTGAATGCGATCATTCACTTGCTGAGTGATTGGGATCATTCACTTGCTGAGTGATTGGGATCATTTACTTGCCGAGTGATTGCGATCATTCCCTTGCTCAGTGTTTCGGAGCATTCACTTGCTGAGTGATTGTGATCATTCCCTTGCTGAGTGATTGGAATCATTCGCTTGCTGAGTGATTGGGATCATACCCTTGCTGAGCGATTGGGATCATTCCCTTGCTGAGTGATTGGGATCATTCCCCTGCCGAGTGTTGAGATCATTCCCTTGCCGAGAGATTGGGATCATGCCCCTGCTTTGTGTTTGGAATCACTCCCTTGCTGAGTGATTGGAATCATTCCCTTGCTGAGTGATTGGAATCATTCCCTTGCTGAGTGATGGGGATCATTCACTTGCTGAGAGATTGTGATCATTCCCTTGCTGAGTGATTGAGATCATTCCCTTGCTGAGTGATGGGGATCATTCACTTGCTGAGAGATTGTGATCATTCCTTTGCTGAGTGATTGGAATCATTCCCTTGCTGAGTGATTGGCATCATTCCCTTTCTGAGTGAATGCGATCATTCACTTGCTGAGTGATTGGGATCACTCACTTGCTGAGTGATTGGGATCATTCCCTTGCTGAGTGATTGGGATCATTCACTTGCTGAGTAATTGTGATCATTCCCTTGCTGAGTGATTGGGATCATTCTCTTGCTGAGTGATTGAAATCATTCCCTTGCAGAGTGATTGGGATCATTCCCTTGCTGAGCGATTGGGATCATTTCCTTGCTGATTGATTGAGATCATTCACCTGCCGAGTGATTAGGATCATTCCCCTGCCGAGTGATTGAGATCATTCTCTTGCCGAGTGATTGGGATCATGCCCCTGCTGAATGATTGGGATCACTCCCTTGCCGAGTGATTGGGATCACTCGCTTGCTGAGTGATTGGGATCATTCTCTTACCGAGTGATTGGGATCATTCAATTGCCGAGTGATTGGGATCATTCCCTTGCTGAGTGATTGGGATCATTCACTTGCTGAGTGATTGTGATAATTCCCTTGATGAGTGATTGAGATCATTCCCTTGCTGAGTGATGGGGATCATTCACTTGCTGAGAGATTGTGATCATTCACTTGCTGAGTGATTGAGATCATTCCCTTGCTGAGTGATGGGGATCATTCACTTGCTGAGAGATTGTGATCATTCCCTTGCTGAGTGATTGAGATCATTCCCTTGCTGAGTGATTGGAACCATTCCCTTGCTGAGTGATTGGCATCATTCCCTTTCTGAGTTAATGCGATCATTCCCTTGATGAGTTATTGGGATCATTCACTTGATGAGTGATTGGGATCACTCCCTTGCTGAGTGATAGGGATCATTCACTTGATGAGTGATTGTGATCACTCCCTTGCTAAGTGATTGGGTCCATTCCCTTGCTGAGTGATTGCGATGATTCCCTTGCTGAGTGATTGGGATCATTCACTTGCTGAGTGATTGGGATCATTCACTTGCTGAGTGATTAAAATCATTCCCTTGCAGAGTGATTGTGATCGTTCCCTTGCTGAGCGATTGGGATCATTCCCTTGCTGAGCGATTGGGATCATTCACTTGCTGAGTAATTGTGATCATTCCCTTGCTGAGTGATTGGGATCATTCTCTTGCTGAGTGATTGAAATCATTCCCTTGCAGAGTGATTGGGATCATTCCCTTGCTGAGCGATTGGGATCATTTCCTTGCGGATTGATTGAGATCATTCACCTGCCGAGTGATTAGGATCATTCCCCTGCCGAGTGATTGAGATCATTCTCTTGCCGAGTGATTGGGATCATGCCCCTGCTGAATGATTGGGATCACTCCCTTGCCGAGTGATTGGGATCACTCGCTTGCTGAGTGATTGGGATCATTCTCTTACCGAGTGATTGGGATCATTCAATTGCCGAGTGATTGGGATCATTCCCTTGCTGAGTGATTGGGATCATTCACTTGCTGAGTGATTGTGATAATTCCCTTGATGAGTGATTGAGATCATTCCCTTGCTGAGTGATGGGGATCATTCACTTGCTGAGAGATTGTGATCATTCCCTTGCTGAGTGATTGAGATCATTCCCTTGCTGAGCGATTGGGATCATTCTCTTGCTGATTGATTGAGATCATTCACCTGCCGAGTGATTAGGACATTCCCCTGCCGAGTGATTGAGATCATTCCCCTGCTGAGTGATTGGGATCACTCGCTTGCTGAATAATTGGGATCATTCACTTGCTGAGTGATTGGAATCATTCCCTTGCTGAGTGATTGGGATCACACCCTTGCTGAGTGATTGAGGTCATTCACTTGCTGAGTGATTAGAATCATTCCCCTGCTGAGTGAATGCGATCGCTCCCTTGCTGAGTGATTGGGATCATTCCCTTGCTGAGTGATTGGGATCACTCGCTTGCTGAGTCATTGGGATCATTCACTTGCTGAGTGATTGCCATCATTCCCTTGCTGAGTGATTGGGAGCATTCACTTGCTGAGAGATTGTGATCATTCACTTGCTGAGTGATTGAGATCATTCCCTTGCTGAGTAATTGGAATCATTCCCTTGCTGAGTGATTAGCATCATGCCCTTTCTGAGTGAATGGGATCACTCGCTTGCTGAGTGATTGGGATTATTCTCTTGCCGAGTGATTGGGATCATTCAATTGCCGAGTGATGGGGATCATTCCCTTGCTGACTGATTGGCATCATTCCCTTTCTGAGTTAATGCGATCATTCCCTTGATGAGTTATTGCGATCATTCACTTGATGAATGATTGTGATCACTCCCTTGCTAAGTGATAGGGATCATTCACTTGATGAGTGATTGTGATCACTCCCTTGCTAAGTGATTGGGTCCATTCCCTTGCTGAGCGATTTGGGTCATTCTCTTGCTGAGTGATTGGAATCATTCCCTTGCCGAGTGATTGCGATCATTCCCTTGCTGAGTGATTGGGATCATTCACTTGCTGAGTGATTGTGATCATTCCCTTGCTGAGTGATTAGGATCATTCCCTTGCTGAGTGATTGGAATCATTCGCTTGCTGAGTGATTGGGACCATACTCTTGCTGAGCGATTGGATCATTCCCTTGCTGAGTGATTGGGATCATTCACTTGCTGAGTGATTGTGATCATTTCCTTGCTGAGTGATTGGGATCATTCCCTTGCTGAGCGATTGGGATCATTCACCTGCCGAGTGATTAATATCATTCCCCTGCCGAGTGATTGAGATCATTCACTTGCCGAGTGAATGCGATCATTCCCTTGCTGAGTGATTGGAATCATTCCCTTGCTGAGTGATTGGCATCATTCCCTTTCTGAGTGAATGCGATCATTCACTTGCTGAGTGATTGGGATCATTCACTTGCTGAGTGATTGGGATCATTTACTTGCCGAGTGATTGCGATCATTCCCTTGCTCAGTGTTTCGGAGCATTCACTTGCTGAGTGATTGTGATCATTCCCTTGCTGAGTGATTGGAATCATTCGCTTGCTGAGTGATTGGGATCATACCCTTGCTGAGCGATTGGGATCATTCCCTTGCTGAGTGATTGGGATCATTCCCCTGCCGAGTGTTGAGATCATTCCCTTGCCGAGAGATTGGGATCATGCCCCTGCTTTGTGTTTGGAATCACTCCCTTGCTGAGTGATTGGAATCATTCCCTTGCTGAGTGATGGGGATCATTCACTTGCTGAGAGATTGTGATCATTCCCTTGCTGAGTGATTGAGATCATTCCCTTGCTGAGTGATGGGGATCATTCACTTGCTGAGAGATTGTTATCATTCCTTTGCTGAGTGATTGGAATCATTCCCTTGCTGAGTGATTGGCATCATTCCCTTTCTGAGTGAATGCGATCATTCACTTGCTGAGTGATTGGGATCACTCACTTGCTGAGTGATTGGGATCATTCCCTTGCTGAGTGATTGGGATCATTCACTTGCTGAGTAATTGTGATCATTCCCTTGCTGAGTGATTGGGATCATTCTCTTGCTGAGTGATTGAAATCATTCCCTTGCAGAGTGATTGGAATCATTCCCTTGCTGAGCGATTGGGATCATTTCCTTGCTGATTGATTGAGATCATTCACCTGCCGAGTGATTAGGATCATTCCCCTGCCGAGTGATTGAGATCATTCTCTTGCCGAGTGATTGGGATCATGCCCCTGCTGAATGATTGGGATCACTCCCTTGCCGAGTGATTGGGATCACTCGCTTGCTGAGTGATTGGGATCATTCTCTTACCGAGTGATTGGGATCATTCAATTGCCGAGTGATTGGGATCATTCCCTTGCTGAGTGATTGGGATCATTCACTTGCTGAGTGATTGTGATAATTCCCTTGATGAGTGATTGAGATCATTCCCTTGCTGAGTGATGGGGATCATTCACTTGCTGAGAGATTGTGATCATTCACTTGCTGAGTGATTGAGATCATTCCCTTGCTGAGTGATGGGGATCATTCACTTGCTGAGAGATTGTGATCATTCCCTTGCTGAGTGATTGAGATCATTCCCTTGCTGAGTGATTGGAACCATTCCCTTGCTGAGTGATTGGCATCATTCCCTTTCTGAGTTAATGCGATCATTCCCTTGATGAGTTATTGGGATCATTCACTTGATGAGTGATTGGGATCACTCCCTTGCTGAGTGATAGGGATCATTCACTTGATGAGTGATTGTGATCACTCCCTTGCTAAGAGATTGGGTCCATTCCCTTGCTGAGTGATTGCGATGATTCCCTTGCTGAGTGATTGGGATCATTCACTTGCTGAGTGATTGGGATCATTCACTTGCTGAGTGATTAAAATCATTCCCTTGCAGAGTGATTGTGATCGTTCCCTTGCTGAGCGATTGGGATCATTCCCTTGCTGAGCGATTGGGATCATTCTCTTGCTGATTGATTGAGATCATTCACCTGCCGAGTGATTAGGACATTCCCCTGCCGAGTGATTGAGATCATTCCCCTGCTGAGTGATTGGGATCACTCGCTTGCTGAATAATTGGGATCATTCACTTGCTGAGTGATTGGAATCATTCCCTTGCTGAGTGATTGGGATCACACCCTTGCTGAGTGATTGAGGTCATTCACTTGCTGAGTGATTAGAATCATTCCCCTGCTGAGTGAATGCGATCGCTCCCTTGCTGAGTGATTGGGATCATTCCCTTGCTGAGTGATTGGGATCACTCGCTTGCTGAGTCATTGGGATCATTCACTTGCTGAGTGATTGCCATCATTCCCTTGCTGAGTGATTGGGAGCATTCACTTGCTGAGAGATTGTGATCATTCACTTGCTGAGTGATTGAGATCATTCCCTTGCTGAGTAATTGGAATCATTCCCTTGCTGAGTGATTAGCATCATGCCCTTTCTGAGTGAATGGGATCACTCGCTTGCTGAGTGATTGGGATTATTCTCTTGCCGAGTGATTGGGATCATTCAATTGCCGAGTGATGGGGATCATTCCCTTGCTGACTGATTGGCATCATTCCCTTTCTGAGTTAATGCGATCATTCCCTTGATGAGTTATTGCGATCATTCACTTGATGAGTGATTGTGATCACTCCCTTGCTAAGTGATAGGGATCATTCACTTGATGAGTGATTGTGATCACTCCCTTGCTAAGTGATTGGGTCCATTCCCTTGCTGAGCGATTTGGGTCATTCTCTTGCTGAGTGATTGGAATCATTCCCTTGCCGAGTGATTGCGATCATTCCCTTGCTGAGTGATTGGGATCATTCACTTGCTGAGTGATTGTGATCATTCCCTTGCTGAGTGATTAGGATCATTCCCTTGCTGAGTGATTGGAATCATTCGCTTGCTGAGTGATTGGGACCATACTCTTGCTGAGCGATTGGATCATTCCCTTGCTGAGTGATTGGGATCATTCCCCTGCCGAGTGTTGAGATCATTCCCTTGCCGAGAGATTGGGATCATGCCCCTGCTTTGTGTTTGGGATCACTCCCTTGCTGAGTGATTGGAATCATTCCCTTGCTGAGTGATTGGCATCATTCTCTTGCTGAGTGATTGAAATCATTCCCTTGCAGAGTGATTGGGATCATTCACTTGCTGAGTAATTGTGATCATTCCCTTGCTGAGTGATTGGGATCATTCTCTTGCTGAGTGATTGAAATCATTCCCTTGCAGAGTGATTGGGATCATTCCCTTGCAGAGCGATTGGGATCATTTCCTTGCTGATTGATTGAGATCATTCACGTGCCGAGTGATTAGGATCATTCCCCTGCCGAGTGATTGAGATCATTCTCTTGCCGAGTGATTGGGATCATGCCCCTGCTGAATGATTGGGATCACTCCCTTGCCGAGTGATTGGGATCACTCGCTTGCTGAGTGATTGGGATCATTCTCTTGCCGAGTGATTGGGATCATTCAATTGCCGAGTGATTGGGATCATTCCCTTGCTGAGTGATGGGGATCATTCACTTGCTGAGTGATTGTGATAATTCCCTTGATGAGTGATTGAAAGCATTCCCTTGCTGAGTGATGGGGATCATTCACTTGCTGAGTGATTGTGATAATTCCCTTGATGAGTGATTGAGATCATTCCCTTGCTGAGTGATTGGAACCATTCCCTTGCTGAGTGATTGGCATCATTCCCTTTCTGAGTTAATGCGATCATTCCCTTGATGAGTTATTGGGATCATTCACTTGATGAGTGATTGGAATCACTCCCTTGCTGAGTGATAGGGATCATTCACTTGATGAGTGATTGTGATCACTCCCTTGCTAAGTGATTGGGTCCATTCCCTTGCTGAGTGATTGGAATCATTCCCTTGCTGAGTGATTGCGATGATTCCCTTGCTGAGTGTTTGGGATCATTCACTTGCTGAGTGATTGGGATCATTTACATGCCGAGTGATTGCGATCATTCCCTTGCTGAGTGATTGGGATCATTCACTTGCTGAGTGATTGGGATCAATTCCTTTTTGAGTGATTGGGATCATTCACCTGCCGAGTGATTAATATCATTCCCCTGCCGAGTGATTGAGATCATTCTCTTGCCGAGAGATAGGGATCATGCCCCTGCTGAGTGTTTGGGATCACTCCCTTGCTGAGTGATTATGATCATTCACTTGCCGAGTGATTGCGATCATTCCCTTGCTGAGTGATTGGAATCATTCCCTTGCTGAGTGATTGGCATCATTCCCTTTCTGAGTGAATGCGATCATTCACTTGCTGATTGATTGGGATCATTCCCTTGCCGAGTGATTGGGATCATGCCCCTGCTGAATGATTGGGATCACTCCCTTGCCGAGTGATTTGGGATCACTCGCTTGCTGAGTGATTGGTATCATTCTCTTACCGAGTGATTGGGATCATTCAATTGCCGAGTGATTGGGAGCATTCCCTTGCTGAGTGATGGGGATCATTCACTTGCTGAGTGATTGTGATAATTCCCTTGATGAGTGATTGAGATCATTCCCTTGCTGAGTGATGGGGATCATTCACTTGCTGAGTGATTGTGATAATTCCCTTGATGAGTGATTGAGATCATTCCCTTGCTGAGTGATTGGAACCATTCCCTTGCTGAGTGATTGGCATCATTCCCTTTCTGAGTTAATGCGATCATTCCCTTGATGAGTTATTGGGATCATTCACTTGATGAGTGATTGGGATCACTCCCTTGCTGAGTGATAGGGATCATTCACTTGATGAGTGATTGTGATCACTCCCTTGCTAAGTGATTGGAATCATTCCCTTGCTGAGTGATTGCGATGATTCCCTTGCTGAGTGATTGGGATCATTCACTTGCTGAGTGATTGGGATCATTTACTTGCCGAGTGATTGCGATCATTCCCTTGCTGAGTGATTGGGATCATTCACTTGCTGAGTGATTGGGATCAATTCCTTGCTGAGTGATTGGGATCATTCACCTGCCGAGTGATTAATATCATTCCCCTGCCGAGTGATTGAGATCATTCTCTTGCCGAGAGATTGGGATCATGCCCCTGCTGAGTGTTTGGGATCACTCCCTTGCTGAGTGATTATGATCATTCACTTGCCGAGTGATTGCGATCATTCCCTTGCTGAGTGATTGGAATCATTCCCTTGCTGAGTGATTGGCATCAATCCCTTTCTGAGTGAATGCGATCATTCACTTGCTGAGTGATTGGGATCATTCCCTTGCTGAGTGATTGGGATCATTCACTTGCTGAGTAATTGTGATCATTCCCTTGCTGAGTGATTGGGATCATTCCCTTGCTGAGTGATTGAAATCATTCCCTTGCAGAGTGATTGGGATCATTCCCTTGCTGAGCGATTGGGATCATTCCCTTGCTGAGCGATTGGGATCATTCTCTTGCTGATTGATTGAGATCATTCACCTGCCGAGTGATTAGGACATTCCCCTGCCGAGTGATTGAGATCATTCCCCTGCTGAGTGATTGGGATCACTCGCTTGCTGAGTAATTGGGATCATTCACTTGCTGAGTAATGGGGATCATTCTGTTGCCGAGTGATTGCGATCATTCCCTTGCTGAGTGATTGGGATCACACCCTTGCTGAGTGGTTGAGGTCATTCACTTGCTGAGTGATTAGAATCATTCCCCTGCTGAGTGAATGCGATCACTCCCTTGCTGAGTGATTGGGATCATTCCCTTGCTGAGTGATTGGGATCACTCGCTTGCTGAGTCATTGGGATCATTCACTTGCTGAGTGATTGCCATCATTCCCTTGCTGAGTGATTGGGAGCATTCACTTGCTGAATGATTGTGATCATTCCCTTGCTGAGTGATTGGGATCATTCCCTTGCTGAGTGATTAGGATCATTCCCCTGCCGAGTGTTGAGATCATTCCCTTGCCGAGAGATTGGGATCATGCCCCTGCTGAGTGTTTGGGAGCACTCCCTTGCTGAGTGATTATGATCATTCACTTGCCGAGTGATTGCGATCATTCCCTTGCTGAGTGATGGGGATCATTCACTTGCTGAGAGATTGTGATCATTCCCTTGCTGAGTGATTGAGATCATTCCCTTGCTGAGTGATGGGAATCATTCACTTGCTGAGAGATTGTGATCATTCACCTGCCGAGTGATTAATATCATTCCCCTGCCGAGTGATTGAGATCATTCTCTTGCCGAGAGATAGGGATCATGCCCCTGCTGAGTGTTTGGGATCACTCCCTAGCTGAGTGATTATGATCATTCACTTGCCGAGTGATTGCGATCATTCCCTTGCTGAGTGATTGGAATCATTCCCTTGCTGAGTGATTGGCATCATTCCCTTTCTGAGTGAATGCGATCATTCACTTGCTGATTGATTGAGATCATTCTCTTGCCGAGTGATTGGGATCATGCCCCTGCTGAATGATTGGGATCACTCCCTTGCCGAGTGATTTGGGATCACTCGCTTGCTGAGTGATTGGTATCATTCTCTTACCGAGTGATTGGGATCATTCAATTGCCGAGTGATTGGGAGCATTCCCTTGCTGAGTGATGGGGATCATTCACTTGCTGAGTGATTGTGATAATTCCCTTGATGAGTGATTGAGATCATTCCCTTGCTGAGTGATGGGGATCATTCACTTGCTGAGTGATTGTGATAATTCCCTTGATGAGTGATTGGGATCATTCACTTGCTGAGTGATTGGGATCAATTGCTTGCTGAGTGATTGGGATCATTCACCTGCCGAGTGATTAATATCATTCCCCTGCCGAGTGATTGAGATCATTCTCTTGCCGAGAGATAGGGATCATGCCCCTGCTGAGTGTTTGGGATCACTCCCTTGCTGAGTGATTATGATCATTCACTTGCCGAGTGATTGCGATCATTCCCTTGCTGAGTGATTGGAATCATTCCCTTGCTGAGTGATTGGCATCATTCCCTTTCTGAGTGAATGCGATCATTCACTTGCTGATTGATTGGGATCATTCCCTTGCCGAGTGATTGAGATCATTCCCTTGCCGAGTGATTGGGATCATGCCCCTGCTGAATGATTGGGATCACTCCCTTGCCGAGTGATTTGGGATCACTCGCTTGCTGAGTGATTGGGATCATTCTCTTACCGAGTGATTGGGATCATTCAATTGCCGAGTGATTGGGAGCATTCCCTTGCTGAGTGATGGGGATCATTCACTTGCTGAGTGATTGTGATAATTCCCTTGATGAGTGATTGAGATCATTCCCTTGCTGAGTGATGGGGATCATTCACTTGCTGAGTGATTGTGATAATTCCCTTGATGAGTGATTGAGATCATTCCCTTGCTGAGTGATTGGAACCATTCCCTTGCTGAGTGATTGGCATCATTCCCTTTCTGAGTTAATGCGATCATTCCCTTGATGAGTTATTGGGATCACTCGCTTGCTGAATAATTGGGATCATTCACTTGCTGAGTGATTGGAATCATTCCCTTGCTGAGTGATTGGGATCACACCCTTGCTGAGTGATTGAGGTCATTCACTTGCTGAGTGATTAGAATCATTCCCCTGCTGAGTGAATGCGATCACTCCCTTGCTGAGTGATTGGGATCATTCCCTTGCTGAGTGATTGGGATCACTCGCTTGCTGAGTCATTGGGATCATTCACTTGCTGAGTGATTGCCATCATTCCCTTGCTGAGTGATTGGGAGCATTCACTTGCTGAGAGATTGTGATCATTCACTTGCTGAGTGATTGAGATCATTCCCTTGCTGAGTAATTGGAATCATTCCCTTGCTGAGTGATTAGCATCATGCCCTTTCTGAGTGAATGGGATCACTCGCTTGCTGAGTGATTGGGATTATTCTCTTGCCGAGTGATTGGGATCATTCAATTGCCGAGTGATGGGGATCATTCCCTTGCTGACTGTTTGGCATCATTCCCTTTCTGAGTTAATGCGATCATTCCCTTGATGAGTTATTGCGATCATTCACTTGATGAGTGATTGTGATCACTCCCTTGCTAAGTGATAGGGATCATTCACTTGATGAGTGATTGTGATCACTCCCTTGCTAAGTGATTGGGTCCATTCCCTTGCTGAGCGATTTGGGTCATTCTCTTGCTGAGTGATTGGAATCATTCCCTTGCCGAGTGATTGCGATCATTCCCTTGCTGAGTGATTGGGATCATTCACTTGCTGAGTGATTGTGATCATTCCCTTGCTGAGTGATTAGGATCATTCCCTTGCTGAGTGATTGGAATCATTCGCTTGCTGAGTGATTGGGACCATACTCTTGCTGAGCGATTGGATCATTCCCTTGCTGAGTGATTGGGATCATTCCCCTGCCGAGTGTTGAGATCATTCCCTTGCCGAGAGATTGGGATCATGCCCCTGCTTTGTGTTTGGGATCACTCCCTTGCTGAGTGATTGGAATCATTCCCTTGCTGAGTGATTGGCATCATTCTCTTGCTGAGTGATTGAAATCATTCCCTTGCAGAGTGATTGGGATCATTCCCTTGCTGAGCGATTGGGATCATTTCCTTGCTGATTGATTGAGATCATTCACCTGCCGAGTGATTAGGATCATTCCCCTGCCGAGTGATTGAGATCATTCTCTTGCCGAGTGATTGGGATCATGCCCCTGCTGAATGATTGGGATCACTCCCTTGCCGAGTGATTGGGATCACTCGCTTGCTGAGTGATTGGGATCATTCTCTTACCGAGTGATTGGGATCATTCAATTGCCGAGTGATTGGGATCATTCCCTTGCTGAGTGATTGGGATCATTCACTTGCTGAGTGATTGTGATAATTCCCTTGATGAGTGATTGAGATCATTCCCTTGCTGAGTGATGGGGATCATTCACTTGCTGAGAGATTGTGATCATTCACTTGCTGAGTGATTGAGATCATTCCCTTGCTGAGTGATGGGGATCATTCACTTGCTGAGAGATTGTGATCATTCCCTTGCTGAGTGATTGAGATCATTCCCTTGCTGAGTGATTGGAACCATTCCCTTGCTGAGTGATTGGCATCATTCCCTTTCTGAGTTAATGCGATCATTCCCACGATGAGTTATTGGGATCATTCACTTGATGAGTGATTGGGATCACTCCCTTGCTGAGTGATAGGGATCATTCACTTGATGAGTGATTGTGATCACTCCCTTGCTAAGTGATTGGGTCCATTCCCTTGCTGAGTGATTGCGATGATTCCCTTGCTGAGTGATTGGGATCATTCACTTGCTGAGTGATTGGGATCATTCACTTGCTGAGTGATTAAAATCATTCCCTTGCAGAGTGATTGTGATCGTTCCCTTGCTGAGCGATTGGGATCATTCCCTTGCTGAGCGATTGGGATCATTCTCTTGCTGATTGATTGAGATCATTCACCTGCCGAGTGATTAGGACATTCCCCTGCCGAGTGATTGAGATCATTCCCCTGCTGAGTAATTGGAATCATTCCCTTGCTGAGTGATTAGCATCATGCCCTTTCTGAGTGAATGGGATCACTCGCTTGCTGAGTGATTGGGATTATTCTCTTGCCGAGTGATTGGGATCATTCAATTGCCGAGTGATGGGGATCATTCCCTTGCTGACTGATTGGCATCATTCCCTTTCTGAGTTAATGCGATCATTCCCTTGATGAGTTATTGCGATCATTCACTTGATGAGTGATTGTGATCACTCCCTTGCTAAGTGATAGGGATCATTCACTTGATGAGTGATTGTGATCACTCCCTTGCTAAGTGATTGGGTCCATTCCCTTGCTGAGCGATTTGGGTCATTCTCTTGCTGAGTGATTGGAATCATTCCCTTGCCGAGTGATTGCGATCATTCCCTTGCTGAGTGATTGGGATCATTCACTTGCTGAGTGATTGTGATCATTCCCTTGCTGAGTGATTAGGATCATTCCCTTGCTGAGTGATTGGAATCATTCGCTTGCTGAGTGATTGGGACCATACTCTTGCTGAGCGATTGGATCATTCCCTTGCTGAGTGATTGGGATCATTCACTTGCTGAGTGATTGTGATCATTTCCTTGCTGAGTGATTGGGATCATTCCCTTGCTGAGCGATTGGGATCATTCACCTGCCGAGTGATTAATATCATTCCCCTGCCGAGTGATTGAGATCATTCTCTTGCCGAGAGATTGGGATCATGCCCCTGCTGAGTATTTGGGATCACTCCCTTGCTGAGTGATTATGATCATTCACTTGCCGAGTGAATGCGATCATTCCCTTGCTGAGTGATTGGAATCATTCCCTTGCTGAGTGATTGGCATCATTCCCTTTCTGAGTGAATGCGATCATTCACTTGCTGAGTGATTGGGATCATTCACTTGCTGAGTGATTGGGATCATTTACTTGCCGAGTGATTGCGATCATTCCCTTGCTCAGTGTTTCGGAGCATTCACTTGCTGAGTGATTGTGATCATTCCCTTGCTGAGTGATTGGAATCATTCGCTTGCTGAGTGATTGGGATCATACCCTTGCTGAGCGATTGGGATCATTCCCTTGCTGAGTGATTGGGATCATTCCCCTGCCGAGTGTTGAGATCATTCCCTTGCCGAGAGATTGGGATCATGCCCCTGCTTTGTGTTTGGAATCACTCCCTTGCTGAGTGATTGGAATCATTCCCTTGCTGAGTGATTGGAATCATTCCCTTGCTGAGTGATGGGGATCATTCACTTGCTGAGAGATTGTGATCATTCCCTTGCTGAGTGATTGAGATCATTCCCTTGCTGAGTGATGGGGATCATTCACTTGCTGAGAGATTGTGATCATTCCTTTGCTGAGTGATTGGAATCATTCCCTTGCTGAGTGATTGGCATCATTCCCTTTCTGAGTGAATGCGATCATTCACTTGCTGAGTGATTGGGATCACTCACTTGCTGAGTGATTGGGATCATTCCCTTGCTGAGTGATTGGGATCATTCACTTGCTGAGTAATTGTGATCATTCCCTTGCTGAGTGATTGGGATCATTCTCTTGCTGAGTGATTGAAATCATTCCCTTGCAGAGTGATTGGGATCATTCCCTTGCTGTGCGATTGGGATCATTTCCTTGCTGATTGATTGAGATCATTCACCTGCCGAGTGATTAGGATCATTCCCCTGCCGAGTGATTGAGATCATTCTCTTGCCGAGTGATTGGGATCATGCCCCTGCTGAATGATTGGGATCACTCCCTTGCCGAGTGATTGGGATCACTCGCTTGCTGAGTGATTGGGATCATTCTCTTACCGAGTGATTGGGATCATTCAATTGCCGAGTGATTGGGATCATTCCCTTGCTGAGTGATTGGGATCATTCACTTGCTGAGTGATTGTGATAATTCCCTTGATGAGTGATTGAGATCATTCCCTTGCTGAGTGATGGGGATCATTCACTTGCTGAGAGATTGTGATCATTCCCTTGCTGAGTGATTGAGATCATTCCCTTGCTGAGTGATTGGAACCATTCCCTTGCTGAGTGATTGGCATCATTCCCTTTCTGAGTTAATGCGATCATTCCCTTGATGAGTTATTGGGATCATTCACTTGATGAGTGATTGGGATCACTCCCTTGCTGAGTGATAGGGATCATTCACTTGATGAGTGATTGTGATCACTCCCTTGCTAAGTGATTGGGTCCATTCCCTTGCTGAGTGATTGCGATGATTCCCTTGCTGAGTGATTGGGATCATTCACTTGCTGAGTGATTGGGATCATTCACTTGCTGAGTGATTAAAATCATTCCCTTGCAGAGTGATTGTGATCGTTCCCTTGCTGAGCGATTGGGATCATTCCCTTGCTGAGCGATTGGGATCATTCTCTTGCTGATTGATTGAGATCATTCACCTGCCGAGTGATTAGGACATTCCCCTGCCGAGTGATTGAGATCATTCCCCTGCTGAGTGATTGGGATCACTCGCTTGCTGAATAATTGGGATCATTCACTTGCTGAGTGATTGGAATCATTCCCTTGCTGAGTGATTGGGATCACACCCTTGCTGAGTGATTGAGGTCATTCACTTGCTGAGTGATTAGAATCATTCCCCTGCTGAGTGAATGCGATCACTCCCTTGCTGAGTGATTGGGATCATTCCCTTGCTGAGTGATTGGGATCACTCGCTTGCTGAGTCATTGGGATCATTCACTTGCTGAGTGATTGCCATCATTCCCTTGCTGAGTGATTGGGAGCATTCACTTGCTGAGAGATTGTGATCATTCACTTGCTGAGTGATTGAGATCATTCCCTTGCTGAGTAATTGGAATCATTCCCTTGCTGAGTGATTGGGATCATTCACTTGCTGAGTGATTGTGATCATTCCCTTGCTGAGTGATTAGGATCATTCCCTTGCTGAGTGATTGGAATCATTCGCTTGCTGAGTGATTGGGACCATACTCTTGCTGAGCGATTGGATCATTCCCTTGCTGAGTGATTGGGATCATTCCCCTGCCGAGTGTTGAGATCATTCCCTTGCCGAGAGATTGGGATCATGCCCCTGCTTTGTGTTTCGGATCACTCCCTTGCTGAGTGATTGGAATCATTCCCTTGCTGAGTGATTGGCATCATTCTCTTGCTGAGTGATTGAAATCATTCCCTTGCAGAGTGATTGGGATCATTCACTTGCTGAGTAATTGTGATCATTCCCTTGCTGAGTGATTGGGATCATTCTCTTGCTGAGTGATTGAAATCATTCCCTTGCAGAGTGATTGGGATCATTCCCTTGCAGAGCGATTGGGATCATTTCCTTGCTGATTGATTGAGATCATTCACGTGCCGAGTGATTAGGATCATTCCCCTGCCGAGTGATTGAGATCATTCTCTTGCCGAGTGATTGGGATCATGCCCCTGCTGAATGATTGGGATCACTCCCTTGCCGAGTGATTGGGATCACTCGCTTGCTGAGTGATTGGGATCATTCTCTTGCCGAGTGATTGGGATCATTCAATTGCCGAGTGATTGGGATCATTCCCTTGCTGAGTGATGGGGATCATTCACTTGCTGAGTGATTGTGATAATTCCCTTGATGAGTGATTGAAAGCATTCCCTTGCTGAGTGATGGGGATCATTCACTTGCTGAGTGATTGTGATAATTCCCTTGATGAGTGATTGAGATCATTCCCTTGCTGAGTGATTGGAACCATTCCCTTGCTGAGTGATTGGCATCATTCCCTTTCTGAGTTAATGCGATCATTCCCTTGATGAGTTATTGGGATCATTCACTTGATGAGTGATTGGAATCACTCCCTTGCTGAGTGATAGGGATCATTCACTTGATGAGTGATTGTGATCACTCCCTTGCTAAGTGATTGGGTCCATTCCCTTGCTGAGTGATTGGAATCATTCCCTTGCTGAGTGATTGCGATGATTCCCTTGCTGAGTGTTTGGGATCATTCACTTGCTGAGTGATTGGGATCATTTACATGCCGAGTGATTGCGATCATTCCCTTGCTGAGTGATTGGGATCATTCACTTGCTGAGTGATTGGGATCAATTCCTTGCTGAGTGATTGGGATCATTCACCTGCCGAGTGATTAATATCATTCCCCTGCCGAGTGATTGAGATCATTCTCTTGCCGAGAGATAGGGATCATGCCCCTGCTGAGTGTTTGGGATCACTCCCTTGCTGAGTGATTATGATCATTCACTTGCCGAGTGATTGCGATCATTCCCTTGCTGAGTGATTGGAATCATTCCCTTGCTGAGTGATTGGCATCATTCCCTTTCTGAGTGAATGCGATCATTCACTTGCTGATTGATTGGGATCATTCCCATGCCGAGTGATTGGGATCATGCCCCTGCTGAATGATTGGGATCACTCCCTTGCCGAGTGATTTGGGATCACTCGCTTGCTGAGTGATTGGTATCATTCTCTTACCGAGTGATTGGGATCATTCAATTGCCGAGTGATTGGGAGCATTCCCTTGCTGAGTGATGGGGATCATTCACTTGCTGAGTGATTGTGATAATTCCCTTGATGAGTGATTGAGATCATTCCCTTGCTGAGTGATGGGGATCATTCACTTGCTGAGTGATTGTGATAATTCCCTTGATGAGTGATTGAGATCATTCCCTTGCTGAGTGATTGGAACCATTCCCTTGCTGAGTGATTGGCATCATTCCCTTTCTGAGTTAATGCGATCATTCCCTTGATGAGTTATTGGGATCATTCACTTGATGAGTGATTGGGATCACTCCCTTGCTGAGTGATAGGGATCATTCACTTGATGAGTGATTGTGATCACTCCCTTGCTAAGTGATTGGAATCATTCCCTTGCTGAGTGATTGCGATGATTCCCTTGCTGAGTGATTGGGATCATTCACTTGCTGAGTGATTGGGATCATTTACTTGCCGAGTGATTGCGATCATTCCCTTGCTGAGTGATTGGGATCATTCACTTGCTGAGTGATTGGGATCAATTCCTTGCTGAGTGATTGGGATCATTCACCTGCCGAGTGATTAATATCATTCCCCTGCCGAGTGATTGATATCATTCTCTTGCCGAGAGATTGGGATCATGCCCCTGCTGAGTGTTTGGGATCACTCCCTTGCTGAGTGATTATGATCATTCACTTGCCGAGTGATTGCGATCATTCCCTTGCTGAGTGATTGGAATCATTCCCTTGCTGAGTGATTGGCATCAATCCCTTTCTGAGTGAATGCGATCATTCACTTGCTGAGTGATTGGGATCATTCCCTTGCTGAGTGATTGGGATCATTCACTTGCTGAGTAATTGTGATCATTCCCTTGCTGAGTGATTGGGATCATTCCCTTGCTGAGTGATTGAAATCATTCCCTTGCAGAGTGATTGGGATCATTCCCTTGCTGAGCGATTGGGATCATTCCCTTGCTGAGCGATTGGGATCATTCTCTTGCTGATTGATTGAGATCATTCACCTGCCGAGTGATTAGGACATTCCCCTGCCGAGTGATTGAGATCATTCCCCTGCTGAGTGATTGGGATCACTCGCTTGCTGAGTAATTGGGATCATTCACTTGCTGAGTAATGGGGATCATTCTGTTGCCGAGTGATTGCGATCATTCCCTTGCTGAGTGATTGGGATCACACCCTTGCTGAGTGGTTGAGGTCATTCACTTGCTGAGTGATTAGAATCATTCCCCTGCTGAGTGAATGCGATCACTCCCTTGCTGAGTGATTGGGATCATTCCCTTGCTGAGTGATTGGGATCACTCGCTTGCTGAGTCATTGGGATCATTCACTTGCTGAGTGATTGCCATCATTCCCTTGCTGAGTGATTGGGAGCATTCACTTGCTGAATGATTGTGATCATTCCCTTGCTGAGTGATTGGGATCATTCCCTTGCTGAGTGATTAGGATCATTCCCCTGCCGAGTGTTGAGATCATTCCCTTGCCGAGAGATTGGGATCATGCCCCTGCTGAGTGTTTGGGAGCACTCCCTTGCTGAGTGATTATGATCATTCACTTGCCGAGTGATTGCGATCATTCCCTTGCTGAGTGATGGGGATCATTCACTTGCTGAGAGATTGTGATCATTCCCTTGCTGAGTGATTGAGATCATTCCCTTGCTGAGTGATGGGAATCATTCACTTGCTGAGAGATTGTGATCATTCACCTGCCGAGTGATTAATATCATTCCCCTGCCGAGTGATTGAGATCATTCTCTTGCCGAGAGATAGGGATCATGCCCCTGCTGAGTGTTTGGGATCACTCCCTAGCTGAGTGATTATGATCATTCACTTGCCGAGTGATTGCGATCATTCCCTTGCTGAGTGATTGGAATCATTCCCTTGCTGAGTGATTGGCATCATTCCCTTTCTGAGTGAATGCGATCATTCACTTGCTGATTGATTGAGATCATTCTCTTGCCGAGTGATTGGGATCATGCCCCTGCTGAATGATTGGGATCACTCCCTTGCCGAGTGATTTGGGATCACTCGCTTGCTGAGTGATTGGTATCATTCTCTTACCGAGTGATTGGGATCATTCAATTGCCGAGTGATTGGGAGCATTCCCTTGCTGAGTGATGGGGATCATTCACTTGCTGAGTGATTGTGATAATTCCCTTGATGAGTGATTGAGATCATTCCCTTGCTGAGTGATGGGGATCATTCACTTGCTGAGTGATTGTGATAATTCCCTTGATGAGTGATTGGGATCATTCACTTGCTGAGTGATTGGGATCAATTGCTTGCTGAGTGATTGGGATCATTCACCTGCCGAGTGATTAATATCATTCCCCTGCCGAGTGATTGAGATCATTCTCTTGCCGAGAGATAGGGATCATGCCCCTGCTGAGTGTTTGGGATCACTCCCTTGCTGAGTGATTATGATCATTCACTTGCCGAGTGATTGCGATCATTCCCTTGCTGAGTGATTGGAATCATTCCCTTGCTGAGTGATTGGCATCATTCCCTTTCTGAGTGAATGCGATCATTCACTTGCTGATTGATTGGGATCATTCCCTTGCCGAGTGATTGAGATCATTCCCTTGCCGAGTGATTGGGATCATGCCCCTGCTGAATGATTGGGATCACTCCCTTGCCGAGTGATTTGGGATCACTCGCTTGCTGAGTGATTGGGATCATTCTCTTACCGAGTGATTGGGATCATTCAATTGCCGAGTGATTGGGAGCATTCCCTTGCTGAGTGATGGGGATCATTCACTTGCTGAGTGATTGTGATAATTCCCTTGATGAGTGATTGAGATCATTCCCTTGCTGAGTGATGGGGATCATTCACTTGCTGAGTGATTGTGATAATTCCCTTGATGAGTGATTGAGATCATTCCCTTGCTGAGTGATTGGAACCATTCCCTTGCTGAGTGATTGGCATCATTCCCTTTCTGAGTTAATGCGATCATTCCCTTGATGAGTTATTGGGATCACTCGCTTGCTGAATAATTGGGATCATTCACTTGCTGAGTGATTGGAATCATTCCCTTGCTGAGTGATTGGGATCACACCCTTGCTGAGTGATTGAGGTCATTCACTTGCTGAGTGATTAGAATCATTCCCCTGCTGAGTGAATGCGATCACTCCCTTGCTGAGTGATTGGGATCATTCCCTTGCTGAGTGATTGGGATCACTCGCTTGCTGAGTCATTGGGATCATTCACTTGCTGAGTGATTGCCATCATTCCCTTGCTGAGTGATTGGGAGCATTCACTTGCTGAGAGATTGTGATCATTCACTTGCTGAGTGATTGAGATCATTCCCTTGCTGAGTAATTGGAATCATTCCCTTGCTGAGTGATTAGCATCATGCCCTTTCTGAGTGAATGGGATCACTCGCTTGCTGAGTGATTGGGATTATTCTCTTGCCGAGTGATTGGGATCATTCAATTGCCGAGTGATGGGGATCATTCCCTTGCTGACTGTTTGGCATCATTCCCTTTCTGAGTTAATGCGATCATTCCCTTGATGAGTTATTGCGATCATTCACTTGATGAGTGATTGTGATCACTCCCTTGCTAAGTGATAGGGATCATTCACTTGATGAGTGATTGTGATCACTCCCTTGCTAAGTGATTGGGTCCATTCCCTTGCTGAGCGATTTGGGTCATTCTCTTGCTGAGTGATTGGAATCATTCCCTTGCCGAGTGATTGCGATCATTCCCTTGCTGAGTGATTGGGATCATTCACTTGCTGAGTGATTGTGATCATTCCCTTGCTGAGTGATTAGGATCATTCCCTTGCTGAGTGATTGGAATCATTCGCTTGCTGAGTGATTGGGACCATACTCTTGCTGAGCGATTGGATCATTCCCTTGCTGAGTGATTGGGATCATTCCCCTGCCGAGTGTTGAGATCATTCCCTTGCCGAGAGATTGGGATCATGCCCCTGCTTTGTGTTTGGGATCACTCCCTTGCTGAGTGATTGGAATCATTCCCTTGCTGAGTGATTGGCATCATTCTCTTGCTGAGTGATTGAAATCATTCCCTTGCAGAGTGATTGGGATCATTCCCTTGCTGAGCGATTGGGATCATTTCCTTGCTGATTGATTGAGATCATTCACCTGCCGAGTGATTAGGATCATTCCCCTGCCGAGTGATTGAGATCATTCTCTTGCCGAGTGATTGGGATCATGCCCCTGCTGAATGATTGGGATCACTCCCTTGCCGAGTGATTGGGATCACTCGCTTGCTGAGTGATTGGGATCATTCTCTTACCGAGTGATTGGGATCATTCAATTGCCGAGTGATTGGGATCATTCCCTTGCTGAGTGATTGGGATCATTCACTTGCTGAGTGATTGTGATAATTCCCTTGATGAGTGATTGAGATCATTCCCTTGCTGAGTGATGGGGATCATTCACTTGCTGAGAGATTGTGATCATTCACTTGCTGAGTGATTGAGATCATTCCCTTGCTGAGTGATGGGGATCATTCACTTGCTGAGAGATTGTGATCATTCCCTTGCTGAGTGATTGAGATCATTCCCTTGCTGAGTGATTGGAACCATTCCCTTGCTGAGTGATTGGCATCATTCCCTTTCTGAGTTAATGCGATCATTCCCACGATGAGTTATTGGGATCATTCACTTGATGAGTGATTGGGATCACTCCCTTGCTGAGTGATAGGGATCATTCACTTGATGAGTGATTGTGATCACTCCCTTGCTAAGTGATTGGGTCCATTCCCTTGCTGAGTGATTGCGATGATTCCCTTGCTGAGTGATTGGGATCATTCACTTGCTGAGTGATTGGGATCATTCACTTGCTGAGTGATTAAAATCATTCCCTTGCAGAGTGATTGTGATCGTTCCCTTGCTGAGCGATTGGGATCATTCCCTTGCTGAGCGATTGGGATCATTCTCTTGCTGATTGATTGAGATCATTCACCTGCCGAGTGATTAGGACATTCCCCTGCCGAGTGATTGAGATCATTCCCCTGCTGAGTAATTGGAATCATTCCCTTGCTGAGTGATTAGCATCATGCCCTTTCTGAGTGAATGGGATCACTCGCTTGCTGAGTGATTGGGATTATTCTCTTGCCGAGTGATTGGGATCATTCAATTGCCGAGTGATGGGGATCATTCCCTTGCTGACTGATTGGCATCATTCCCTTTCTGAGTTAATGCGATCATTCCCTTGATGAGTTATTGCGATCATTCATTGATGAGTGATTGTGATCACTCCCTTGCTAAGTGATAGGGATCATTCACTTGATGAGTGATTGTGTTCACTCCCTTGCTAAGTGATTGGGTCCATTCCCTTGCTGAGCGATTTGGGTCATTCTCTTGCTGAGTGATTGGAATCATTCCCTTGCCGAGTGATTGCGATCATTCCCTTGCTGAGTGATTGGGATCATTCACTTGCTGAGTGATTGTGATCATTCCCTTGCTGAGTGATTAGGATCATTCCCTTGCTGAGTGATTGGAATCATTCGCTTGCTGAGTGATTGGGACCATACTCTTGCTGAGCGATTGGATCATTCCCTTGCTGAGTGATTGGGATCATTCACTTGCTGAGTGATTGTGATCATTTCCTTGCTGAGTGATTGGGATCATTCCCTTGCTGAGCGATTGGGATCATTCACCTGCCGAGTGATTAATATCATTCCCCTGCCGAGTGATTGAGATCATTCTCTTGCCGAGAGATTGGGATCATGCCCCTGCTGAGTATTTGGGATCACTCCCTTGCTGAGTGATTATGATCATTCACTTGCCGAGTGAATGCGATCATTCCCTTGCTGAGTGATTGGAATCATTCCCTTGCTGAGTGATTGGCATCATTCCCTTTCTGAGTGAATGCGATCATTCACTTGCTGAGTGATTGGGATCATTCACTTGCTGAGTGATTGGGATCATTTACTTGCCGAGTGATTGCGATCATTCCCTTGCTCAGTGTTTCGGAGCATTCACTTGCTGAGTGATTGTGATCATTCCCTTGCTGAGTGATTGGAATCATTCGCTTGCTGAGTGATTGGGATCATACCCTTGCTGAGCGATTGGGATCATTCCCTTGCTGAGTGATTGGGATCATTCCCCTGCCGAGTGTTGAGATCATTCCCTTGCCGAGAGATTGGGATCATGCCCCTGCTTTGTGTTTGGAATCACTCCCTTGCTGAGTGATTGGAATCATTCCCTTGCTGAGTGATTGGAATCATTCCCTTGCTGAGTGATGGGGATCATTCACTTGCTGAGAGATTGTGATCATTCGCTTGCTGAGTGATTGAGATCATTCCCTTGCTGAGTGATGGGGATCATTCACTTGCTGAGAGATTGTGATCATTCCTTTGCTGAGTGATTGGAATCATTCCCTTGCTGAGTGATTGGCATCATTCCCTTTCTGAGTGAATGCGATCATTCACTTGCTGAGTGATTGGGATCACTCACTTGCTGAGTGATTGGGATCATTCCCTTGCTGAGTGATTGGGATCATTCACTTGCTGAGTAATTGTGATCATTCCCTTGCTGAGTGATTGGGATCATTCTCTTGCTGAGTGATTGAAATCATTCCCTTGCAGAGTGATTGGGATCATTCCCTTGCTGTGCGATTGGGATCATTTCCTTGCTGATTGATTGAGATCATTCACCTGCCGAGTGATTAGGATCATTCCCCTGCCGAGTGATTGAGATCATTCTCTTGCCGAGTGATTGGGATCATGCCCCTGCTGAATGATTGGGATCACTCCCTTGCCGAGTGATTGGGATCACTCGCTTGCTGAGTGATTGGGATCATTCTCTTACCGAGTGATTGGGATCATTCAATTGCCGAGTGATTGGGATCATTCCCTTGCTGAGTGATTGGGATCATTCACTTGCTGAGTGATTGTGATAATTCCCTTGATGAGTGATTGAGATCATTCCCTTGCTGAGTGATGGGGATCATTCACTTGCTGAGAGATTGTGATCATTCCCTTGCTGAGTGATTGAGATCATTCCCTTGCTGAGTGATTGGAACCATTCCCTTGCTGAGTGATTGGCATCATTCCCTTTCTGAGTTAATGCGATCAATCCCTTGATGAGTTATTGGGATCATTCACTTGATGAGTGATTGGGATCACTCCCTTGCTGAGTGATAGGGATCATTCACTTGATGAGTGATTGTGATCACTCCCTTGCTAAGTGATTGGGTCCATTCCCTTGCTGAGTGATTGCGATGATTCCCTTGCTGAGTGATTGGGATCATTCACTTGCTGAGTGATTGGGATCATTCACTTGCTGAGTGATTAAAATCATTCCCTTGCAGAGTGATTGTGATCGTTCCCTTGCTGAGCGATTGGGATCATTCCCTTGCTGAGCGATTGGGATCATTCTCTTGCTGATTGATTGAGATCATTCACCTGCCGAGTGATTAGGACATTCCCCTGCCGAGTGATTGAGATCATTCCCCTGCTGAGTGATTGGGATCACTCGCTTGCTGAATAATTGGGATCATTCACTTGCTGAGTGATTGGAATCATTCCCTTGCTGAGTGATTGGGATCACACCCTTGCTGAGTGATTGAGGTCATTCACTTGCTGAGTGATTAGAATCATTCCCCTGCTGAGTGAATGCGATCACTCCCTTGCTGAGTGATTGGGATCATTCCCTTGCTGAGTGATTGGGATCACTCGCTTGCTGAGTCATTGGGATCATTCACTTGCTGAGTGATTGCCATCATTCCCTTGCTGAGTGATTGGGAGCATTCACTTGCTGAGAGATTGTGATCATTCACTTGCTGAGTGATTGAGATCATTCCCTTGCTGAGTAATTGGAATCATTCCCTTGCAGAGTGATTGGGATCATTCCCTTGCTGAGCGATTGGGATCATTTCCTTGCTGATTGATTGAGATCATTCACCTGCCGAGTGATTAGGATCATTCCCCTGCCGAGTGATTGAGATCATTCTCTTGCCGAGTGATTGGGATCATGCCCCTGCTGAATGATTGGGATCACTCCCTTGCCGAGTGATTGGGATCACTCGCTTGCTGAGTGATTGGGATCATTCTCTTACCGAGTGATTGGGATCATTCAATTGCCGAGTGATTGGGATCATTCCCTTGCTGAGTGATTGGGATCATTCACTTGCTGAGTGATTGTGATAATTCCCTTGATGAGTGATTGAGATCATTCCCTTGCTGAGTGATGGGGATCATTCACTTGCTGAGAGATTGTGATCATTCCCTTGCTGAGTGATTGAGATCATTCCCTTGCTGAGTGATTGGAACCATTCCCTTGCTGAGTGATTGGCATCATTCCCTTTCTGAGTTAATGCGATCATTCCCTTGATGAGTTATTGGGATCATTCACTTGATGAGTGATTGGGATCACTCCCTTGCTGAGTGATAGGGATCATTCACTTGATGAGTGATTGTGATCACTCCCTTGCTAAGTGATTGGGTCCATTCCCTTGCTGAGTGATTGCGATGATTCCCTTGCTGAGTGATTGGGATCATTCACTTGCTGAGTGATTGGGATCATTCACTTGCTGAGTGATTAAAATCATTCCCTTGCAGAGTGATTGTGATCGTTCCCTTGCTGAGCGATTGGGATCATTCCCTTGCTGAGCGATTGGGATCATTCTCTTGCTGATTGATTGAGATCATTCACCTGCCGAGTGATTAGGACATTCCCCTGCCGAGTGATTGAGATCATTCCCCTGCTGAGTGATTGGGATCACTCGCTTGCTGAATAATTGGGATCATTCACTTGCTGAGTGATTGGAATCATTCCCTTGCTGAGTGATTGGGATCACACCCTTGCTGAGTGATTGAGGTCATTCACTTGCTGAGTGATTAGAATCATTCCCCTGCTGAGTGAATGCGATCACTCCCTTGCTGAGTGATTGGGATCATTCCCTTGCTGAGTGATTGGGATCACTCGCTTGCTGAGTCATTGGGATCATTCACTTGCTGAGTGATTGCCATCATTCCCTTGCTGAGTGATTGGGAGCATTCACTTGCTGAGAGATTGTGATCATTCACTTGCTGAGTGATTGAGATCATTCCCTTGCTGAGTAATTGGAATCATTCCCTTGCTGAGTGATTAGCATCATGCCCTTTCTGAGTGAATGGGATCACTCGCTTGCTGAGTGATTGGGATTATTCTCTTGCCGAGTGATTGGGATCATTCAATTGCCGAGTGATGGGGATCATTCCCTTGCTGACTGTTTGGCATCATTCCCTTTCTGAGTTAATGCGATCATTCCCTTGATGAGTTATTGCGATCATTCACTTGATGAGTGATTGTGATCACTCCCTTGCTAAGTGATAGGGATCATTCACTTGATGAGTGATTGTGATCACTCCCTTGCTAAGTGATTGGGTCCATTCCCTTGCTGAGCGATTTGGGTCATTCTCTTGCTGAGTGATTGGAATCATTCCCTTGCCGAGTGATTGCGATCATTCCCTTGCTGAGTGATTGGGATCATTCACTTGCTGAGTGATTGTGATCATTCCCTTGCTGAGTGATTAGGATCATTCCCTTGCTGAGTGATTGGAATCATTCGCTTGCTGAGTGATTGGGACCATACTCTTGCTGAGCGATTGGATCATTCCCTTGCTGAGTGATTGGGATCATTCCCCTGCCGAGTGTTGAGATCATTCCCTTGCCGAGAGATTGGGATCATGCCCCTGCTTTGTGTTTGGGATCACTCCCTTGCTGAGTGATTGGAATTATTCCCTTGCTGAGTGATTGGCATCATTCTCTTGCTGAGTGATTGGAATCATTCCCTTGCCGAGTGATTGCGATCATTCCCTTGCTGAGTGATTCGGATCATTCACTTGCTGAGTGATTGTGATCATTCCCTTGCTGAGTGATTAGGATCATTCCCTTGCTGAGTGATTGGAATCATTCGCTTGCTGAGTGATTGGGACCATACTCTTGCTGAGCGATTGGATCATTCCCTTGCTGAGTGATTGGGATCATTCACTTGCTGAGTGATTGTGATCATTTCCTTGCTGAGTGATTGGGATCATTCCCTTGCTGAGCGATTGGGATCATTCACCTGCCGAGTGATTAATATCATTCCCCTGCCGAGTGATTGAGATCATTCTCTTGCCGAGAGATTGGGATCATGCCCCTGCTGAGTATTTGGGATCACTCCCTTGCTGAGTGATTATGATCATTCACTTGCCGAGTGAATGCGATCATTCCCTTGCTGAGTGATTGGAATCATTCCCTTGCTGAGTGATTGGCATCATTCCCTTTCTGAGTGAATGCGATCATTCACTTGCTGAGTGATTGGGATCATTCACTTGCTGAGTGATTGGGATCATTTACTTGCCGAGTGATTGCGATCATTCCCTTGCTCAGTGTTTCGGAGCATTCACTTGCTGAGTGATTGTGATCATTCCCTTGCTGAGTGATTGGAATCATTCGCTTGCTGAGTGATTGGGATCATACCCTTGCTGAGCGATTGGGATCATTCCCTTGCTGAGTGATTGGGATCATTCCCCTGCCGAGTGTTGAGATCATTCCCTTGCCGAGAGATTGGGATCATGCCCCTGCTTTGTGTTTGGAATCACTCCCTTGCTGAGTGATTGGAATCATTCCCTTGCTGAGTGATTGGAATCATTCCCTTGCTGAGTGATGGGGATCATTCACTTGCTGAGAGATTGTGATCATTCCCTTGCTGAGTGATTGAGATCATTCCCTTGCTGAGTGATGGGGATCATTCACTTGCTGAGAGATTGTGATCATTCCTTTGCTGAGTGATTGGAATCATTCCCTTGCTGAGTGATTGGCATCATTCCCTTTCTGAGTGAATGCGATCATTCACTTGCTGAGTGATTGGGATCACTCACTTGCTGAGTGATTGGGATCATTCCCTTGCTGAGTGATTGGGATCATTCACTTGCTGAGTAATTGTGATCATTCCCTTGCTGAGTGATTGGGATCATTCTCTTGCTGAGTGATTGAAATCATTCCCTTGCAGAGTGATTGGGATCATTCCCTTGCTGAGCGATTGGGATCATTTCCTTGCTGATTGATTGAGATCATTCACCTGCCGAGTGATTAGGATCATTCCCCTGCCGAGTGATTGAGATCATTCTCTTGCCGAGTGATTGGGATCATGCCCCTGCTGAATGATTGGGATCACTCCCTTGCCGAGTGATTGGGATCACTCGCTTGCTGAGTGATTGGGATCATTCTCTTACCGAGTGATTGGGATCATTCAATTGCCGAGTGATTGGGATCATTCCCTTGCTGAGTGATTGGGATCATTCACTTGCTGAGTGATTGTGATAATTCCCTTGATGAGTGATTGAGATCATTCCCTTGCTGAGTGATGGGGATCATTCACTTGCTGAGAGATTGTGATCATTCACTTGCTGAGTAATTGAGATCATTCCCTTGCTGAGTGATGTGGATCATTCACTTGCTGAGAGATTGTGATCATTCCCTTGCTGAGTGATTGAGATCATTCCCTTGCTGAGTGATTGGAACCATTCCCTTGCTGAGTGATTGGCATCATTCCCTTTCTGAGTTAATGCGATCATTCCCTTGATGAGTTATTGGGATCATTCACTTGATGAGTGATTGGGATCACTCCCTTGCTGAGTGATAGGGATCATTCACTTGATGAGTGATTGTGATCACTCCCTTGCTAAGTGATTGGGTCCATTCCCTTGCTGAGTGATTGCGATGATTCCCTTGCTGAGTGATTGGGATCATTCACTTGCTGAGTGATTGGGATCATTCACTTGCTGAGTGATTAAAATCATTCCCTTGCAGAGTGATTGTGATCGTTCCCTTGCTGAGCGATTGGGATCATTCCCTTGCTGAGCGATTGGGATCATTCTCTTGCTGATTGATTGAGATCATTCACCTGCCGAGTGATTAGGACATTCCCCTGCCGAGTGATTGAGATCATTCCCCTGCTGAGTGATTGGGATCACTCGCTTGCTGAATAATTGGGATCATTCACTTGCTGAGTAATTGGAATCATTCCCTTGCTGAGTGATTGGGATCACACCCTTGCTGAGTGATTGAGGTCATTCACTTGCTGAGTGATTAGAATCATTCCCCTGCTGAGTGAATGCGATCGCTCCCTTGCTGAGTGATTGGGATCATTCCCTTGCTGAGTGATTGGGATCACTCGCTTGCTGAGTCATTGGGATCATTCACTTGCTGAGTGATTGCCATCATTCCCTTGCTGAGTGATTGGGAGCATTCACTTGCTGAGAGATTGTGATCATTCACTTGCTGAGTGATTGAGATCATTCCCTTGCTGAGTAATTGGAATCATTCCCTTGCTGAGTGATTAGCATCATGCCCTTTCTGAGTGAATGGGATCACTCGCTTGCTGAGTGATTGGGATTATTCTCTTGCCGAGTGATTGGGATCATTCAATTGCCGAGTGATGGGGATCATTCCCTTGCTGACTGATTGGCATCATTCCCTTTCTGAGTTAATGCGATCATTCCCTTGATGAGTTATTGCGATCATTCACTTGATGAGTGATTGTGATCACTCCCTTGCTAAGTGATAGGGATCATTCACTTGATGAGTGATTGTGATCACTCCCTTGCTAAGTGATTGGGTCCATTCCCTTGCTGAGCGATTTGGGTCATTCTCTTGCTGAGTGATTGGAATCATTCCCTTGCCGAGTGATTGCGATCATTCCCTTGCTGAGTGATTGGGATCATTCACTTGCTGAGTGATTGTGATCATTCCCTTGCTGAGTGATTAGGATCATTCCCTTGCTGAGTGATTGGAATCATTCGCTTGCTGAGTGATTGGGACCATACTCTTGCTGAGCGATTGGATCATTCCCTTGCTGAGTGATTGGGATCATTCCCCTGCCGAGTGTTGAGATCATTCCCTTGCCGAGAGATTGGGATCATGCCCCTGCTTTGTGTTTGGGATCACTCCCTTGCTGAGTGATTGGAATCATTCCCTTGCTGAGTGATTGGCATCATTCTCTTGCTGAGTGATTGAAATCATTCCCTTGCAGAGTGATTGGGATCATTCACTTGCTGAGTAATTGTGATCATTCCCTTGCTGAGTGATTGGGATCATTCTCTTGCTGAGTGATTGAAATCATTCCCTTGCAGAGTGATTGGGATCATTCCCTTGCAGAGCGATTGGGATCATTTCCTTGCTGATTGATTGAGATCATTCACCTGCCGAGTGATTAGGATCATTCCCCTGCCGAGTGATTGAGATCATTCTCTTGCCGAGTGATTGGGATCATGCCCCTGCTGAATGATTGGGATCACTCCCTTGCCGAGTGATTGGGATCACTCGCTTGCTGAGTGATTGGGATCATTCTCTTGCCGAGTGATTGGGATCATTCAATTGCCGAGTGATTGGGATCATTCCCTTGCTGAATGATGGGGATCATTCACTTGCTGAGTGATTGTGATAATTCCCTTGATGAGTGATTGAAAGCATTCCCTTGCTGAGTGATGGGGATCATTCACTTGCTGAGTGATTGTGATAATTCCCTTGATGAGTGATTGAGATCATTCCCTTGCTGAGTGATTGGAACCATTCCCTTGCTGAGTGATTGGCATCATTCCCTTTCTGAGTTAATGCGATCATTCCCTTGATGAGTTATTGGGATCATTCACTTGATGAGTGATTGGAATCACTCCCTTGCTGAGTGATAGGGATCATTCACTTGATGAGTGATTGTGATCACTCCCTTGCTAAGTGATTGGGTCCATTCCCTTGCTGAGTGATTGGAATCATTCCCTTGCTGAGTGATTGCGATGATTCCCTTGCTGAGTGATTGGGATCATTCACTTGCTGAGTGATTGGGATCATTTACTTGCCGAGTGATTGCGATCATTCCCTTGCTGAGTGATTGGGATCATTCACTTGCTGAGTGATTGGGATCAATTCCTTGCTGAGTGATTGGGATCATTCACCTGCCGAGTGATTAATATCATTCCCCTGCCGAGTGATTGAGATCATTCTCTTGCCGAGAGATAGGGATCATGCCCCTGCTGAGTGTTTGGGATCACTCCCTTGCTGAGTGATTATGATCATTCACTTGCCGAGTGATTGCGATCATTCCCTTGCTGAGTGATTGGAATCATTCCCTTGCTGAGTGATTGGCATCATTCCCTTTCTGAGTGAATGCGATCATTCACTTGCTGATTGATTGGGATCATTCCCTTGCCGAGTGATTGGGATCATGCCCCTGCTGAATGATTGGGATCACTCCCTTGCCGAGTGATTTGGGATCACTCGCTTGCTGAGTGATTGGTATCATTCTCTTACCGAGTGATTGGGATCATTCAATTGCCGAGTGATTGGGAGCATTCCCTTGCTGAGTGATGGGGATCATTCACTTGCTGAGTGATTGTGATAATTCCCTTGATGAGTGATTGAGATCATTCCCTTGCTGAGTGATGGGGATCATTCACTTGCTGAGTGATTGTGATAATTCCCTTGATGAGTGATTGAGATCATTCCCTTGCTGAGTGATTGGAACCATTCCCTTGCTGAGTGATTGGCATCATTCCCTTTCTGAGTTAATGCGATCATTCCCTTGATGAGTTATTGGGATCATTCACTTGATGAGTGATTGGGATCACTCCCTTGCTGAGTGATAGGGATCATTCACTTGATGAGTGATTGTGATCACTCCCTTGCTAAGTGATTGGAATCATTCCCTTGCTGAGTGATTGCGATGATTCCCTTGCTGAGTGATTGGGATCATTCACTTGCTGAGTGATTGGGATCATTTACTTGCCGAGTGATTGCGATCATTCCCTTGCTGAGTGATTGGGATCATTCACTTGCTGAGTGATTGGGATCAATTCCTTGCTGAGTGATTGGGATCATTCACCTGCCGAGTGATTAATATCATTCCCCTGCCGAGTGATTGAGATCATTCTCTTGCCGAGAGATTGGGATCATGCCCCTGCTGAGTGTTTGGGATCACTCCCTTGCTGAGTGATTATGATCATTCACTTGCCGAGTGATTGCGATCATTCCCTTGCTGAGTGATTGGAATCATTCCCTTGCTGAGTGATTGGCATCATTCCCTTTCTGAGTGAATGCGATCATTCACTTGCTGAGTGATTGGGAACATTCCCTTGCTGAGTGATTGGGATCATTCACTTGCTGAGTAATTGTGATCATTCCCTTGCTGAGTGATTGGGATCATTCCCTTGCTGAGTGATTGAAATCATTCCCTTGCAGAGTGATTGGGATCATTCCCTTGCTGAGCGATTGGGATCATTCCCTTGCTGAGCGATTGGGATCATTCTCTTGCTGATTGATTGAGATCATTCACCTGCCGAGTGATTAGGACATTCCCCTGCCGAGTGATTGAGATCATTCCCCTGCTGAGTGATTGGGATCACTCGCTTGCTGAGTAATTGGGATCATTCACTTGCTGAGTAATGGGGATCATTCTGTTGCCGAGTGATTGCGATCATTCCCTTGCTGAGTGATTGGGATCACACCCTTGCTGAGTGGTTGAGGTCATTCACTTGCTGAGTGATTAGAATCATTCCCCTGCTGAGTGAATGCGATCACTCCCTTGCTGAGTGATTGGGATCATTCCCTTGCTGAGTGATTGGGATCACTCGCTTGCTGAGTCATTGGGATCATTCACTTGCTGAGTGATTGCCATCATTCCCTTGCTGAGTGATTGGGAGCATTCACTTCCTGAATGATTGTGATCATTCCCTTGCTGAGTGATTGGGATCATTCCCTTGCTGAGTGATTAGGATCATTCCCCTGCCGAGTGTTGAGATCATTACCTTGCCGAGAGATTGGGATCATGCCCCTGCTGAGTGTTTGGGAGCACTCCCTTGCTGAGTGATTATGATCATTCACTTGCCGAGTGATTGCGATCATTCCCTTGCTGAGTGATGGGGATCATTCACTTGCTGAGAGATTGTGATCATTCCCTTGCTGAGTGATTGAGATCATTCCCTTGCTGAGTGATGGGAATCATTCACTTGCTGAGAGATTGTGATCATTCACCTGCCGAGTGATTAATATCATTCCCCTGCCGAGTGATTGAGATCATTCTCTTGCCGAGAGATAGGGATCATGCCCCTGCTGAGTGTTTGGGATCACTCCCTTGCTGAGTGATTATGATCATTCACTTGCCGAGTGATTGCGATCATTCCCTTGCTGAGTGATTGGAATCATTCCCTTGCTGAGTGATTGGCATCATTCCCTTTCTGAGTGAATGCGATCATTCACTTGCTGATTGATTGAGATCATTCTCTTGCCGAGTGATTGGGATCATGCCCCTGCTGAATGATTGGGATCACTCCCTTGCCGAGTGATTTGGGATCACTCGCTTGCTGAGTGATTGGTATCATTCTCTTACCGAGTGATTGGGATCATTCAATTGCCGAGTGATTGGGAGCATTCCCTTGCTGAGTGATGGGGATCATTCACTTGCTGAGTGATTGTGATAATTCCCTTGATGAGTGATTGAGATCATTCCCTTGCTGAGTGATGGGGATCATTCACTTGCTGAGTGATTGTGATAATTCCCTTGATGAGTGATTGGGATCATTCACTTGCTGAGTGATTGGGATCAATTCCTTGCTGAGTGATTGAGATCATTCTCTTGCCGAGAGATAGGGATCATGCCCCTGCTGAGTGTTTGGGATCACTCCCTTGCTGAGTGATTATGATCATTCACTTGCCGAGTGATTGCGATCATTCCCTTGCTGAGTGATTGGAATCATTCCCCTGCTGAGTGATTGGCATCATTCCCTTTCTGAGTGAATGCGATCATTCACTTGCTGATTGATTGGGATCATTCCCTTGCCGAGTGATTGAGATCATTCTCTTGCCGAGTGATTGGGATCATGCCCCTGCTGAATGATTGGGATCACTCCCTTGCCGAGTGATTTGGGATCACTCGCTTGCTGAGTGATTGGGATCATTCTCTTACCGAGTGATTGGGATCATTCAATTGCCGAGTGATTGGGAGCATTCCCTTGCTGAGTGATGGGGATCATTCACTTGCTGAGTGATTGTGATAATTCCCTTGATGAGTGATTGAGATCATTCCCTTGCTGAGTGATGGGGATCATTCACTTGCTGAGTGATTGTGATAATTCCCTTGCTGAGTGATTGAGATCATTCCCTTGCTGAGTGATTGGAACCATTCCCTTGCTGAGTGATTGGCATCATTCCCTTTCTGAGTTAATGCGATCATTCCCTTGATGAGTTATTGGGATCATTCACTTGATGAGTGATTGGGATCACTCCCTTGCTGAGTGATAGGGATCATTCACTTGATGAGTGATTGTGATCACTCCCTTGCTAAGTGATTGGGTCCATTCCCTTGCTGAGTGATTGGAATCATTCCCTTGCTGAGTGATTGCGATGATTCCCTTGCTGAGTGATTGGGATCATTCACTTGCTGAGTGATTGGGATCATTTACTTGCCGAGTGATTGCGATCATTCCCTTGCTGAGTGATTGGGATCATTCACTTGCTGAGTGATTGGGATCAATTCCTTGCTGAGTGATTGGGATCATTCACCTGCCGAGTGATTAATATCATTCCCCTGCCGAGTGATTGAGATCATTCTCTTGCCGAGAGATTGGGATCATGCCCCTGCTGAGTGTTTGGGATCACTCCCTTGCTGAGTGATTATGATCATTCACTTGCCGAGTGATTGCGATCATTCCCTTGCTGAGTGATTGGAATCATTCCCTTGCTGAGTGATTGGCATCATTCCCTTTCTGAGTGAATGCGATCATTCACTTGCTGAGTGATTGGGATCATTCCCTTGCTGAGTGATTGGGATCATTCACTTGCTGAGTAATTGTGATCATTCCCTTGCTGAGTGATTGGGATCATTCCCTTGCTGAGTGATTGAAATCATTCCCTTGCAGAGTGATTGGGATCATTCCCTTGCTGAGCGATTGGGATCATTCCCTTGCTGAGCGATTGGGATCATTCTCTTGCTGATTGATTGAGATCATTCACCTGCCGAGTGATTAGGACATTCCCCTGCCGAGTGATTGAGATCATTCCCCTGCTGAGTGATTGGGATCACTCGCTTGCTGAGTAATTGGGATCATTCACTTGCTGAGTAATGGGGATCATTCTGTTGCTGAGTGATTGCGATCATTCCCTTGCTGAGTGATTGGGATCACACCCTTGCTGAGTGGTTGAGGTCATTCACTTGCTGAGTGATTAGAATCATTCCCCTGCTGAGTGAATGCGATCACTCCCTTGCTGAGTGATTGGGATCATTCCCTTGCTGAGTGATTGGGATCACTCGCTTGCTGAGTCATTGGGATCATTCACTTGCTGAGTGATTGCCATCATTCCCTTGCTGAGTGATTGGGAGCATTCACTTGCTGAATGATTGTGATCATTCCCTTGCTGAGTGATTGGGATCATTCCCTTGCTGAGTGATTAGGATCATTCCCCTGCCGAGTGTTGAGATCATTCCCTTGCCGAGAGATTGGGATCATGCCCCTTCTGAGTGTTTGGGAGCACTCCCTTGCTGAGTGATTATGATCATTCACTTGCCGAGTGATTGCGATCATTCCCTTGCTGAGTGATGGGGATCATTCACTTGCTGAGAGATTGTGATCATTCCCTTGCTGAGTGATTGAGATCATTCCCTTGCTGAGTGATGGGAATCATTCACTTGCTGAGAGATTGTGATCATTCACTTGCTGAGTGATTGAGATCATTCCCTTGCTGAGTAATTGGAATCATTCCCTTGCTGAGTGATTAGCATCATTCCCTTTCTGAGTGAATGGGATCACTCGCTTGCTGAGTGATTGGGATTATTCTCTTGCCGAGAGATTCGGATCATTCAATTGCTGAGCGATTGGGATCATTCCCTTGCTGAGTGATGGGGATCATTCACTTGCTGAGTGATTGTGATAATTCCCTTGATGAGTGATTGAGATCATTCCCTTGCTGAGTGATTGGAACCATTCCCTTGCTGAGTGATTGGCATCATTCCCTTGCTGAGCGATTGGGATCATTCCCTTGCTGAGTGATTGGGATCATTCACCTGCCGAGTGATTAATATCATTCCCCTGCCGAGTGATTGAGATCATTCTCTTTCCGAGAGATTGAGATCATTCCCCTGCTGAGTGATTGGGATCACTCCATTGCTGAGTGATTGTGATCAATCCCTTGCTGAGTGATTGGGATCATTTCCTTGCTGAGTGATTGGGATCACTCCCTTGCTGAGTGATTGGGATCATTCCCTTGCTGAGTGATTGGGATCACTCGCTTGCTGAGTGATTGGAATCATTCCCTTGCTGAGTGATTGGGATCACACCCTTGCTGAGTGATTGAGGTCATTCACTTGCTGAGTGATTAGAATCATTCCCCTGCTGAGTGAATGCGATCACTCCCTTGCTGAGTGATTGGGATCATTCCCTTGCTGAGTGATTGGGATCACTCGCTTGCTGAGTGATTGGGATCATTCCCCTGCTGAGTGAATGCGATCACTCCCTTGCTGAGTGATTGGGATCATTCCCTTGCTGAGTGATTGGGATCACTCGCTTGCTGAGTGATTGGGATCATTCCCTTGCTGAGCGATTGGGATCATTCCCTTGCTGAGTGATTGGGATCATTCACCTGCTGAGTGATTAGGATCATTCCCCTGCCGAGTGTTGAGATCATTCCCTTGCCGAGAGATTGGGATCATGCCCCTTCTGAGTGTTTGGGAGCACTCCCTTGCTGAGTGATTATGATCATTCACTTGCCGAGTGATTGCGATCATTCGCTTGCTGAGTGATGGGGATCATTCACTTGCTGAGAGATTGTGATCATTCCCTTGCTGAGTGATTGAGATCATTCCCTTGCTGAGTGATGGGAATCATTCACTTGCTGAGAGATTGTGATCATTCACTTGCTGAGTGATTGAGATCATTCCCTTGCTGAGTAATTGGAATCATTCCCTTGCTGAGTGATTAGCATCATTCCCTTTCTGAGTGAATGGGATCACTCGCTTGCTGAGTGATTGGGATTATTCTCTTGCCGAGAGATTGGGATCATTCAATTGCTGAGCGATTGGGATCATTCCCTTGCTGAGTGATGGGGATCATTCACTTGCTGAGTGATTGTGATAATTCCCTTGATGAGTGATTGAGATCATTCCCTTGCTGAGTGATTGGAACCATTCCCTTGCTGAGTGATTGGCATCATTCCCTTTCTGAGTTAATGCGATCATTCCCTTGATGAGTTATTGGGATCATTCTCTTGCTGAGTGATTGGAATCATTCCCTTGCTGAGTGATTCGGATCATTCCCTTGCTGAGCGATTGGGATCATTCCCTTGCTGAGTGATTGGGATCATTCACCTGCCGAGTGATTAATATCATTCCCCTGCCGAGTGATTGAGATCATTCTCTTTCCGAGAGATTGAGATCATTCCCCTGCTGAGTGATTGGGATCACTCCATTGCTGAGTGATTGTGATCACTCCCTTGCTGAGTGATTTGGGATCATTTCCTTGCTGAGTGAATGCGATCACTCCCTTGCTGAGTGATTGGGATCATTCCCTTGCTGAGTGATTGGGATCACTCGCTTGCTGAGTGATTGGGATCACTCGCTTGCTGAGTGATTGGGATCACTCGCTTGCTGAGTGATTGGGATGATTCACTTTCTGAGTGATGGGCATCATTCTCATGCCGAGTGATTGCGATAATTCCCTTGCTGAGTGATTGGAATCATTCCCTTGCTGAGTGATTGGGATCACACCCTTGCTGAGTGATTGAGGTCATTCACTTGCTGAGTGATTAGAATCATTCCCCTGCTGAGTGAATGCGATCACTCCCTTGCTGAGTGATTGGGATCATTCCCTTGCTGAGTGATTGGGATCACTCGCTTGCTGAGTGATTGGGATCATTCACTTGCTGAGTGATTGCCATCATTCCCTTGCTGAGTGATTGGGAGCATTCACTTGCTGAATGATTGTGATCATTCCCTTGCTGAGTGATTGGGATCATTCCCTTGCTGAGTGATTAGGATCATTCCCCTGCCGAGTGTTGAGATCATTCCCTTGCCGAGAGATTGGGATCATGCCTATTCTGAGTGTTTGGGAGCACTCCCTTGCTGAGTGATTATGATCATTCACTTGCCGAGTGATTGCGATCATTCCCTTGCTGAGTGATGGGGATCATTCACTTGCTGAGAGATTGTGATCATTCCCTTGCTGAGTGATTGAGATCATTCCCTTGCTGAGTGATGGCAATCATTCACTTGCTGAGAGATTGTGATCATTCACTTGCTGAGTGATTGAGATCATTCCCTTGCTGAGTAATTGGAATCATTCCCTTGCTGAGTGATTAGCATCATTCCCTTTCTGAGTGAATGGGATCACTCGCTTGCTGAGTGATTGGGATTATTCTCTTGCCGAGAGATTGGGATCATTCAATTGCTGAGCGATTGGGATCATTCCCTTGCTGAGTCATTGGGATCATTCACTTGCTGAGTGATTAGAATCATTCCCCTGCTGAGTGAATGCGATCACTCCCTTGCTGAGTGATTGGGATCATTCCCTTGCTGAGTGATTGGGATCACTCGCTTGCTGAGTCATTGGGATCATTCACTTGCTGAGTGATTGCCATCATTCCCTTGCTGAGTGATTGGGAGCATTCACTTGCTGAATGATTGTGATCATTCCCTTGCTGAGTGATTGGGATCATTCCCTTGCTGAGTGATTAGGATCATTCCCCTGCCGAGTGTTGAGATCATTCCCTTGCCGAGAGATTGGGATCATGCCCCTGCTGAGTGTTTGGGAGCACTCCCTTGCTGAGTGATTATGATCATTCACTTGCCGAGTGATTGCGATCATTCCCTTGCTGAGTGATGGGGATCATTCACTTGCTGAGAGATTGTGATCATTCCCTTGCTGAGTGATTGAGATCATTCCCTTGCTGAGTGATGGGAATCATTCACTTGCTGAGAGATTGTGATCATTCACCTGCCGAGTGATTAATATCATTCCCCTGCCGAGTGATTGAGATCATTCTCTTGCCGAGAGATAGGGATCATGCCCCTGCTGAGTGTTTGGGATCACTCCCTTGCTGAGTGATTATGATCATTCACTTGCCGAGTGATTGCGATCATTCCCTTGCTGAGTGATTGGAATCATTCCCTTGCTGAGTGATTGGCATCATTCCCTTTCTGAGTGAATGCGATCATTCACTTGCTGATTGATTGAGATCATTCTCTTGCCGAGTGATTGGGATCATGCCCCTGCTGAATGATTGGGATCACTCCCTTGCCGAGTGATTTGGGATCACTCGCTTGCTGAGTGATTGGTATCATTCTCTTACCGAGTGATTGGGATCATTCAATTGCCGAGTGATTGGGAGCATTCCCTTGCTGAGTGATGGGGATCATTCACTTGCTGAGTGATTGTGATAATTCCCTTGATGAGTGATTGAGATCATTCCCTTGCTGAGTGATGGGGATCATTCACTTGCTGAGTGATTGTGATAATTCCCTTGATGAGTGATTGTGATCATTCACTTGCTGAGTGATTGGGATCAATTCCTTGCTGAGTGATTGGGATCATTCACCTGCCGAGTGATTAATATCATTCCCCTGCCGAGTGATTGAGATCATTCTCTTGCCGAGAGATAGGGATCATGCCCCTGCTGAGTGTTTGGGATCACTCCCTTGCTGAGTGATTATGATCATTCACTTGCCGAGTGATTGCGATCATTCCCTTGCTGAGTGATTGGAATCATTCCCCTGCTGAGTGATTGGGATCACTCGCTTGCTGAGTCATTGGGATCATTCACTTGCTGAGTGATTGCCATCATTCCCTTGCTGATTGATTGGGATCATTCCCTTGCCGAGTGCTTGAGATCATTCTCTTGCCGAGTGATTGGGATCATGCCCCTGCTGAATGATTGGGTTCACTCCCTTGCCGAGTGATTTGGGATCACTCGCTTGCTGAGTGATTGGGATCATTCTCTTACCGAGTGATTGGGATCATTCAATTGCCGAGTGATTGGGAGCATTCCCTTGCTGAGTGATGGGGATCATTCACTTGCTGAGTGATTGTGATAATTCCCTTGATGAGTGATTGAGATCATTCCCTTGCTGAGTGATGGGGATCATTCACTTGCTGAGTGATTGTGATAATTCCCTTGATGAGTGATTGAGATCATTCCCTTGCTGAGTGATTGGAACCATTCCCTTGCTGAGTGATTGGCATCATTCCCTTTCTGAGTTAATGCGATCATTCCCTTGATGAGTTATTGGGATCATTCACTTGATGAGTGATTGGGATCACTCCCTTGCTGAGTGATAGGGATCATTCACTTGATGAGTGATTGTGATCACTCCCTTGCTAAGTGATTGGGTCCATTCCCTTGCTGAGTGATTGGAATCATTCCCTTGCTGAGTGATTGCGATGATTCCCTTGCTGAGTGATTGGGATCATTCACTTGCTGAGTGATTGGGATCATTTACTTGCCGAGTGATTGCGATCATTCCCTTGCTGAGTGATTGGGATCATTCACTTGCTGAGTGATTGGGATCAATTCCTTGCTGAGTGATTGGGATCATTCACCTGCCGAGTGATTAATATCATTCCCCTGCCGAGTGATTGAGATCATTCTCTTGCCGAGAGATTGGGATCATGCCCCTGCTGAGTGTTTGGGATCACTCCCTTGCTGAGTGATTATGATCATTCACTTGCCGAGTGATTGCGATCATTCCCTTGCTGAGTGATTGGAATCATTCCCTTGCTGAGTGATTGGCATCATTCCCTTTCTGAGTGAATGCGATCATTCACTTGCTGAGTGATTGGGATCATTCCCTTGCTGAGTGATTGGGATCATTCACTTGCTGAGTAATTGTGATCATTCCCTTGCTGAGTGATTGGGATCATTCCCTTGCTGAGTGATTGAAATCATTCCCTTGCAGAGTGATTGGGATCATTCCCTTGCTGAGCGATTGGGATCATTCCCTTGCTGAGCGATTGGGATCATTCTCTTGCTGATTGATTGAGATCATTCACCTGCCGAGTGATTAGGACATTCCCCTGCCGAGTGATTGAGATCATTCCCCTGCTGAGTGATTGGGATCACTCGCTTGCTGAGTAATTGGGATCATTCACTTGCTGAGTAATGGGGATCATTCTGTTGCCGAGTGATTGCGATCATTCCCTTGCTGAGTGATTGGGATCACACCCTTGCTGAGTGGTTGAGGTCATTCACTTGCTGAGTGATTAGAATCATTCCCCTGCTGAGTGAATGCGATCACTCCCTTGCTGAGTGATTGGGATCATTCCCTTGCTGAGTGATTGGGATCACTCGCTTGCTGAGTCATTGGGATCATTCACTTGCTGAGTGATTGCCATCATTCCCTTGCTGAGTGATTGGGAGCATTCACTTGCTGAATGATTGTGATCATTCCCTTGCTGAGTGATTGGGATCATTCCCTTGCTGAGTGATTAGGATCATTCCCCTGCCGAGTGTTGAGATCATTCCCTTGCCGAGAGATTGGGATCATGCCCCTTCTGAGTGTTTGGGAGCACTCCCTTGCTGAGTGATTATGATCATTCACTTGCCGAGTGATTGCGATCATTCCCTTGCTGAGTGATGGGGATCATTCACTTGCTGAGAGATTGTGATCATTCCCTTGCTGAGTGATTGAGATCATTCCCTTGCTGAGTGATGGGAATCATTCACTTGCTGAGAGATTGTGATCATTCACTTGCTGAGTGATTGAGATCATTCCCTTGCTGAGTAATTGGAATCATTCCCTTGCTGAGTGATTAGCATCATTCCCTTTCTGAGTGAATGGGATCACTCGCTTGCTGAGTGATTGGGATTATTCTCTTGCCGAGAGATTCGGATCATTCAATTGCTGAGCGATTGGGATCATTCCCTTGCTGAGTGATGGGGATCATTCACTTGCTGAGTGATTGTGATAATTCCCTTGATGAGTGATTGAGATCATTCCCTTGCTGAGTGATTGGAACCATTCCCTTGCTGAGTGATTGGCATCATTCCCTTGCTGAGCGATTGGGATCATTCCCTTGCTGAGTGATTGGGATCATTCACCTGCCGAGTGATTAATATCATTCCCCTGCCGAGTGATTGAGATCATTCTCTTTCCGAGAGATTGAGATCATTCCCCTGCTGAGTGATTGGGATCACTCCATTGCTGAGTGATTGTGATCACTCCCTTGCTGAGTGATTGGGATCATTTCCTTGCTGAGTGATTGGGATCACTCCCTTGCTGAGTGATTGGGATCATTCCCTTGCTGAGTGATTGGGATCACTCGCTTGCTGAGTGATTGGGATCACTCGCTTGCTGAGTGATTGGGATCACTCGCTTGCTGAGTGATTGGGATGACTCACTTTCTGAGTGATGGGCATCATTCTCATGCCGAGTGATTGCGATCATTCCCTTGCTGAGTGATTGGAATCATTCCCTTGCTGAGTGATTGGGATCACACCCTTGCTGAGTGATTGAGGTCATTCACTTGCTGAGTGATTAGAATCATTCCCCTGCTGAGTGAATGCGATCACTCCCTTGCTGAGTGATTGGGATCATTCCCTTGCTGAGTGATTGGGATCACTCGCTTGCTGAGTGATTGGGATCATTCCCCTGCTGAGTGAATGCGATCACTCCCTTGCTGAGTGATTGGGATCATTCCCTTGCTGAGTGATTGGGATCACTCGCTTGCTGAGTGATTGGGATCATTCCCTTGCTGAGCGATTGGGATCATTCCCTTGCTGAGTGATTGGGATCATTCACCTGCTGAGTGATTAGGATCATTCCCCTGCCGAGTGTTGAGATCATTCCCTTGCCGAGAGATTGGGATCATGCCCCTTCTGAGTGTTTGGGAGCACTCCCTTGCTGAGTGATTATGATCATTCACTTGCCGAGTGATTGCGATCATTCCCTTGCTGAGTGATGGGGATCATTCACTTGCTGAGAGATTGTGATCATTCCCTTGCTGAGTGATTGAGATCATTCCCTTGCTGAGTGATGGGAATCATTCACTTGCTGAGAGATTGTGATCATTCACTTGCTGAGTGATTGAGATCATTCCCTTGCTGAGTAATTGGAATCATTCCCTTGCTGAGTGATTAGCATCATTCCCTTTCTGAGTGAATGGGATCACTCGCTTGCTGAGTGATTGGGATTATTCTCTTGCCGAGAGATTGGGATCATTCAATTGCTGAGCGATTGGGATCATTCCCTTGCTGAGTGATGGGGATCATTCACTTGCTGAGTGATTGTGATAATTCCCTTGATGAGTGATTGAGATCATTCCCTTGCTGAGTGATTGGAACCATTCCCTTGCTGAGTGATTGGCATCATTCCCTTTCTGAGTTAATGCGATCATTCCCTTGATGAGTTATTGGGATCATTCTCTTGCTGAGTGATTGGAATCATTCCCTTGCTGAGTGATTCGGATCATTCCCTTGCTGAGCGATTGGGATCATTCCCTTGCTGAGTGATTGGGATCATTCACCTGCCGAGTGATTAATATCATTCCCCTGCCGAGTGATTGAGATCATTCTCTTTCCGAGAGATTGAGATCATTCCCCTGCTGAGTGATTGGGATCACTCCATTGCTGAGTGATTGTGATCACTCCCTTGCTGAGTGATTGGGATCATTTCCTTGCTGAGTGAATGCGATCACTCCCTTGCTGAGTGATTGGGATCATTCCCTTGCTGAGTGATTGGGATCACTCGCTTGCTGAGTGATTGGGATCACTCGCTTGCTGAGTGATTGGGATCACTCGCTTGCTGAGTGATTGGGATGATTCACTTTCTGAGTGATGGGCATCATTCTCATGCCGAGTGATTGCGATCATTCCCTTGCTGAGTGATTGGAATCATTCCCTTGCTGAGTGATTGGGATCACACCCATGCTGAGTGATTGAGGTCATTCACTTGCTGAGTGATTAGAATCATTCCCCTGCTGAGTGAATGCGATCACTCCCTTGCTGAGTGATTGGGATCATTCCCTTGCTGAGTGATTGGGATCACTCGCTTGCTGAGTGATTGGGATCATTCACTTGCTGAGTGATTGCCATCATTCCCTTGCTGAGTGATTGGGAGCATTCACTTGCTGAATGATTGTGATCATTCCCTTGCTGAGTGATTGGGATCATTCCCTTGCTGAGTGATTAGGATCATTCCCCTGCCGAGTGTTGAGATCATTCCCTTGCCGAGAGATTGGGATCATGCCTCTTCTGAGTGTTTGGGAGCACTCCCTTGCTGAGTGATTATGATCATTCACTTGCCGAGTGATTGCGATCATTCCCTTGCTGAGTGATGGGGATCATTCACTTGCTGAGAGATTGTGATCATTCCCTTGCTGAGTGATTGAGATCATTCCCTTGCTGAGTGATGGCAATCATTCACTTGCTGAGAGATTGTGATCATTCACTTGCTGAGTGATTGAGATCATTCCCTTGCTGAGTAATTGGAATCATTCCCTTGCTGAGTGATTAGCATCATTCCCTTTCTGAGTGAATGGGATCACTCGCTTGCTGAGTGATTGGGATTATTCTCTTGCCGAGAGATTGGGATCATTCAATTGCTGAGCGATTGAGATCATTCCCTTGCTGAGTCATTGGGATCATTCACTTGCTGAGTGATTAGAATCATTCCCCTGCTGAGTGAATGCGATCACTCCCTTGCTGAGTGATTGGGATCATTCCCTTGCTGAGTGATTGGGATCACTCGCTTGCTGAGTCATTGGGATCATTCACTTGCTGAGTGATTGCCATCATTCCCTTGCTGAGTGATTGGGAGCATTCACTTGCTGAATGATTGTGATCATTCCCTTGCTGAGTGATTGGGATCATTCCCTTGCTGAGTGATTAGGATCATTCCCCTGCCGAGTGTTGAGATCATTCCCTTGCCGAGAGATTGGGATCATGCCCCTTCTGTGTGTTTGGGAGCACTCCCTTGCTGAGTGATTATGATCATTCACTTGCCGAGTGATTGCGATCATTCCCTTGCTGAGTGATGGGGATCATTCACTTGCTGAGAGATTGTGATCATTCCCTTGCTGAGTGATTGAGATCATTCCCTTGCTGAGTGATGGGAATCATTCACTTGCTGAGAGATTGTGATCATTCACTTGCTGAGTGATTGAGATCATTCCCTTGCTGAGTAATTGGAATCATTCCCTTGCCGAGAGATTGGGATCATGCCCCTTCTGAGTGTTTGGGAGCACTCCCTTGCTGAGTGATTATGATCATTCACTTGCCGAGTGATTGCGATCATTCCCTTGCTGAGTGATTGGGATCATTCAATTGCCGAGTGATTGGGAGCATTCCCTTGCTGAGTGATGGGGATCATTCACTTGCTGAGTGATTGTGATAATTCCCTTGATGAGTGATTGAGATCATTCCCTTGCTGAGTGATTGGGATCATTCACTTGCTGAGTGATTGGGATCAATTCCTTGCTGAGTGATTGGGATCATTCACCTGCCGAGTGATTAATATCATTCCCCTGCCGAGTGATTGAGATCATTCTCTTGCCGAGAGATAGGGATCATGCCCCTGCTGAGTGTTTGGGATCACTCCCTTGCTGAGTGATTATGATCATTCACTTGCCGAGTGATTGCGATCATTCCCTTGCTGAGTGATTGGAATCATTCCCTTGCTGAGTGATTGGCATCATTCCCTTTCTGAGTGAATGCGATCATTCACTTGCTGATTGATTGGGATCATTCCCTTGCCGAGTGATTGAGATCATTCTCTTGCCGAGTGATTGGGATCATGCCCCTGCTGAATGATTGGGATCACTCCCTTGCCGAGTGATTTGGGATCACTCGCTTGCTGAGTGATTGGGATCATTCTCTTACCGAGTTATTGGGATCATTCAATTGCCGAGTGATTGGGAGCATTCCCTTGCTGAGTGATGGGGATCATTCACTTGCTGAGTGATTGTGATAATTCCCTTGATGAGTGATTGAGATCATTCCCTTGCTGAGTGATGGGGATCATTCACTTGCTGAGTGATTGAGATAATTCCCTTGATGAGTGATTGAGATCATTCCCTTGTTGAGTGATTGGAACCATTCCCTTGCTGAGTGATTGGCAACATTACCTTTCTGAGTTAATGCGATCATTCCCTTGATGAGTTATTGGGATCATTCACTTGATGAGTGATTGGGATCACTCCCTTGCTGAGTGATAGGGATCATTCACTTGATGAGTGATTGTGATCACTCCCTTGCTAAGTGATTGGGTCCATTCCCTTGCTGAGTGATTGGAATCATTCCCTTGCTGAGTGATTGCGATGATTCCCTTGCTGAGTGATTGGGATCATTCACTTGCTGAGTGATTGGGATCATTTACTTGCCGAGTGATTGCGATCATTCCCTTGCTGAGTGATTGGGATCATTCACTTGCTGAGTGATTGGGATCAATTCCTTGCTGAGTGATTGGGATCATTCACCTGCCGAGTGATTAATATCATTCCCCTGCCGAGTGATTGAGATCATTCTCTTGCCGAGAGATTGGGATCATGCCCCTGCTGAGTGTTTGGGATCACTCCCTTGCTGAGTGATTATGATCATTCACTTGCCGAGTGATTGCGATCATTCCCTTGCTGAGTGATTGGAATCATTCCCTTGCTGAGTGATTGGCATCATTCCCTTTCTGAGTGAATGCGATCATTCACTTGCTGAGTGATTGGGATCATTCCCTTGCTGAGTGATTGGGATCATTCACTTGCTGAGTAATTGTGATCATTCCCTTGCTGAGTGATTGGGATCATTCCCTTGCTGAGTGATTGAAATCATTCCCTTGCAGAGTGATTGGGATCATTCCCTTGCTGAGCGATTGGGATCATTCTCTTGCTGATTGATTGAGATCATTCACCTGCCGAGTGATTAGGACATTCCCCTGCCGAGTGATTGAGATCATTCCCCTGCTGAGTGATTGGGATCACTCGCTTGCTGAGTAATTGGGATCATTCACTTGCTGAGTAATGGGGATCATTCTGTTGCCGAGTGATTGCGATCATTCCCTTGCTGAGTGATTGGGATCACACCCTTGCTGAGTGGTTGAGGTCATTCACTTGTTGAGTGATTAGAATCATTCCCCTGCTGAGTGAATGCGATCACTCCCTTGCTGAGTGATTGGGATCATTCCCTTGCTGAGTGATTGGGATCACTCGCTTGCTGAGTCATTGGGATCATTCACTTGCTGAGTGATTGCCATCATTCCCTTGCTGAGTGATTGGGAGCATTCACTTGCTGAATGATTGTGATCATTCCCTTGCTGAGTGATTGGGATCATTCCCTTGCTGAGTGATTAGGATCATTCCCCTGCCGAGTGTTGAGATCATTCCCTTGCCGAGAGATTGGGATCATGCCCCTTCTGAGTGTTTGGGAGCACTCCCTTGCTGAGTGATTATGATCATTCACTTGCCGAGTGATTGCGATCATTCCCTTGCTGAGTGATGGGGATCATTCACTTGCTGAGAGATTGTGATCATTCCCTTGCTGAGTGATTGAGATCATTCCCTTGCTGAGTGATGGGAATCATTCACTTGCTGAGAGATTGTGATCATTCACTTGCTGAGTGATTGAGATCATTCCCTTGCTGAGTAATTGGAATCATTCCCTTGCTGAGTGATTAGCATCATTCCCTTTCTGAGTGAATGGGATCACTCGCTTGCTGAGTGATTGGGATTATTCTCTTGCCGAGAGATTCGGATCATTCAATTGCTGAGCGATTGGGATCATTCCCTTGCTGAGTGATGGGGATCATTCACTTGCTGAGTGATTGTGATAATTCCCTTGATGAGTGATTGAGATCATTCCCTTGCTGAGTGATTGGAACCATTCCCTTGCTGAGTGATTGGCATCATTCCCTTGCTGAGCGATTGGGATCATTCCCTTGCTGAGTGATTGGGATCATTCACCTGCCGAGTGATTAATATCATTCCCCTGCCGAGTGATTGAGATCATTCTCTTTCCGAGAGATTGAGATCATTCCCCTGCTGAGTGATTGGGATCACTCCATTGCTGAGTGATTGTGATCACTCCCTTGCTGAGTGATTGGGATCATTTCCTTGCTGAGTGATTGGGATCACTCCCTTGCTGAGTGATTGGGATCATTCCCTTGCTGAGTGATTGGGATCACTCGCTTGCTGAGTGATTGGGATCACTCGCTTGCTGAGTGATTGGGATCACTCGCTTGCTGAGTGATTGGGATGACTCACTTTCTGAGTGATGGGCATCATTCTCATGCCGAGTGATTGCGATCATTCCCTTGCTGAGTGATTGGAATCATTCCCTTGCTGAGTGATTGGGATCACACCCTTGCTGAGTGATTGAGGTCATTCACTTGCTGAGTGATTAGAATCATTCCCCTGCTGAGTGAATGCGATCACTCCCTTGCTGAGTGATTGGGATCATTCCCTTGCTGAGTGATTGGGATCACTCGCTTGCTGAGTGATTGGGATCATTCCCCTGCTGAGTGAATGCGATCACTCCCTTGCTGAGTGATTGGGATCATTCCCTTGCTGAGTGATTGGGATCACTCGCTTGCTGAGTGATTGGGATCATTCCCTTGCTGAGCGATTGGGATCATTCCCTTGCTGAGTGATTGGGATCATTCACCTGCTGAGTGATTAGGATCATTCCCCTGCCGAGTGTTGAGATCATTCCCTTGCCGAGAGATTGGGATCATGCCCCTTCTGAGTGTTTGGGAGCACTCCCTTGCTGAGTGATTATGATCATTCACTTGCCGAGTGATTGCGATCATTCCCTTGCTGAGTGATGGGGATCATTCACTTGCTGAGAGATTGTGATCATTCCCTTGCTGAGTGATTGAGATCATTCCCTTGCTGAGTGATGGGAATCATTCACTTGCTGAGAGATTGTGATCATTCACTTGCTGAGTGATTGAGATCATTCCCTTGCTGAGTAATTGGAATCATTCCCTTGCTGAGTGATTAGCATCATTCCCTTTCTGAGTGAATGGGATCACTCGCTTGCTGAGTGATTGGGATTATTCTCTTGCCGGGAGATTGGGATCATTCAATTGCTGAGCGATTGGGATCATTCCCTTGCTGAGTGATGGGGATCATTCACTTGCTGAGTGATTGTGATAATTCCCTTGATGAGTGATTGAGATCATTCCCTTGCTGAGTGATTGGAACCATTCCCTTGCTGAGTGATTGGCATCATTCCCTTTCTGAGTTAATGCGATCATTCCCTTGATGAGTTATTGGGATCATTCTCTTGCTGAGTGATTGGAATCATTCCCTTGCTGAGTGATTCGGATCATTCCCTTGCTGAGCGATTGGGATCATTCCCTTGCTGAGTGATTGGGATCATTCACCTGCCGAGTGATTAATATCATTCCCCTGCCGAGTGATTGAGATCATTCTCTTTCCGAGAGATTGAGATCATTCCCCTGCTGAGTGATTGGGATCACTCCATTGCTGAGTGATTGTGATCACTCCCTTGCTGAGTGATTGGGATCATTTCCTTGCTGAGTGAATGCGATCACTCCCTTGCTGAGTGATTGGGATCATTCCCTTGCTGAGTGATTGGGATCACTCGCTTGCTGAGTGATTGGGATCACTCGCTTGCTGAGTGATTGGGATCACTCGCTTGCTGAGTGATTGGGATGATTCACTTTGTGATGGGCATCATTCTCATGCCGAGTGATTGCGATCATTCCCTTGCTGAGTGATTGGAATCATTCCCTTGCTGAGTGATTGAGATCACACCCTTGCTGAGTGATTGAGGTCATTCACTTGCTGAGTGATTAGAATCATTCCCCTGCTGAGTGAATGCGATCACTCCCTTGCTGAGTGATTGGGATCATTCCCTTGCTGAGTGATTGGGATCACTCGCTTGCTGAGTGATTGGGATCATTCACTTGCTGAGTGATTGCCATCATTCCCTTGCTGAGTGATTGGGAGCATTCACTTGCTGAATGATTGTGATCATTCCCTTGCTGAGTGATTGGGATCATTCCCTTGCTGAGTGATTAGGATCATTCCCCTGCCGAGTGTTGAGATCATTCCCTTGCCGAGAGATTGGGATCATGCCTCTTCTGAGTGTTTGGGAGCACTCCCTTGCTGAGTGATTATGATCATTCACTTGCCGAGTGATTGCGATCATTCCCTTGCTGAGTGATGGGGATCATTCACTTGCTGAGAGATTGTGATCATTCCCTTGCTGAGTGATTGAGATCATTCCCTTGCTGAGTGATGGGAATCATTCACTTGCTGAGAGATTGTGATCATTCACTTGCTGAGTGATTGAGATCATTCCCTTGCTGAGTAATTGGAATCATTCCCTTGCTGAGTGATTAGCATCATTCCCTTTCTGAGTGAATGGGATCACTCGCTTGCTGAGTGATTGGGATTATTCTCTTGCCGAGAGATTGGGATCATTCAATTGCTGAGCGATTGGGATCATTCCCTTGCTGAGTCATTGGGATCATTCACTTGCTGAGTGATTAGAATCATTCCCCTGCTGAGTGAATGCGATCACTCCCTTGCTGAGTGATTGGGATCATTCCCTTGCTGAGTGATTGGGATCACTCGCTTGCTGAGTGATTGGGATCATTCCCCTGCTGAGTGAATGCGATCACTCCCTTGCTGAGTGATTGGGATCATTCCCTTGCTGAGTGATTGGGATCACTCGCTTGCTGAGTGATTGGGATCATTCCCTTGCTGAGCGATTGGGATCATTCCCTTGCTGAGTGATTGGGATCATTCACCTGCTGAGTGATTAGGATCATTCCCCTGCCGAGTGTTGAGATCATTCCCTTGCCGAGAGATTGGGATCATGCCCCTTCTGAGTGTTTGGGAGCACTCCCTTGCTGAGTGATTATGATCATTCACTTGCCGAGTGATTGCGATCATTCCCTTGCTGAGTGATGGGGATCATTCACTTGCTGAGAGATTGTGATCATTCCCTTGCTGAGTGATTGAGATCATTCCCTTGCTGAGTGATGGGAATCATTCACTTGCTGAGTGATTGAGATCATTCCCTTGCTGAGTAATTGGAATCATTCCCTTGCTGAGTGATTAGCATCATTCCCTTTCTGAGTGAATGGGATCACTCGCTTGCTGAGTGATTGGGATTATTCTCTTGCCGAGAGATTGGGATCATTCAATTGCTGAGCGATTGGGATCATTCCCTTGCTGAGTGATGGGGATCATTCACTTGCTGAGTGATTGTGATAATTCCCTTGATGAGTGATTGAGATCATTCCCTTGCTGAGTGATTGGAACCATTCCCTTGCTGAGTGATTGGCATCATTCCCTTTCTGAGTTAATGCGATCATTCCCTTGATGAGTTATTGGGATCATTCTCTTGCTGAGTGATTGGAATCATTCCCTTGCTGAGTGATTCGGATCATTCCCTTGCTGAGCGATTGGGATCATTCCCTTGCTGAGTGATTGGGATCATTCACCTGCCGAGTGATTAATATCATTCCCCTGCCGAGTGATTGAGATCATTCTCTTTCCGAGAGATTGAGATCATTCCCCTGCTGAGTGATTGGGATCACTCCATTGCTGAGTGATTGTGATCACTCCCTTGCTGAGTGATTGGGATCATTTCCTTGCTGAGTGAATGCGATCACTCCCTTGCTGAGTGATTGGGATCATTCCCTTGCTGAGTGATTGGGATCACTCGCTTGCTGAGTGATTGGGATCACTCGCTTGCTGAGTGATTGGGATCACTCGCTTGCTGAGTGATTGGGATGATTCACTTTCTGAGTGATGGGCATCATTCTCATGCCGAGTGATTGCGATCATTCCCTTGCTGAGTGATTGGAATCATTCCCTTGCTGAGTGATTGGGATCACACCCTTGCTGAGTGATTGAGGTCATTCACTTGCTGAGTGATTAGAATCATTCCCCTGCTGAGTGAATGCGATCACTCCCTTGCTGAGTGATTGGGATCATTCCCTTGCTGAGTGATTGGGATCACTCGCTTGCTGAGTGATTGGGATCATTCACTTGCTGAGTGATTGCCATCATTCCCTTGCTGAGTGATTGGGAGCATTCACTTGCTGAATGATTGTGATCATTCCCTTGCTGAGTGATTGGGATCATTCCCTTGCTGAGTGATTAGGATCATTCCCCTGCCGAGTGTTGAGATCATTCCCTTGCCGAGAGATTGGGATCATGCCCCTTCTGAGTGTTTGGGAGCACTCCCTTGCTGAGTGATTATGATCATTCACTTGCCAAGTGATTGCGATCATTCCCTTGCTGAGTGATGGGGATCATTCACTTGCTGAGAGATTGTGATCATTCCCTTGCTGAGTGATTGAGATCATTCCCTTGCTGAGTGATGGGAATCATTCACTTGCTGAGAGATTGTGATCATTCACTTGCTGAGTGATTGAGATCATTCCCTTGCTGAGTAATTGGAATCATTCCCTTGCTGAGTGATTAGCATCATTCCCTTTCTGAGTGAATGGGATCACTCGCTTGCTGAGTGATTGGGATTATTCTCTTGCCGAGAGATTGGGATCATTCAATTGCTGAGCGATTGGGATCATTCCCTTGCTGAGTGATGGGGATCATTCACTTGCTGAGTGATTGTGATAATTCCCTTGATGAGTGATTGAGATCATTCCCTTGCTGAGTGATTGGAACCATTCCCTTGCTGAGTGATTGGCATCATTCCCTTTCTGAGTTAATGCGATCATTCCCTTGATGAGTTATTGGGATCATTCTCTTGCTGAGTGATTGGAATCATTCCCTTGCTGAGTGATTCGGATCATTCCCTTGCTGAGCGATTGGGATCATTCCCTTGCTGAGTGATTGGGATCATTCACCTGCCGAGTGATTAATATCATTCCCCTGCCGAGTGATTGAGATCATTCTCTTTCCGAGAGATTGAGATCATTCCCCTGCTGAGTGATTGGGATCACTCCATTGCTGAGTGATTGTGATCACTCCCTTGCTGAGTGATTGGGATCATTTCCTTGCTGAGTGAATGCGATCACTCCCTTGCTGAGTGATTGGGATCATTCCCTTGCTGAGTGATTGGGATCACTCGCTTGCTGAGTGATTGGGATCACTCGCTTGCTGAGTGATTGGGATCACTCGCTTGCTGAGTGATTGGGATGATTCACTTTCTGAGTGATGGGCATCATTCTCATGCCGAGTGATTGCGATCATTCCCTTGCTGAGTGATTGGAATCATTCCCTTGCTGAGTGATTGGGATCACACCCTTGCTGAGTGATTGAGGTCATTCACTTGCTGAGTGATTAGAATCATTCCCCTGCTGAGTGAATGCGATCACTCCCTTGCTGAGTGATTGGGATCATTCCCTTGCTGAGTGATTGGCATCACTCGCTTGCTGAGTGATTGGGATCATTCACTTGCTGAGTGATTGGGAGCATTCACTTGCTGAGTGATTTTGATCATACCCTTGCTGAGTGATTCGGATCATTCCCTTGCTGAGTGATTGGAATCATTCGCTTGCTGAGTGATTGGGATCATTCCCTTGCTGAGCGATTGGGATCATTCCCTTGCTGAGTGATTGGGATCATTCACCTGCTGAGAGATTGTGATCATTCCCTTGCTGAGTGATTGAGATCATTCCCTTGCTGAGTAATTGGAATCATTCCCTTGCTGAGTGATAAGCATCATTCCCTTTCTGAGTGAATGCGATCATTCACTTGCTGAGTGATTGGGATCACTCACTTGCTGAGTAATTGGAATCATTCCCTTGCCGAGTGATTGGGATCACTCGCTTGCTGAGTGATTGGGATCATTCTCTTGCCGAGTGATTGGGATCATTCAATTGCCGAGTGATTGGGATCATTCCCTTGCTGAGTGATGGGGATCATTCACTTGCTGAGTGATTGTGATAATTCCCTTGATGAGTGATTGAGATCATTCCCTTGCTGAGTGATTGGAACCATTCCCTTGCTGAGTGATTGGCATCATTCCCTTTCTGAGTTAATGCGATCATTCCCTTGATGAGTTATTGGGATCATTCACTTGATGAGTGATTGTGATCACTCCCTTGCTTCGTGATTGGGAGCATTCCATTGCTGAGCTATTTGGGTCATTCTCTTGCTGAGTGATTGGGATCATTTACTTGCCGAGTGATTGCGATCATTCCCTTGCTGAGTGTTTGGGATCATTCCCTTGCTGAGTGATTGTGATCATTCCCTTGCTGAGTGATTGTGATCATTCCCTTGCTGAGTGATTGGAATCATTCCCTTGCTGAGTGATTGGCATCATTCCCTTTCTGAGTGAATGCGATCATTCACTTGCTGAGTGATTGGGATCATTCCCTTGCTGAGAGATTGGGATCATTCCCTTGCTGAGTGATTGGCATCATTCCCTTTTTGAGTTAATGCGATCATTCCCTTGAAGAGTTATTGGGATCATTCACATGATGAGTGATTGGGATCACTCCCTTGCTGAGTGATAGGGATCATTCACTTGATGAGTGATTGTGATCACTCCCTTGCTAAGTGATTGGGTCCGTTCCCTTGCTGAGCGATTTGGGTCATTCTCTTGCTGAGTGATTGGAATCATTCCCTTGCTGAGTGATTGCGATGATTCCCTTGCTGAGTGATTGGGATCATTCACTTGCTGAGTGATTGGGATCATTTACTTGCCGAGTGATTGCGATCATTCCCTTGCCGAGTGATTGGGATCATTCACTTGCTGAGTGATTGTGATCATTCCCTTGCTGAGTGATTGGGATCATTCCCTTGCTGAGTGATTGGGATCATTCCCTTGCTGAGTGAATGCGATCATTCACTTGCTGAGTGATTGGGATCATTCCCTTGCTGAGTGATTGGAATCATTCACTTGCTGAGTAATTGTGATCATTCCCTTGCTGAGTGATTGGGATCATTCCCTTGCTGAGTGATTAAAATCATTCCCTTGCAGAGTGATTGTGATCGTTCCCTTGCTGAGCGATTGGGATCATTCCCTTGCTGAGCGATTGGGATCATTCTCTTGCTGATTGATTGAGATCATTCACCTGCCGAGTGATTAGGACATTCCCCTGCCGAGTGATTGAGATCATTCCCCTGCTGAGTGATTGGGATCACTCGCTTGCTGAGTAATTGGGATCATTCACTTGCTGAGTAATGGGGATCATTCTGTTGCCGAGTGATTGCGATCATTTCCTTGCTGAGTGATTGGAATCATTCCCTTGCTGAGTGATTGGGATCACACCCTTGCTGAGTGATTGAGGTCATTCACTTGCTGAGTGATTAGAATCAGTCCCCTGTTGAGTGATTGCGATCACTCCATTGCTGAGTGATTGGTATCATTCACTTGCTCAGTGATTGGGATCACTCGCTTGCTGAGTGATTGGGATCATTCACTTGCTGAGTGATGGGGATCATTTTCTTGCCGAGTGATTGCGATCATTCCCTTGCTCAGTGTTTCGGAGCATTCACTTGCTGAGTGATTGGAATCATTCACTTGCCGAGTGATTGCGATCATTCCCTTGCTGAATGATTGGGATCATTCACTTGCTGAGTGATTGTGATCATTCCCTTGCTGAGTGATTGGGATCATTCCCTTGCTGAGTGATTGGGATCATTCCCTTGCTGAGCGATTGGGATCATTCGCTTGCTGAGTGATTGGGATCATTCACCTGCCGAGTGATTAGCATCATTCTCTTGCCGAGTGATTGGGATCATTCCCTTGCTGACTGATGGGGATCATTCACTTGCTGAGTGATTGGAATCATTCCCTTGCTGAGTGATTGGCATCATTCCCTTTCTGAGTGAATGCGATCATTCACTTGCTGAGTGATTGGGATCATTTCCATGCTGAGAGATTGGAATCATTTCCTTGCTGAGTGATTGCGATCATTCCCTTGCTGAGTGATTGGGATCATTCCGTTGCTGAGTGATTGCGACACACCCTTGCTGAGCGATTGGGATCATTCCCTTGCTGAGTGATTGGGAACATTCCCTTGCTGAGTGATTGGGATCATTCACTTGCTGAGTGATTGGGATCATTTACTTGCCGAGTGATTGCGATCATTCCCTTGCCGAGTGATTGGGATCATTCACTTGCTGAGTGATTGTGATCATTCCCTTGCTGAGTGATTGGGATCATTCCCTTGCTGAGTGATTGGGATCATTCCCTTGCTGAGTGAATGCGATCATTCACTTGCTGAGAAATTGGGATCATTACCTTGCTGAGTGATTGGGATCATTACCGTGCTGAGTGATTGGTGTCATTTAATGCTGAGTGATTGCGATCACTCCCTTGCTGAGTGATTGGGATCATTCCCTTGCTGAGTGATTGGGATCATTCCATTTCCGAGTAATTGGGATCATTCCCTTGCTGAGCGATTGGGATCAATCCCTTGCTGAGTGATTGGGATCATTCACCTGCCGAGCGATAAGGATCATTCCCCTGCTGAGTGATTGAGATCATTACCTTGCCGAGTGATTGGGATCATGCCCCTGTTGCGTGATTGCGATCACTCCCTTGCTGAGTGATTGGGATCATTCCCTTGCTGAGTGATTGGGATCACACCCTTGCTGAGTGATTGAGGTCATTCACTTGCTGAGTGATTAGAATCAGTCACCTGCTGAGTGATTGGGATCACTCGCTTGCTGAGTGATTGGCATCATTCCCTTTCTGAGTTAATGCGATCATTCCCTTGATGAGTTATTGGGATCATTCTCTTGCTGAGTGATTGGAATCATTCCCTTGCTGAGTGATTCGGATCATTCCCTTGCTGAGCGATTGGGATCATTCCCTTGCTGAGTGATTGGGATCATTCACCTGCCGAGTGATTAATATCATTCCCCTGCCGAGTGATTGAGATCATTCTCTTTCCGAGAGATTGAGATCATTCCCCTGCTGAGTGATTGGGATCACTCCATTGCTGAGTGATTGTGATCACTCCCTTGCCGAGTGATTGGGATTATTCTCTTGCCGAGTGATTGGGATCATTCACTTGCCGAGTGATAGGGATCATTCCCCTGCCGAGTGATTGAGATCATTCCCCAGCTGAGTGATTGGGATCACTCCCTTGCTGAGTGATTGGGGTCATTCACTTGCTGAGTGATTAGAATCATTCCCCTGCTGAGTGAATGCGATCAGTCCCTTCCTGAGTGATTGGGATCATTTCCTTGCTGAGTGATTGGGATCACTCGCTTGCTGAGTGATTGGGATGATTCACTTGCTGAGTGATGGGCATCATTCTCATGCCGAGTGATTGCGATCATTCCCTTGCTGAGTGATTGGAATCATTCCCTTGCTGAGTGATTGGGATCACACCCTTGCTGAGTGATTGAGGTCATTCACTTGCTGAGTCATTAGAATCATTCCCCTGCTGAGTGAATGCGATCACTCCCTTGCTGAGTGATTGGGATCATTCCCTTGCTGAGTGATTGGGATCACTCGCTTGCTGAGTGATTGGGATCATTCACTTGCTGAGTGATTGGGAGCATTCACTTGCTGAGTGATTGTGATCATACCCTTGCTGAGTGATTCGGATCATTCCCTTGCTGAGTGATTGGAATCATTCGTTTGCTGAGTGATTGGGATCATTCCCTTGCTGAGCGATTGGGATCATTCCCTTGCTGAGTGATTGGGATCATTCACCTGCTGAGTGATTAGGATCATTTCCCCTGCCGAGTGTTGAGATCATTCCCTTGCCGCGAGATTGGGATCATGCCCCTGCTGAGTGTTTGGGAGCACTCCCTTGCTGAGTGATTATGATCATTCACTTGCCGAGTGATTGCGATCATTCCCTTGCTGAGTGATGGGGATCATTCACTTGCTGAGAGATTGTGATCATTCCCTTGCTGAGTGATTGAGATCATTCCCTTGTTGAGTGAGGGGGACCATTCACTTGCTGAGAGATTGTGATCATTCGCTTGCTGAGTGATTGAGATCATTCCCTTGCTGAGTAATTGGAATCATTCCCTTGCCGAGTGATTGGGATCACTCGCTTGCTGAGTGATTGGGATCACTCGCTTGCTGAGTGATTGGGATCACTCGCTTGCTGAGTGATTGGGATCATTCACTTGCTGAGTAATGGGGATCATTTTCTTGCCGAGTGATTGCGATCATTCCCTTGCTCAGTGTTTCGGAGCATTCACTTGCTGAGTGATTGTGATCATTCCCTTGCTGAGTGATTGGGATCATTCCCTTGCTGAGTGATTGTGATAATTCCCTTGATGAGTGATTGAGATCATTCCCTTGCTGAGTGATTGGAACCATTCCCTTGCTGAGTGATTGGCATCATTCCCTTTCTGAGTTAATGCGATCATTCCCTTGATGAGTTATTGGGATCATTCACTTGATGAGTGATTGTGATCACTCCCTTGCTTAGTGATTGGGACCATTCCATTGCTGAGCTATTTGGGTCATTCTCTTGCTGAGTGATTGGGATCATTTACTTGCCGAGTGATTGCGATCATTCCCTTGCTGAGTGTTTGGGATCATTCACTTGCTGAGTGATTGTGATCATTCCCTTGCTGAGTGATTGGGATCATTCCCTTGCTGAGTGATTGGAATCATTCCCTTGCTGAGTGATTGGCATCATTCCCTTTCTGAGTGAATGCGATCATTCACTTGCTGAGTGATTGGGATCATTCCCTTGCTGAGAGATTGGGATCATTCACTTGCTGAGTAAGTGTGATCATTCCCTTGATGATTGATTGGGATCATTCCCTTGCTGAGTGATTGAAATCATTCCCTTGCTGAGTGATTGGCATCATTCCCTTTTTGAGTTAATGCGATCATTCCCTTGAAGAGTTATTGGGATCATTCACATGATGAGTGATTGGGATCACTCCCTTGCTGACTGATAGGGATCATTCACTTGATGAGTGATTGTGATCACTCCCTTGCTCAGTGATTGGGTCCATTCCCTTGCTGAGCGATTTGGGTCATTCTCTTGCTGAGTGATTGGAATCATTCCCTTGCTGAGTGATTGCGATGATTCCTTTGCTGAGTGATTGGGATCATTCACTTGCTGAGTGATTGGGATCATTTACTTGCCGAGTGATTGCGATCATTCCCTAGCAGAGTGATTAGGATCATTCACTTGCTGAGTGATTGTGATCACTCCCTTGCTGAGTGATTGGGATCATTCCCTTGCTGAGTGATTGGGATCATTCCCTTGCTGAGTGAATGCGATCATTCCCTTGCTGAGTGATTGGGATCATTCCCTTGCTGAGTGATTGGCATCATTCCCTTTTTGAGTTAATGCGATCATTCCCTTGAAGAGTTATTGGGATCATTCACATGATGAGTGATTGGGATCACTCCCTTGCTGAGTGATAGGGATCATTCACTTGATGAGTGATTGTGATCACTCACTTGCTTAGTGATTGGATCCATTCCCTTGCTGAGCGATTTGGGTCATTCTCTTGCTGAGTGATTGGAATCATTCCCTTGCTGAGTGATTGCGATGATTCCCTTGCTGAGTGATTGGGATCATTCACTTGCTGAGTGATTGGGATCATTTACTTGCCGAGTGATTGCGATCATTCCCTTGCAGACTGATTAGGATCATTCACTTGCTGAGTGATTGTGATCGTTCCCTTGCTGAGCGATTGGGATCATTCCCTTGCTGAGCGATTGGGATCATTCTCTTGCTGATTGATTGAGATCATTCACCTGCCGAGTGATTAGGACATTCCCCTGCCGAGTGATTGAGATCATTCCCCTGCTGAGTGATTGGGATCACTCGCTTGCTGAGTAATTGGGATCATTCACTTGCTGAGTAATGGGGATCATTCTGTTGCCGAGTGATTGCGATCATTTCCTTGCTGAGTGATTGGAATCATTCCCTTGCTGAGTGATTGGGATCACACCCTTGCTGAGTGATTGAGGTCATTCACTTGCTGAGTGATTAGAATCAGTCCCCTGCTGAGTGATTGCGATCACTCCATTGCTGAGTGATTGGGATCATTCACTTGCTGAGTGATGGGGATCATTTTCTTGCCGAGTGATTGCGATCATTCCCTTGCTCAGTGTTTCGGAGCATTCACTTGCTGAGTGATTGGAATCATTCACTTGCCGAGTGATTGCGATCATTCCCTTGCTGAATGATTGGGATCATTCACTTGCTGAGTGATTGTGATCATTCCCTTGCTGAATGATTGGGATCATTCACTTGCTGAGTGATTGTGATCATTCACTTGCTGAGTGATTGGGATCATTCCCTTGCTGAGTGATTGGGATCATTCCCTTGCTGAGCGATTGGGATCATTCGCTTGCTGAGTGATTGGGATCATTCACCTGCCGAGTGATTAGCATCATTCTCTTGCCGAGTGATTGGGATCATTCCCTTGCTGACTGATGGGGATCATTCACTTGCTGAGTGATTGGAATCATTCCCTTGCTGAGTGATTGGCATCATTCCCTTTCTGAGTGAATGCGATCATTCACTTGCTGAGTAATTGGGATCATTCCCATGCTGAGAAATTGGAATCATTTCCTTGCTGAGTGATTGCGATCATTCCCTTGCTGAGTGATTGGGATCATTCCGTTGCTGAGTGATTGCGACACACCCTTGCTGAGTGATTGGGATCATTCCCTTGCTGAGTGATTGGGGTCATTCCCTTGCTGAGTGATTGGGAACATTCCCTTGCTGAGAAATTGGGATCATTACCTTGCTGAGTGATTGGGATCATTACCGTGCTGAGTGATTGGTGTCATTTAATGCTGAGTGATTGCGATCACTCCCTTGCTGTGTGATTGGAATCATTCCTTTGCTGAGTGATTGGGATCATTCCATTTCCGAGTAATAGGGATCATTCCCTTGCTGAGCGATTGGGATCAATCCCTTGCTGAGTGATTGGGATCATTCACCTGCCGAGCGATAAGGATCATTCCCCTGCTGAGTGATTGAGATCATTACCTTGCCGAGTGATTGCGATCATTCCCTTGCTGAGTGTTTGGGATCATTCACTTGCTGAGTGATTGTGATCATTCCCTTGCTGAGTGATTGGGATCATTCCCTTGCTGAGTGATTGGAATCATTCCCTTGCTGAGTGATTGGCATCATTCCCTTTCTGAGTGAATGCGATCATTCACTTGCTGAGTGATTGGGATCATTCCCTTGCTGAGAGATTGGGATCATTCACTTGCTGAGTAAGTGTGATCATTCCCTTGATGATTGATTGGGATCATTCCCTTGCTGAGTGATTGAAATCATTCCCTTGCTGAGTGATTGGCATCATTCCCTTTTTGAGTTAATGCGATCATTCCCTTGAAGAGTTATTGGGATCATTCACATGATGAGTGATTGGGATCACTCCCTTGCTGAGTGATAGGGATCATTCACTTGATGAGTGATTGTGATCACTCCCTTGCTCAGTGATTGGGTCCATTCCCTTGCTGAGCGATTTGGGTCATTCTCTTGCTGAGTGATTGGAATCATTCCCTTGCTGAGTGATTGCGATGATTCCCTTGCTGAGTGATTGGGATCATTCACTTGCTGAGTGATTGGGATCATTTACTTGCCGAGTGATTGCGATCATTCCCTTGCAGAGTGATTAGGATCATTCACTTGCTGAGTGATTGTGATCATTCCCTTGCTGAGTGATTGGGATCATTCCCTTGCTGAGTGATTGGGATCATTCCCTTGCTGAGTGAATGCGATCATTCACTTGCTGAGTGATTGGGATCATTCCCTTGCTGAGTGATTGGAATCATTCACTTGCTGAGTAATTGTGATCATTCCCTTGCTGAGTGATTGGGATCATTCCCTTGCTGAGTGATTAAAATCATTCCCTTGCAGAGTGATTGTGATCGTTCCCTTGCTGAGCGATTGGGATCATTCCCTTGCTGAGCGATTGGGATCATTCTCTTGCTGATTGATTGAGATCATTCACCTGCCGAGTGATTAGGACATTCCCCTGCCGAGTGATTGAGATCATTCCCCTGCTGAGTGATTGGGATCACTCGCTTGCTGAGTAATTGGGATCATTCACTTGCTGAGTAATGGGGATCATTCTGTTGCCGAGTGATTGCGATCATTTCCTTGCTGAGTGATTGGAATCATTCCCTTGCTGAGTGATTGGGATCACACCCTTGCTGAGTGATTGAGGTCATTCACTTGCTGAGTGATTAGAATCAGTCCCCTGTTGAGTGATTGCGATCACTCCATTGCTGAGTGATTGGTATCATTCACTTGCTCAGTGATTGGGATCACTCGCTTGCTGAGTGATTGGGATCATTCACTTGCTGAGTGATGGGGATCATTTTCTTGCCGAGTGATTGCGATCATTCCCTTGCTCAGTGTTTCGGAGCATTCACTTGCTGAGTGATTGTGGTCATTCCCTTGCTGCGTGATTGCGATGATTCCCTTGCTGAGTGATTGGGATCATTCACTTGCTGAGTGATTGGAATCATTCACTTGCCGAGTGATTGCGATCATTCCCTTGCTGAATGATTGGGATCATTCACTTGCTGAGTGATTGTGATCATTCACTTGCTGAGTGATTGGGATCATTCCCTTGCTGAGTGATTGGGATCATTCCCTTGCTGAGCGATTGGGATCATTCGCTTGCTGAGTGATTGGGATCATTCACCTGCCGAGTGATTAGCATCATTCTCTTGCCGAGTGATTGGGATCATTCCCTTGCTGACTGATGGGGATCATTCACTTGCTGAGTGATTGGAATCATTCCCTTGGTGAGTGATTGGCATCATTCCCTTTCTGAGTGAATGCGATCATTCACTTGCTGAGTGATTGGGATCATTCCCATGCTGAGAGATTAGAATCATTTCCTTGCTGAGTAATTGCGATCATTCCCTTGCTGAGTGATTGGGATCATTCCGTTGCTGAGTGATTGCGACACACCCTTGCTGAGTGATTGGGATCATTCCCTTGCTGAGTGATTGGGGTCATTCCCTTGCTGAGTGATTGGGAACATTCCCTTGCTGAGAAATTGGGATCATTACCTTGCTGAGTGATTGGGATCATTACCGTGCTGAGTGATTGGTGTCATTTAATGCTGAGTGATTGCGATCACTCCCTTGCTGTGTGATTGGGATCATTCCCTTGCTGAGTGATTGGGATCATTCCATTTCCGAGTAATAGGGATCATTCCCTTGCTGAGCGATTGGGATCAATCCCTTGCTGAGTGATTGGGATCATTCACCTGCCGAGCGATAAGGTTCATTCCCCTGCTGAGTGATTGAGATCATTACCTTGCCGAGTGATTGGGATCATGCCCCTGTTGCGTGATTGCGATCACTCCCTTGCTGAGTGATTGGGATCATTCCCTTGCTGAGTGATTGGGATCACACCCTTGCTGAGTGATTGAGGTCATTCACTTGCAGAGTGATTAGAATCAGTCACCTGCTGAGTGATTGCGATCACTCCATTGCTGAGTGATTGGGATCATTCACTTGCTCAGTGATTGGGATCACTCGCTTGCTGAGTGATTGGGATCATTCACTTGCTGAGTAATGGGGATCATTTTCTTGCCGAGTGATTGCGATCATTCCCTTGCTCAGTGTTTCGGAGCATTCACTTGCTGAGTCATTGTGATTATTCATTTGCTGAGTGAATGGAATCATTTCCTTGCTGAGTGATTGCGATGATTCCCTTGCTGAGTGATTGTGATTATTCATTTGCTGAGTGAATGGAATCATTTCCTTGCTGAGTGATTGCGATGATTCACTTGCTGAGTGATTGTGATCATTCGCTTGCTGAGTGATTGGGATCATTCACCTGCCGAGTGATTAGGATCATTCCCCTGCCGAGTGATTGAGATCATTCCCCTGCTGAGTGATTGGGATCACTCCCTTGCTGAGTGATTGGGTTCACTCGCTTGCTGAGTGATTGGGTTCATTCACTTGCTGAGTGATGGGGATCATTCTCTTGCCGAGTGATTGCGATCATTCCCTTCCTGAGTGATTGTGATCATTCCCTTGCTGAGTGATTGGGATCATTCACTTGCTGAGTGATTGGGATCATTTACTTGCCGAGTGATTGCGATCATTCCCTTGCTCAGTGTTTCGGAGCATTCACTTGCTGAGTGATTGTGATCATTCCCTTGCTGAGTGATTGGGATCATTCCCTTGCTGAGTGATTGGAATCATTCGCTTGCTGAGCGATTGGGATCATTCCCTTGCTGAGCGATTGGGATCATTCCCTTGCTGAGTGATTGGGATCATTCACCTGCCGAGTGATTAGGATCATTCCCCTGCCGAGTGTTGAGATCATTCCCTTGCCGAGAGATTGGGATCATGCCCCTGCTTTGTGTTTGGGATCACTCCCTTGCTGAGTGAATGGAATCATTCCCTTGCTGAGTGATTGGAATCATTCCCTTGCTGAGTGATGGGGATCATTCACTTGCTGAGAGATTGTGATCATTCCCTTGCTGAGTGATTGAGATCATTCCCTTGCTGAGTGATGGGGATCATTCACTTGCTGAGAGATTGTGATCATTCCCTTGCTGAGTGATTGGAATCATTCCCTTGCTGAGTAATTGGCATCATTCCCTTTCTGAGTGAATGTGATCATTCACTTGCTGACTGATTGGGATCACTCACTTGCTGAGTGATTGGGATCATTCCCTTGCTGAGTGATTGGGATCATTCACTTGCTGAGTAATTGTGATCATTCCCTTGCTGAGTGATTGGGATCATTCTCTTGCTGAGTGATTGAAATCATTCCCTTGCAGAGTGATTGGGATCATTCCCTTGCTGAGCGATTGGGATCATTTCCTTGCTGATTGATTGAGATCATTCACCTGCCGAGTGATTAGGATCATTCCCCTGCCGAGTGAGTGAGATCATTCCCTTGCCGAGTGATTGGGATCATGCCCCTGCTGAATGATTGGGATCGCTCCCTTGCCGAGTGATTGGGATCACTCGCTTGCTGAGTGATTGGGATCATTCTCTTGCCGAGTGATTGTGATCATTCAATTGCCGAGTGATTGGGATCATTCCCTTGCTGAGTGATGGGGATCATTCACTTGCTGAGTGATTGTGATAATTCCCTTGATGAGTGATTGAGATCATTCCCTTGCTGAGTGATTGTGATCATTCACTTGCTGAGTGATTGTGATCATTCCCTTGCTGAGTGATTGGGATCATTCCCTTGCTGAGCGATTGGGATCATTCGCTTGCTGAGTGATTGGGATCATTCACCTGCCGAGTGATTAGGATCATTCCCCTGCCGAGTGATTGAGATCATTCCCTTGCCAAGAGATTAGAATCATGCCCCTCCTGAGTGATTGGAATCCCTCCCTTGCTGAGTGATTGCGATCACTCGCTTGCTGAGTGATTGGTATCATTCTCTTGCCGAGTGATTGGGATCATTCCCTTGCTGACTGATGGGGATCATTCACTTGCTGAGTGATTGGAATCATTCCCTTGCTGAGTGATTGGCTTCATTCCCTTTCTGAGTGAATGCGATCATTCACTTGCTGAGTGATTGGGATCACTCCCTTGCTGAGTGATTGGGATCATTCTCTTGCTGAGTGATTGGGATCATTCCCTTTCCGAGTGATTGGGATCATTCCCTTGCTGAGTGATTGGGATCATTCCCTTTCCGAGTGATTGGGATCATTCCCTTGCCAAGAGATTGGTATCATGCCCCTCCTGAGTGATTAGAATCACTCCCTTGCTGAGTGATTGGGATCACTCCCTTGCTGAGGGATTGGTATCATTCTCTTGCCGAGTGATTGGGATCATTCCCTTGCTGACTGATGGGGATCATTCACTTGCTGAGTGATTGGAATCATTCCCTTGCTGAGTGATTGGCTTCATTCCCTTTCTGAGTGAATGCGATCATTCACTTGCTGAGTGATTGGAATCACTCCCTTGCTGAGTGATTGGGATCATTCCCTTGCTGAGTAATTGTGATCATTCCCTTGCTGAGTGATTGCGATCACTCCCTTGCTGAGTGATTGGGATCATTCTCTTGCTGAGTGATTGGGATCATTCCCTTTCCGAGTGATTGGGATCATTCCCTTGCTGAGTGATTGGGATCATTCCCTTTCCGAGTGATTGGGATCATTCCCTTGCCAAGAGATTGGTATCATGCCCCTCCTGAGTGATTGGAATCACTCCCTTGCTGAGTGATTTGGATCACTCGCTTGCTGAGTGATTGGGATCATACTCTTGCTGAGCGATTGGGATCATTCCCTTGCTGAGTGATTGGGATCATTCCCCTGCCGAGTGTTGAGATCATTCCCTTGCCGAGAGATTGGGATCATGCCCCTGCTTTCTGTTTGTGATCACTCCCTTGCGGAGTGATTGGAATCATTCCCTTGCTGAGTGATTGGAATCATTCCCTTGCTGAGTGATGGGGATCATTCACTTGCTGAGAGATTGTGATCATTCCCTTGCTGAGTGATTGAGATCATTCCCTTGCTGAGTGATGGGGATCATTCACTTGCTGAGAGATTGTGATCATTCCTTTGCTGAGTGATTGGAATCATTCCCTTGCTGAGTGATTGGCATCATTCCCTTTCTGAGTGAATGCGATCATTCACTTGCTGAGTGATTGGGATCACTCACTTGCTGAGTGATTGGGATCATTCCCTTGCTGAGTGATTGGGATCATTCACTTGCTGAGTAATTGTGATCATTCCCTTGCTGAGTGATTGGGATCATTCTCTTGCTGAGTGATTGAAATCATTCCCTTGCAGAGTGATTGGGATCATTCCCTTGCTGAGCGATTGGGATCATTTCCTTGCTGATTGATTGAGATCATTCACCTGCCGAGTGATTAGGATCATTCCCCTGCCGAGTGATTGAGATCATTCTCTTGCCGAGTGATTGGGATCATGCCCCTGCTGAATGATTGGGATCACTCCCTTGCCGAGTGATTGGGATCACTCGCTTGCTGAGTGATTGGGATCATTCTCTTGCCGAGTGATGGGGATCATTCACTTGCTGAGTGATTGTGATAATTCCCTTGATGAGTGATTGAGATCATTCCCTTGCTGAGTGATTGGAACCATTCCCTTGCTGAGTGATGGGGATCATTCACTTGCTGAGAGATTGTGATCATTCCCTTGCTGAGTGATTGGAATCATTCCCTTGCTGAGTGATTGGCATCATTCCCTTTCTGAGTGAATGCGATCATTCACTTGCTGAGTGATTGGGATCACTCATTTGCTGAGTGATTATGATCATTCCCTTGCTGAGTGATTGGGATCATTCACTTGCTGAGTAATTGTGATCATTCCCTTGCTGAGTGATTGGGATCATTCTCTTGCTGAGTGATTGAAATCATTCCCTTGCAGAGTGATTGGGATCATTCCCTTGCAGAGCGATTGGGATCATTTCCTTGCTGATTGATTGAGATCATTCACCTGCCGAGTGATTAGGATCATTCCCCTGCCGAGTGATTGAGATCATTCTCTTGCCGAGTGATTGGGATCATGCCCCTGCTGAATGATTGGGATCACTCCCTTGCCGAGTGATTGGGATCACTCGCTTGCTGAGTGATTGGGATCATTCTCTTGCCGAGTGATTGGGATCATTCAATTGCCGAGTGATTGGGATCATTCCCTTGCTGAGTGATGGGGATCATTCACTTGCTGAGTGATAGTGATAATTCCCTTGATGAGTGATTGAGATCATTCCCTTGCTGAGTGATGGGGATCATTCACTTGCTGAGTGATTGTGATAATTCCCTTGATGAGTGATTGAGATCATTCCCTTGCTGAGTGATTGGAACCATTCCCTTGCTGAGTGATTGGCATCATTCCCTTTCTGAGTTAATGCGATCATTCCCTTGATGAGTTATTGGGATCATTCACTTGATGAGTGATTGGGATCACTCCCTTGCTGAGTGATAGGGATCATTCACTTGATGAGTGATTGTGATCACTCCCTTCCCAAGTGATTGGGTCCATTCCCTTGCTGAGTGATTGGAATCATTCCCTTGCTGAGTGATTGCGATGATTCCCTTGCTGAGTGATTGGGATCATTCACTTGCTGAGTGATTGGGATCATTTACTTGCCGAGTGATTGCGATCATTCCCTTGCTGAGTGATTGGGATCATTCACTTGCTGAGTGATTGGGATCAATTCCTTGCTGAGTGATTGGGATCATTCACCTGCCGAGTGATTAATATCATTCCCCTGCCGAGTGATTGAGATCATTCTCTTGCCGAGAGATTGGGATCATGCCCCTGCTGAGTGTTTGGGATCACTCCCTTGCTGAGTGATTATGATCATTCACTTGCCGAGTGATTGCGATCATTCCCTTGCTGAGTGATTGGAATCATTCCCTTGCTGAGTGATTGGCATCATTCCCTTTCTGAGTGAATGCGATCATTCACTTGCTGAGTGATTGGGATCATTCCCTTGCCGAGTGATTGAGATCATTCTCTTGCCGAGTGATTGGGATCATGCCCCTGCTGAATGATTGGGATCACTCCCTTGCCGAGTGATTTGGGATCACTCGCTTTCTAAGTGATTGGGATCATTCTCTTACCGAGAGATTGGGATCATTCAATTGCCGAGTGATTGGGAGCATTCCCTTGCTGAGTGATGGGGATCATTCACTTGCTGAGTGATTGTGATAATTCCCTTGATGAGTGATTGAGATCATTCCCTTGCTGAGTGATGGGGATCATTCACTTTCTGAGTGATTGTGATAATTCCCTTGATGAGTGATTGAGATCATTCCCTTGCTGAGTGATTGGAACCATTCCCTTGCTGAGTGATTGGCATCATTCCCTTTCTGAGTTAATGCGATCATTCCCTTGATGAGTTATTGGGATCATTCACTTGATGAGTGATTGGGATCACTCCCTTGCTGAGTGATAGGGATCATTCACTTGATGAGTGATTGTGATCACTCCCTTGCTAAGTGATTGGGTCCATTCCCTTGCTGAGTGATTGGAATCATTCCCTTGCTGAGCGATTGCGATGATTCCCTTGCTGAGTGATTGGGATCATTCACTTGCTGAGTGATTGGGATCATTTACTTGCCGAGTGATTGCGATCATTCCCTTGCTGAGTGATTGGGATCATTCACTTGCTGAGTGATTGGGATCATTCTCTTGCTGAGTGATTGGGATCATTCCCTTTCCGAGTGATTGGGATCATTCCCTTGCTGAGTGATTGGGATCATTCCCTTTCCGAGTGATTGGGATCATTCCCTTGCCAAGAGATTGGTATCTTGCCCCTCCTGAGTGATTGGAATCACTCCCTTGCTGAGTGATTTGGATCACTCGCTTGCTGAGTGATTGGGATCATACTCTTGCTGAGCGATTGGGATCATTCCCTTGCTGAGTGATTGGGATCATTCACTTGCTGAGAGATTGTGATCATTCCCTTGCTGAGTGATTGAGATCATTCCCTTGCTGAGTGGTGGGGATCATTCCCTTGCCGAGAGATTGGGATCATGCCCCTGCTTTCTGTTTGGGATCACTCCCTTGCTGAGTGATTGGAATCATTCCCTTGCTGAGTGATTGGAATCATTCCCTTGCTGAGTGATGGGGATCATTCACTTGCTGAGAGATTGTGATCATTCCCTTGCTGAGTGATTGAGATCATTCCCTTGCTGAGTGATGGGGATCATTCACTTGCTGAGAGATTGTGATCATTCCTTTGCTGAGTGATTGGAATCATTCCCTTGCTGAGTGATTGGCATCATTCCCTTTCTGAGTGAATGCGATCATTCACTTGCTGAGTGATTGGGATCACTCACTTGCTGAGTGATTGGGATCATTCCCTTGCTGAGTGATTGGGATCATTCACTTGCTGAGTAATTGTGATCATTCCCTTGCTGAGTGATTGGGATCATTCTCTTGCTGAGTGATTGAAATCATTCCCTTGCAGAGTGATTGGGATCATTCCCTTGCAGAGCGATTGGGATAATTTCCTTGCTGATTGATTGAGATCATTCACCTGCCGAGTGATTAGGATCATTCCCCTGCCGAGTGATTGAGATCATTCTCTTGCCGAGTGATTGGGATCATGCCCCTGCTGAATGATTGGGATCACTCCCTTGCCGAGTGATTGGGATCACTCGCTTGCTGAGTGATTGGGATCATTCTCTTGCCGAGTGATTGGGATCATTCAATTGCCGAGTGATTGGGATCATTCCCTTGCTGAGTGATGGGGATCATTCACTTGCTGAGTGAATGTGATAATTCCCTTGATGAGTGATTGAGATCATTCCCTTGCTGAGTGATTGGAACCATTCCCTTGCTGAGTGATTGGCATCATTCCCTTTCTGAGTTAATGCGATCATTCCCTTGATGAGTTATTGGGATCATTCACTTGATGAGTGATTGGGATCACTCCCTTGCTGAGTGATAGGGATCATTCACTTGATGAGTGATTGTGATCACTCCCTTGCTAAGTGATTGGGTCCATTCCCTTGCTGAGTGATTGGAATCATTCCCTTGCTGAGTGATTGCGATGATTCCCTTGCTGAGTGATTGGGATCATTCACTTGCTGAATGATTGGGATCATTTACTTGCCGAGTGATTGCGATCATTCCCTTGCTGAGTGATTGGGATCATTCACTTGCTGAGTGATTGGGATCAATTCCTTGCTGAGTGATTGGGATCATTCACCTGCCGAGTGATTAATATCATTCCCCTGCCGAGTGATTGAGATCATTCTCTTGCCGAGAGATTGGGATCATGCCCCTGCTGAGTGTTTGGGATCACTCCCTTGCTGAGTGATTATGATCATTCACTTGCCGAGTGATTGCGATCATTCCCTTGCTGAGTGATTGGAATCATTCCCTTGCTGAGTGATTGGCATCATTCCCTTTCTGAGTGAATGCGATCATTCACTTGCTGAGTGATTGGGATCATTCCCTTGCCGAGTGATTGAGATCATTCTCTTGCCGAGTGATTGGGATCATGCCCCTGCTGAATGATTGGGATCACTCCCTTGCCGAGTGATTTGGGATCACTCGCTTTCTGAGTGATTGGGATCATTCTCTTACCGAGTGATTGGGATCATTCAATTGCCGAGTGATTGGAATCATTCCCTTGCTGAGTGATGGGGATCATTCCCTTGCTGAGTGATTGTGATAATTCCCTTGATGAGTGATTGAGATCATTCCCTTGCTGAGTGATGGGGATCATTCACTTGCTGAGTGATTGTGATAATTCCCTTGATGAGTGATTGAGATCATTCCCTTGCTGAGTGATTGGAACCATTCCCTTGCTGAGTGATTGGCATCATTCCCTTTCTGAGTTAATGCGATCATTCCCTTGATGAGTTATTGGGATCATTCACTTGATGAGTGATTGGGATCACTCCCTTGCTGAGTGATAGGGATCATTCACTTGATGAGTGATTGTGATCACTCCCTTGCTAAGTGATTGGGTGCATTCCCTTGCTGAGTGATTGGAATCATTCCCTTGCTGAGTGATTGCGATGATTCCCTTGCTGAGTGATTGGGATCATTCACTTGCTGAGTGATTGGGATCATTTACTTGCCGAGTGATTGCGATCATTCCCTTGCTGAGTGATTGGGATCATTCACTTGCTGAGTGATTGGGATCAATTCCTTGCTGAGTGATTGGGATCATTCACCTGCCGAGTGATTAATATCATTCCCCTGCCGAGTGATTGAGATCATTCTCTTGCCGAGAGATTGGGATCATGCCCCTGCTGAGTGTTTGGGATCACTCCCTTGCTGAGTGATTATGATCATTCACTTGCCGAGTGATTGCGATCATTCACTTGCTGAGTGATTGGGCTCATTACCTTGTCGCGTGATTGGGATCATTCCCTAGCCGAGTGACTGGGATCATTCCCTTGCTGAGTGATTGGGATCATTCCCTTGATGAGTGATAGTGATCACTCCCTTGCTAAATGATTGGGACCATTCCCTTGCTGAGCGATTGGGGTCATTCCCTTGCGGAGTGATTGGGATCATTCCCTCGCTGAGTGATTGGGATCATTCCCATGCCTAGTGATTGCGATCACTCCCTTTCCGAGTGATTGGGAGCATTCCCTTGCTGAGTGATTGCGATCACTCCCTTGCTGAGTGATTGGGATCATTGCCTTGCTGAGTGATTGGGATCATTCCCTTGCTGAGTGATTGGGATCATTCCCCTCCTGAGTGATTGCGATCACTCCCTTGCTGAATGATTAGGGTCATTCCCTTGCTGAGTGATTGGGATCATTCCCCCGCTGAGTGATTGCGATCACTCCCATGCTGAACGATTGGGGTCATTACCTTGTCGCGTGATTGGGATCATTCCCCTGCCAAGTGATTGGGATCATTCCCTAGCCGAGTGACTGTGATCTTTCCCTTGCCGAGTGATTGGAATCATTCCCCTGCTGACTGATTGCGATCATTCCCTTGCTGAGTGATTGGGATCATGCCCTTGCTGCGTGATTGCGATCACTCACTTGCTGAATGATTGGAATCATTCCCTTCCTGAATGATTGCGATGATTCCCTTACTGAGTGATTGGGATCATTCACTTGCTGAGTGATTGGGATCATTCACTTGCTGAATAATTGGGGTCATTCCCTTGCTGAGTGATTGGGATCATTCCCTTGCTGAGTGATTGGAATCATTCCCCTGCTGACTGATTGCGATCACTCGCTTGCTGAGAGATTGCGTTCATTCCCTTGCTGAGTGATTGGTGTCATTCCCTTGCTGAGTGATTGGGATCATTACATTTCTGAGTGAATGGGATCATTCCATTGCTGAGTGATTGGGATCATTCCCATGCTGAGAGATTGGGATCATTCCATTGCTGAATGATTCGGATCATTCCCATGCTGAGAGATTGGGATCATTCCCTTGCTGAGTGATTGCGAGCATTCCCTTGCTGAGTGATTGGGATCATTCCCATGCTGAGAGATTGGGATCATTCCCTTGCTGAGTGATTGCGATCATTCCCTTGCTGAGTGATTGGGATCATTCCATTGCTGAGTGATTGGGATTATTCCCATGCTGAGAGATTGGAATCATTCCCTTGCTGAGTGATTGCGATCATTCCCTTGCTGAGTGATTGGGTTCATTCCCTTGCTGAGTGATTGCGACACACCCTTGCTGAGCGATTGGGATCATTCACTTGCTGAGTAATTGGGATCACTCCCTTGCTGAGTGATTGGGGTCATTCCCTTGCTGAGTGATTGGGATCATTCCCTTGCTGAGTGATTGGGATCATTCCCATGCTGAGAGATTGGAATCATTCCCTTGCTGAGTGATTGCGATCATTCCCTTGCTGAGTGATTGGGATCATTCCCATGCTGAGAGATTGGGATCATTCCCTTGCTGAGTGATTGCGATCATTCCCTTGCTGAGTGATTGGGATCATTCCATTGCTGAGTGATTGGGATTATTCCCATGCTGAGAGATTGGAATCATTCCCTTGCTGAGTGATTGCGATCATTCCCTTGCTGAGTGATTTGGTTCATTCCCTTGCTGAGTGATTGCGACACACCCTTGCTGAGCGATTGGGATCATTCCCTTGCTGAGTAATCGGGATCACTCCCTTGCTGAGTGATTGGGGTCATTCCCTTGCTGAGTGATTGGGATCACTCACTTGCTGAGTAATTGTGATCATTTCCTTCCTGAGTGATTGGGATCATTCCATTGCGGAGTGATTGGAATCATTCCCTTGGAGAGTGATTGGGATCATTCGCTTGCTGAGCGATTGGGATCATTCCCTTGCTGATTGATTGAGATCATTCACCTGCCGAGTGATTAGGATCATTTCCCTGCCAAGTGATTGAGATCATTCCCTTGCTGAGTGATTCGGATCACTCGCTTGCTGAGTGATTCGGATCATTCTCTTGCCAAGTGATTGGGATCATTCACTTGCCGAGTGATTGGGATCATTCCCTTGCTGAGTGATGGGGATCATTCACTTGCTGAGTGATTGTGATCATTCCCTTGCTGAGTGATTGGAACCATTCCCTTGCTGAGTGATTGGGATTATTCCCATGCTGAGAGATTGGAATCATTCCCTTGCTGAGTGATTGCGATCATTCCCTTGCTGAGTGATTTGGTTCATTCCCTTGCTGAGTGATTGCGACACACCCTTGCTGAGCGATTGGGATCATTCCCTTGCTGAGTAATCGGGATCACTCCCTTGCTGAGTGATTGGGGTCATTCCCTTGCTGAGTGATTGGGATCATTCCCTTGCTGAGTGATTGGGATCATTCACTTGCTGAGTAATTGTGATCATTTCCTTCCTGAGTGATTGGGATCATTCCCTTGCTGAGCGATTGGGATCATTCCCTTGCTGATTGATTGAGATCATTCACCTGCCGAGTGATTAGGATCATTTCCCTGCCGAGTGATTGAGATCATTCCCTTGCTGAGTGATTCCGATCACTCGCTTGCTGAGTGATTCGGATCATTCTCTTGCCAAGTGATTGGGATCATTCACTTGCCGAGTGATTGGGATCATTCCCTTGCTGAGTGATGGGGATCATTCACTTGCTGAGTGATTGTGATCATTCCCTTGCTGAGTGAGTGGAACCATTCCCTTGCTGAGTGATTGGCATCATTCCCTTTCTGAGTTAATGCGATCATTCCCTTGATGAGTGATTGGGATCATTCACTTGATGAGTGATTGGGATCACTCCCTTGCTGAGTGATTGGGATCATTCCTTTGATGAGTGATTGTGATCACTCCCTTGCTAAGTGATTGGGACCATTCCCTTGCTGAGCGATTGGGGTCATTCTCTTGCTGAGTGATTGGGATCATTCCCTCGCTGAGTGATTGGGATCATTCCCTTGCTGAATGATTGGGATCATTCAAATGCTGAGTGACTGGGATCAATCACGAGCTGAGCGATTGGGATCATTCCCTTGCTGAGTGATTGGGATCATTCACCTGCCGAGCGATTAGGATCATTCCCCTGCTGAGTGATTGAGATCATTCGCTTGCCGAGTGATTGCGATCATTCCCTTGCTCAGTGATTGGGATCATTCCATTGCTGAGTGATTGGGATTATTCCCATGCTGCGTGATTGGAACCATTCCCTTGCTGAGTGATTGGGATCATTCCCTTGCTGAGTGATTGCGATGATTCCCTTGCTGAGTGATTGGGATCATTCACTTGCTGAGCGATTGGGATCATTTATTTGCCGAGTGATTGCGATCATTCCCTTGTTGAGTGATTGGGATCATTCACTTGCTGAGTGATTGTAATCATTCCCTTGCTGAGTGATTGGGATAATTCCCTTGCTGAGTGATTGGGATCATACCCTTGCTGAGCGATTGGGATCATTCCCTTGCTGAGTGATTGGGATCATTCCCTTGCTGAGTGATTGGGATCATTCACTTGCAGAGTGATTGGGATCATTCACTTGCTGAGTGATGGGGATCATTCTCTTGCCGAGTGATTGCGATCATTCGCTTGCTGAGTGATTGTGATCATTCCCTTTCTGAGTGAATGCGATCAATAACTTGCTGAGTGATTGGGATCACTCCCTTGCTGAGTGATTGGGATCATTCCCTTGCTCAGTGATTGCGATCACTCACTTGCTGAGTGAATGGGATCATTCTGTTGCTGAGTGATTGGGATCATTCCCTTGCTGAGTGATTGGGATCACACCCTTGCTGAGTGATTGAGGTCATTCACTTGCTGAATGATTAGAATCATTCCCCTGCTGAGTGAATGGGATCATTCCCCTGCTGAGTGATTGCGATCACTCCCTTGCTGAATGATTAGGGTCATTCCCTTGCTGAATGATGGGATCATTCCCCGCTGAGTGATTGCGATCAATCCCATGCTGAACGATTGGGGTCATTACCTTGTCGGGTGATTGGGATCATTTCCCTGCCAAGTGATTAGGATCATTCCATTGCTGAGTGATTGGGATCATTCCCATGCTGAGAGATTGGGATCATTCCCTTGCTGAGTGATTGCGATCATTCTCTTGCTGAGTGATTGGGATCATTCCATTGCTGAGTGATTGGGATCACTCGCTTGCTGAGTGATTGGGATCATTCTCTTGCCGAGTGATTGGGATCATTCCCTTGCTGACTGATGGGGATCATTCCCTTGCTGAGTGATTGCGATGATTCCCTTGCTGAGTGATTGCGATCATTCACTTGCTGAGTGATTGGGATCATTTACTTGCCGAGTGATTGCGATCATTCCCTTGTTGAGTGATTGGGATCATAACCTTGCTGACTGATTGCGATCACTCCCTTGCTGAGTGATTGGGATCATTCTCTTGCTGAGTGATTGGGATCATTCCCTTGCTGAGTGATTGGGATCACACCCTTGCTGAATGATTGAGGTCATTCACTTGCTGAGTGATTAGAATCATTCCCCTACTGAGTGAATGCGATCACTCCCTTGCTGAGTGATTGGGATCATTCCCTTGCTGAGTGATTGGGATCACTCGCTTGCAGAGTGATTGGGATCATTCACTTGCCGAGTGATGGGGATCATTCTCTTGCCGAGTGATTGCGATCATTCGCTTGCTGAGTGATTGTGATCATTCCCTTGCTGAGTGATTGGGATCATTCCCTTGCTGAGTGATTGGGATCATTCCCTTGCTGAGTGATTGGAATCATTCCCTTGCTGAGTGATTGCGATGATTCCCTTGGTGAGTGATTGGGATCATTCCCTTGCTCAGTGATTGGGATCATTCCCTTGCTGAGTGATTGGGATCATTCCCTTGCTGAGTGATTGGAATCATTCCCTTGCTGAGTGATTGCGATGATTCCCTTGCTGAGTGATTGGGATCATTCACTTGCTGAGTGATTGGGATAATTTACATGCCGAGTGATTGTGATCATTCACTTGTTGAGTGATTGGGATCATTCACTTGCTGAGTGATTGTAATCATTCCCTTGCTGAGTGATTGGGATTATTCTCTTGCTGAGTGATTGGGATCATTCCCTTGCTGAGTGATTGGGATCACACCCTTGCTGAATGATTGAGGTCATTCACTTGCTGAGTGATTAGAATCATTCCCCTACTGAGTGAATGCGATCACTCCCTTGCTGAGTGATTGGGATCATTCCCTTGCTGAGTGATTGGGATCACTCGCTTGCAGAGTGATTGGGATCATTCACTTGCCGAGTGATGGGGATCATTCTCTTGCCGAGTGATTGCGATCATTCGCTTGCTGAGTGATTGTGATCATTCCCTTGCTGAGTGATTGGGATCATTCCCTTGCTGAGTGATTGGGATCATTCCCTTGCTGAGTGATTGGAATCATTCCCTTGCTGAGTGATTGCGATGATTCCCTTGGTGAGTGATTGGGATCATTCCCTTGCTCAGTGATTGGGATCATTCCCTTGCTGAGTGATTGGGATCATTCCCTTGCTGAGTGATTGGAATCATTCCCTTGCTGAGTGATTGCGATGATTCCCTTGCTGAGTGATTGGGATCATTCACTTGCTGAGTGATTGGGATAATTTACATGCCGAGTGATTGTGATCATTCACTTGTTGAGTGATTGGGATCATTCACTTGCTGAGTGATTGTAATCATTCCCTTGCTGAGTGATTGGGATTATTCTCTTGCTTAGTGATTGGGATCATTCCCTTGCTGAGCGATTGGGATCATTCCTTGCTGAGTGATTGGGATCATTCACCTGCCGAGTGATTAGGAGCATTTCCCTGCCGAGTGATTGAGATAATTCCCTTGCCGAGAGATTGGGATCATGCCCCTTCTGAGTGTTTGGAATCACTCCCTTGCTGAGTGATTGGCATCATTCCCTTTCTGAGTGAATGCGATCAATAACTTGCTGAGTGATTGGGATCACTCCCTTGCTGAGTGATTGGGATCATTCCCTTGCTCAGTGATTGCGATCACTCCCTTGCTGAGTGATTGGGATCATTCTGTTGCTGAGTGATTGGGATCATTCCCTTGCTGAGTGATTGGGATCACACCCTTGCTGAGTGAATGCGATCACTCCCTTGCTGAGCCATTGAGATCATTCCCTTGCTGAGTGATTGGGATCACTTCCTTGCTGAGTGATTGGGATCATTCCCCTGCTGAGTGATTGCGATCACTCCCTTGCTGAATGATTAGGGTCATTCCCTTGCTGAGTGATGGGATCATTCCCCGCTGAGTGATTGCGATCAATCCCATGCTGAACGATTGGGGTCATTACCTTGTCGGGTGATTGGGATCATTTCCCTGCCAAGTGATTAGGATCATTCCATTGCTGAGTGATTGGGATCATTCCCATGCTAAGAGATTGGGATCATTCTCTTGCTGAGTGATTGCGATCATTCTCTTGCTGAGTGATTGGGATCATTCCATTGCTGAGTGATTGGGATCACTCGCTTGCTGAGTGATTGGGATCATTCTCTTGCTGAGTGATTGGGATCATTCCCTTGCTGACTGATGGGGATCATTCCCTTGCTGAGTGATTGGGATCATTCCCTTGCTGAGTGATTGGGATCACTCGCTTGCAGAGTGATTGGGATCATTCACTTGCCGAGTGATGGGGATCATTCTCTTGCCGAGTAATTGCGATCATTCGCTTGCTGAGTGATTGTGATCATTCCCTTGCTGAGTGATTGGGATCATTCCCTTGCTGAGTGATTGGGATCATTCCCTTGCTGAGTGAATGGAATCATTCCCTTGCTGAGTGATTGCGATGATTCCCTTGCTGAGTGATTGGGATCATTCCCTTGCTGAGTGATTGGGATCATTCCCTTGCTGAGTGATTGGAATCATTCCCTTGCTGAGTGATTGCGATGATTCCCTTGCTGAGTGATTGGGATCATTCACTTGCTGAGTGATTGGGATCATTTACTTGCCGAGTGATTGCGATCATTCCCTTGTTGAGTGATTGGGATCATGCCCCTTCTGAGTGTTTGGATTCACTTCCTTGCTGAGTGATTGGCATCATTCCCTTGCTGAGTGATTGCGATGATTCCCTTGCTGAGTGATTGGGATCATTCACTTGCTGAGTGATTGGGATCATTTACTTGCCGAGTGATTGCGATCATTCCCTTGTTGAGTGATTGGGATCATGCCCCTTCTGAGTGTTTGGATTCACTTCCTTGCTGAGTGATTGGCATCATTCCCTTTCTGAGTGAATGCGATCATTCACTTGCTGAGTGATTGGGATCATTCCCTTGCTGAGTGATTGGGATCATTCACTTGCTGAGTGATTGTGATCATTCCCTTGCTGAGTGATTGGAACCATTCCCTTGCTGAGTGATTGGCATCATTCCCTTTCTGAGTTAATGCGATCATTCCCTTGATGAGTGATTGGGATCATTCACTTGATGAGTGATTGGGATCACTCCCTTGCTGAGTGATTGGGATCATTCCTTTGATGAGTGATTGTGATCACTCCCTTGCTAAGTGATTGGGACCATTCCCTTGCTGAGCGATTGGGGTCATTCTCTTGCTGAGTGATTGGGATCATTCCCTCGCTGAGTGATTGGGATCATTCCCTTGCTGAATGATTGGGATCATTCCAATGCTGAGTGACTGGGATCAATCACGAGCTGAGCGATTGGGATCATTCCCTTGCTGAGTGATTGGGATCATTCACCTGCCGAGCGATTAGGATCATTCCCCTGCTGAGTGATTGAGATCATTCGCTTGCCGAGTGATTGCGATCATTCCCTTGCTCAGTGATTGGGATCATTCCATTGCTGAGTGATTGGGATTATTCCCATGCTGCGTGATTGGAACCATTCCCTTGCTGAGTGATTGGGATCATTCCCTTGCTGAGTGATTGCGATGATTCCCTTGCTGAGTGATTGGGATCATTCACTTGCTGAGCGATTGGGATCATTTATTTGCCGAGTGATTGCGATCATTCCCTTGTTGAGTGATTGGGATCATTCACTTGCTGAGTGATTGTAATCATTCCCTTGCTGAGTGATTGGGATAATTCCCTTGCTGAGTGATTGGGATCATACCCTTGCTGAGCGATTGGGATCATTCCCTTGCTGAGTGATTGGGATCATTCCCTTGCTGAGTGATTGGGATCATTCACTTGCAGAGTGATTGGGATCATTCACTTGCTGAGTGATGGGGATCATTCTCTTGCCGAGTGATTGCGATCATTCGCTTGCTGAGTGATTGTGATCATTCCCTTTCTGAGTGAATGCGATCAATAACTTGCTGAGTGATTGGGATCACTCCCTTGCTGAGTGATTGGGATCATTCCCTTGCTCAGTGATTGCGATCACTCACTTGCTGAGTGAATGGGATCATTCTGTTGCTGAGTGATTGGGATCATTCCCTTGCTGAGTGATTGGGATCACACCCTTGCTGAGTGATTGAGGTCATTCACTTGCTGAATGATTAGAATCATTCCCCTGCTGAGTGAATGGGATCATTCCCCTGCTGAGTGATTGCGATCACTCCCTTGCTGAATGATTAGGGTCATTCCCTTGCTGAATGATGGGATCATTCCCCGCTGAGTGATTGCGATCAATCCCATGCTGAACGATTGGGGTCATTACCTTGTCGGGTGATTGGGATCATTTCCCTGCCAAGTGATTAGGATCATTCCATTGCTGAGTGATTGGGATCATTCCCATGCTGAGAGATTGGGATCATTCCCTTGCTGAGTGATTGCGATCATTCTCTTGCTGAGTGATTGGGATCATTCCATTGCTGAGTGATTGGGATCACTCGCTTGCTGAGTGATTGGGATCATTCTCTTGCCGAGTGATTGGGATCATTCCCTTGCTGACTGATGGGGATCATTCCCTTGCTGAGTGATTGCGATGATTCCCTTGCTGAGTGATTGCGATCATTCACTTGCTGAGTGATTGGGATCATTTACTTGCCGAGTGATTGCGATCATTCCCTTGTTGAGTGATTGGGATCATAACCTTGCTGACTGATTGCGATCACTCCCTTGCTGAGTGATTGGGATCATTCTCTTGCTGAGTGATTGGGATCATTCCCTTGCTGAGTGATTGGGATCACACCCTTGCTGAATGATTGAGGTCATTCACTTGCTGAGTGATTAGAATCATTCCCCTACTGAGTGAATGCGATCACTCCCTTGCTGAGTGATTGGGATCATTCCCTTGCTGAGTGATTGGGATCACTCGCTTGCAGAGTGATTGGGATCATTCACTTGCCGAGTGATGGGGATCATTCTCTTGCCGAGTGATTGCGATCATTCGCTTGCTGAGTGATTGTGATCATTCCCTTGCTGAGTGATTGGGATCATTCCCTTGCTGAGTGATTGGGATCATTCCCTTGCTGAGTGATTGGAATCATTCCCTTGCTGAGTGATTGCGATGATTCCCTTGGTGAGTGATTGGGATCATTCCCTTGCTCAGTGATTGGGATCATTCCCTTGCTGAGTGATTGGGATCATTCCCTTGCTGAGTGATTGGAATCATTCCCTTGCTGAGTGATTGCGATGATTCCCTTGCTGAGTGATTGGGATCATTCACTTGCTGAGTGATTGGGATAATTTACATGCCGAGTGATTGTGATCATTCACTTGTTGAGTGATTGGGATCATTCACTTGCTGAGTGATTGTAATCATTCCCTTGCTGAGTGATTGGGATTATTCTCTTGCTTAGTGATTGGGATCATTCCCTTGCTGAGCGATTGGGATCATTCCTTGCTGAGTGATTGGGATCATTCACCTGCCGAGTGATTAGGAGCATTTCCCTGCCGAGTGATTGAGATAATTCCCTTGCCGAGAGATTGGGATCATGCCCCTTCTGAGTGTTTGGAATCACTCCCTTGCTGAGTGATTGGCATCATTCCCTTTCTGAGTGAATGCGATCAATAACTTGCTGAGTGATTGGGATCACTCCCTTGCTGAGTGATTGGGATCATTCCCTTGCTCAGTGATTGCGATCACTCCCTTGCTGAGTGATTGGGATCATTCTGTTGCTGAGTGATTGGGATCATTCCCTTGCTGAGTGATTGGGATCACACCCTTGCTGAGTGAATGCGATCACTCCCTTGCTGAGCCATTGAGATCATTCCCTTGCTGAGTGATTGGGATCACTTCCTTGCTGAGTGATTGGGATCATTCCCCTGCTGAGTGATTGCGATCACTCCCTTGCTGAATGATTAGGGTCATTCCCTTGCTGAGTGATGGGATCATTCCCCGCTGAGTGATTGCGATCAATCCCATGCTGAACGATTGGGGTCATTACCTTGTCGGGTGATTGGGATCATTTCCCTGCCAAGTGATTAGGATCATTCCATTGCTGAGTGATTGGGATCATTCCCATGCTAAGAGATTGGGATCATTCTCTTGCTGAGTGATTGCGATCATTCTCTTGCTGAGTGATTGGGATCATTCCATTGCTGAGTGATTGGGATCACTCGCTTGCTGAGTGATTGGGATCATTCTCTTGCTGAGTGATTGGGATCATTCCCTTGCTGACTGATGGGGATCATTCCCTTGCTGAGTGATTGGGATCATTCCCTTGCTGAGTGATTGGGATCACTCGCTTGCAGAGTGATTGGGATCATTCACTTGCCGAGTGATGGGGATCATTCTCTTGCCGAGTAATTGCGATCATTCGCTTGCTGAGTGATTGTGATCATTCCCTTGCTGAGTGATTGGGATCATTCCCTTGCTGAGTGATTGGGATCATTCCCTTGCTGAGTGAATGGAATCATTCCCTTGCTGAGTGATTGCGATGATTCCCTTGCTGAGTGATTGGGATCATTCCCTTGCTGAGTGATTGGGATCATTCCCTTGCTGAGTGATTGGAATCATTCCCTTGCTGAGTGATTGCGATGATTCCCTTGCTGAGTGATTGGGATCATTCACTTGCTGAGTGATTGGGATCATTTACTTGCCGAGTGATTGCGATCATTCCCTTGTTGAGTGATTGGGATCATGCCCCTTCTGAGTGTTTGGATTCACTTCCTTGCTGAGTGATTGGCATCATTCCCTTTCTGAGTGAATGCGATCATTCACTTGCTGAGTGATTGGGATCATTCCCTTGCTGAGTGATTGGGATCATTCACTTGCTGAGTAATTGTGATCATTCCCTTGCTGAGTGATTGGGATCATTCCCTTGCTGAGTGATTGAAATCATTCCCTTGCAGAGTGATTGGGATCATTCCCTTGCTGAGCGATTGGGATCATTCCCTTGCTGAGCGATTGGGATCATTCTCTTGCTGATTGATTGAGATCATTCACCTGCCGAGTGATTAGGACATTCCCCTGCCGAGTGATTGAGATCATTCCCCTGCTGAGTGATTGGGATCACTCGCTTGCTGAATAATTGGGATCATTCACTTGCTGAGTAATGGGGATCATTCTGTTGCCGAGTGATTGCGATCATTCCCTTGCTGAGTGATTGGAATCATTCCCTTGCTGAGTGATTGGGATCACACCCTTGCTGAGTGATTGAGGTCATTCACTTGCTGAGTGATTAGAATCATTCCCCTGCTGAGTGAATGCGATCACTCCCTTGCTGAGTGATTGGGATCATTCCCTTGCTGAGTGATTGGGATCACTCGCTTGCTGAGTCATTGGGATCATTCACTTGCTGAGTGATTGCCATCATTCCCTTGCTGAGTGATTGGGAGCATTCACTTGCTGAGTGATTGTGATCATTCCCTTGCTGAGTGATTGGGATCATTCCCTTGCTGAGTGATTATGATCATTCAGTTGCCGAGTGATTGCGATCATTCCCTTGCTGAGTGATGGGGATCATTCACTTGCTGAGAGATTGTGATCATTCCCTTGCTGAGTGATTGAGATCATTCCCTTGCTGAGTGATGGGGATCATTCACATGCTGAGAGATTGTGATCATTCACTTGCTGAGTGATTGAGATCATTCCCTTGCTGAGTAATTGGAATCATTCCCTTGCTGAGTGATTAGCATCATGCCCTTTCTGAGTGAATGGGATCACTCGCTTGCTGAGTGATTGGGATTATTCTCTTGCCGAGTGATTGGGATCATTCAATTGCCGAGTGATTGGCATCATTCCCTTGCTGAGTGATGGGGATCATTCACTTGCTGAGTGATTGTGATAATTCCCTTGATGAGTGATTGAGATCATTCCCTTGCTGAGTGATTGGAACCATTCCCTTGCTGACTGATTGGCATCATTCCCTTTCTGAGTTAAAGCGATCATTCCCTTGATGAGTTATTGGGATCATTCACTTGATGAGTGATTGTGATCACTCCCTTGCTAAGTGATAGGGATCATTCACTTGATGAGTGATTGTGATCACTCCCTTGCTAAGTGATTGGGTCCATTCCCTTGCTGAGCGTTTTGGGTCATTCTCTTGCTGAGTGATTGGAATCATTCCCTTGCTGAGTGATTGCGATAATTCCCTTGCTGAGTGATTGGGTCATTCACTTGCTGAGTGATTGGGATCATTTACTTGCCGAGTGATTGCGATCATTCCCTTGCTGAGTGATTGGGATCATTCACTTGCTGAGTGATTGTGATCATTCCCTTGCTGAGTGATTGGGATCATTCCCTTGCTGAGCGATTGGGATCATTCACCTGCCGAGTGATTAATATCATTCCCCTGCCGAGTGATTGAGATCATTCTCTTGCCGAGAGATTGGGATCATGCCCCTGCTGAGTGTTTGGGATCACTCCCTTGCTGAGTGATTATGGTCATTCACTTGCCGAGTGATTGTGATCATTCCCTTGCTGAGTGATTGGCATGAATCCCTTTCTGAGTGAATGCGATCATTCACTTGCTGAGTGATTGGGATCATTCACTTGCTGAGTGATTGGGATCATTTACTTGCCGAGTGATTGCGATCATTCCCTTGCTGAGTGATTGGAATCATTCCCTTGCTGAGTGATTGGCATCATTCCCTTTCTGAGTGAATGCGATCATTCACTTGCTGAGTGATTGGGATCATTCACTTGCTGAGTGATTGGGATCATTCACTTGCTGAGTGATTGGGATCATTTACTTGCCGAGTGATTGCGATCATTCCCTTGCTGAGTGATTGGAATCATTCGCTTGCTGAGTGATTGGGATCATACCCTTGCTGAGCGATTGGGATCATTCCCTTGCGGAGTGATTGGGATCATTCCCCTGCCGAGTGTTGAGATCATTCCCTTGCCGAGAGATTGGGATCATGCCCCTGCTTTGTGTTTGGGATCACTCCCTTGCTGAGTGATTGGAATCATTCCCTTGCTGAGTGATTGGGATCATTCCTTTGCTGAGTGATTGGAATCATTCGCTTGCTGAGTGATTGGGATCATACCCTTGCTGAGCGATTGGGATCATTCCCTTGCTGAGTGATTGGGATCATTCCCCTGCCGAGTGTTGAGATCATTCCCTTGCCGAGAGATTGGGATCATGCCCCTGCTTTGTGTTTGGGATCACTCCCTTGCTGAGTGATTGGAATCATTCCCTTGCTGAGTGATTGGAATCATTCCCTTGCTGAGTGATGGGGATCATTCACTTGCTGAGAGATTGTGATCATTCCCTTGCTGAGTGATTGAGATCATTCCCTTGCTGAGTGATGGGGATCATTCACTTGCTGAGAGATTGTGATCATTCCCTTGCTGAGTGATTGGAATCATTCCCTTGCTGAGTGATTGGCATCATTCCCTTTCTGAGTGAATGCGATCATTCACTTGCTGAGTGATTGGGATCACTCACTTGCTGAGTGATTGGGATCATTCCCTTGCTGAGTGATTGGGATCATTCACTTGCTGAGTAATTGTGATCATTCCCTTGCTGAGTGATTGGGATCATTCTCTTGCTGAGTGATTGAAATCATTCCCTTGCAGAGTGATTGGGATCATTCCCTTGCTGAGCGATTGGGATCATTTCCTTGCTGATTGATTGAGATCATTCATCTGCCGAGTGATTAGGATCATTCCCCTGCCGAGTAATTGAGATCATTCTCTTGCCGAGTGATTGGGATCATGCCCCTGCTGAATGATTGAGATCACTCCCTTGCTGAGTGATTGGCATCATTCCCTTTCTGAGTGAATGCGATCATTCACTTGCTGAGTGATTGGGATCATTCCCTTGCTGAGTGATTGGGATCATTCACTTGCTGAGTAATTGTGATCATTCCCTTGCTGAGTGATTGGGATCATTCCCTTGCTGAGTGATTGAAATCATTCCCTTGCAGAGTGATTGGGATCATTCCCTTGCTGAGCGATTGGGATCATTCCCTTGCTGAGCGATTGGGATCATTCACTTGCTGAGTGATTGTGATAATTCCCTTGATGAGTGATTGAGATCATTCCCTTGCTGAGTGATTGGAACCATTCCCTTGCTGAGTGATTGGCATCATTCCCTTTCTGAGTTAATGCGATCATTCCCTTGATGAGTTATTGGGATCATTCACTTGATGAGTGATTGGGATCACTCCCTTGCTGAGTGATAGGGATCATTCACTTGATGAGTGAATGTGATCACTCCCTTGCTAAATGATTGGGTTCATTCCCTTGCTGAGTGATTGGAATCATTCCCTTGCTGAGTGATTGGAATCATTCCCTTGCTGAGTGATTGGGATCATTCACTTGCCGAGTGATTGTGATCACTCCCTTGCTAAGTGATTGGGTCCATTCCCTTGCTGAGTGATTGGAATCATTCACTTGCTGAGTGATTGCGATGATTCCCTTGCTGAGTGATTGGGATCATTCACTTGCTGAGTGATTGGGATCATTCCCTTGCTGAGTGATTAAAATCATTCCCTTGCAGAGTGATTGTGATCGTTCCCTTGCTGAGCGATTGGGATCATTCCCTTGCTGAGCGATTGGGATCATTCTCTTGCTGATTGATTGAGATCATTCACCTGCCGAGTGATTAGGACATTCCCCTGCCGAGTGATTGAGATCATTCCCCTGCTGAGTGATTGGGATCACTCGCTTGCTGAATAATTGGGTCATTCACTTGCTGAGTAATGGGGATCATTCTGTTGCCGAGTGATTGCGATCATTCCCTTGCTGAGTGATTGGAATCATTCCCTTGCTGAGTGATTGGGATCACACCCTTGCTGAGTGATTGAGGTCATTCACTTGCTGAGTGATTAGAATCATTCCCCTGCTGAGTGAATGCGATCACTCCCTTGCTGAGTGATTGGGATCATTCCCTTGCTGAGTGATTGGGATCACTCGCTTGCTGAGTCATTGGGATCATTCACTTGCTGAGTGATTGCCATCATTCCCTTGCTGAGTGATTGGGAGCATTCACTTGCTGAGTGATTGTGATCATTCCCTTGCTGAGTGATTGGGATCATTCCCTTGCTGAGTGATTGGGATTATTCTCTTGCCGAGTGATTGGGATCATTCAATTGCCGAGTGATTGGCATCATTCCCTTGCTGAGTGATGGGGATCATTCACTTGCTGAGTGATTGTGATAATTCCCTTGATGAGTGATTGAGATCATTCCCTTGCTGAGTGATTGGAACCATTCCCTTGCTGACTGATTGGCATCATTCCCTTTCTGAGTTAATGCGATCATTCCCTTGATGAGTTATTGGGATCATTCACTTGATGAGTGATTGTGATCACTCCCTTGCTAAGTGATAGGGATCATTCACTTGATGAGTGATTGTGATCACTCCCTTGCTAAGTGATTGGGTCCATTCCCTTGCTGAGCGATTTGGGTCATTCTCTTGCTGAGTGATTGGAATCATTCCCTTGCTGAGTGATTGCGATAATTCCCTTGCTGAGTGATTGGGTCATTCACTTGCTGAGTGATTGGGATCATTTACTTGCCGAGTGATTGCGATCATTCCCTTGCTGAGTGATTGGGATCATTCACTTGCTGAGTGATTGTGATCATTCCCTTGCTGAGTGATTGGGATCATTCCCTTGCTGAGCGATTGGGATCATTCACCTGCCGAGTGATTAATATCATTCCCCTGCCGAGTGATTGAGATCATTCTCTTGCCGAGAGATTGGGATCATGCCCCTGCTGAGTGTTTGGGATCACTCCCTTGCTGAGTGATTATGATCATTCACTTGCCGAGTGAATGCGATCATTCCCTTGCTGAGTGATTGGAATCATTCCCTTGCTGAGTGATTGGCATCATTCCCTTTCTGAGTGAATGCGATCATTCACTTGCTGAGTGATTGGGATCATTCACTTGCTGAGTGATTGGGATCATTTACTTGCCGAGTGATTGCGATCATTCCCTTGCTCAGTGTTTCGGAGCATTCACTTGCTGAGTGATTGTGATCATTCCCTTGCTGAGTGATTGGGATCATTCCCTTGCTGAGTGATTGGAATCAATCGCTTGCTGAGTGATTGGGATCATACCCTTGCTGAGCGATTGGGATCATTCCCTTGCTGAGTGATTGGGATCATTCCCTTGCCGAGAGATTGGGATCATGCCCCTGCTTTGTGTTTGGGATCACTCCCTTGCTGAGTGATTGGAATCATTCCCTTGCTGAGTGATTGGGATCATTCCCTTGCTGAGTGATTGGAATCATTCGCTTGCTGAGTTATTGGGATCATACCCTTGCTGAGCGATTGGGATCATTCCCTTGCTGAGTGATTGGGATCATTCCCCTGCCGAGTGTTGAGATCATTCCCTTGCCGAGAGATTGGGATCATGCCCCTGCTTTGTGTTTGGGATCACTCCCTTGCTGAGTGATTGGAATCATTCCCTTGCTGAGTGATTGGAATCATTCCCTTGCTGAGTGATGGGGATCATTCACTTGCTGAGAGATTGTGATCATTCCCTTGCTGAGTGATTGAGATCATTCCCTTGCTGAGTGATGGGGATCATTCACTTGCTGAGAGATTGTGATCATTCCTTTGCTGAGTGATTGGAATCATTCCCTTGCTGAGTGATTGGCATCATTCCCTTTCTGAGTGAATGCGATCATTCACTTGCTGAGTGATTGGGATCACTCACTTGCTGAGTGATTGGGATCATTCCCTTGCTGAGTGATTGGGATCATTCACTTGCTGAGTAATTGTGATCATTCCCTTGCTGAGTGATTGGGATCATTCTCTTGCTGAGTGATTGAAATCATTCCCTTGCAGAGTGATTGGGATCATTCCCTTGCTGAGCGATTGGGATCATTTCCTTGCTGATTGATTGAGATCATTCATCTGCCGAGTGATTAGGATCATTCCCCTGCCGAGTGATTGAGATCATTCTCTTGCCGAGTGATTGGGATCATGCCCCTGCTGAATGATTGAGATCACTCCCTTGCTGAGTGATTGGCATCATTCCCTTTCTGAGTGAATGCGATCATTCACTTGCTGAGTGATTGGGATCATTCCCTTGCTGAGTGATTGGGATCATTCACTTGCTGAGTAATTGTGATCATTCCCTTGCAGAGTGATTGGGATCATTCCCTTGCCGAGTGATTGTGATCACTCCCTTGCTAAGTGATTGGGTCCATTCCCTTGCTGAGTGATTGGAATCGTTCACTTGCTGAGTGATTGCGATGATTCCCTTGCTGAGTGATTGGGATCATTCACTTGCTGAGTGATTGGGATCATTCCCTTGCTGAGTGATTAAAATCATTCCCTTGCAGAGTGATTGTGATCGTTCCCTTGCTGAGCGATTGGGATCATTCCCTTGCTGAGCGATTGGGATCATTCTCTTGCTGATTGATTGAGATCATTCACCTGCCGAGTGATTAGGACATTCCCCTGCCGAGTGATGGAGATCATTCCCCTGCTGAGTGATTGGGATCACTCGCTTGCTGAATAATTGGGATCATTCACTTGCTGAGTAATGGGGATCATTCTGTTGCCGAGTGATTGCGATCATTCCCTTGCTGAGTGATTGGAATCATTCCCTTGCTGAGTGATTGGGATCACACCCTTGCTGAGTGATTGAGGTCATTCACTTGCTGAGTGATTAGAATCATTCCCCTGCTGAGTGAATGCGATCACTCCCTTGCTGAGTGATTGGGATCATTCCCTTGCTGAGTGATTGGGATCACTCGCTTGCTGAGTCATTGGGATCATTCACTTGCTGAGTGATTGCCATCATTCCCTTGCTGAGTGATTGGGAGCATTCACTTGCTGAGTGATTGTGATCATTCCCTTGCTGAGTGATTGGGATCATTCCCTTGCTGAGTGATTATGATCATTCACTTGCCGAGTGATTACGATCATTCCCTTGCTGAGTGATGGGGATCATTCACTTGCTGAGAGATTGTGATCATTCCCTTGCTGAGTGATTGAGATCATTCCCTTGCTCAGTGATGGGGATCATTCACATGCTGAGAGATTGTGATCATTCACTTGATGAGTGATTGAGATCATTCCCTTGCTGAGTAATTGGAATCATTCCCTTGCTGAGTGATTAGCATCATTCCCTTTCTGAGTGAATGGGATCACTCGCTTGCTGAGTGATTGGGATTATTCTCTTGCCGAGTGATTGGGATCATTCAATTGCCGAGTGATTGGGATCATTCCCTTGCTGAGTGATGGGGATCATTCACTTGCTGAGTGATTGTGATAATTCCCTTGATGAGTGATTGAGATCATTCCCTTGCTGAGTGATTGGAACCATTCCCTTGCTGACTGATTGGCATCATTCCCTTTCTGAGTGATTGAGATCATTCCCTTGCTGAGTGATTGGAACCATTCCATTGCTGAGTGATTGGCATCATTCCCTTTCTGAGTTAATGCGATCATTCCCCTGCTGAGTGATAGGGATCATTCACTTGATGAGTGATTGTGATCACTCCCTTGCTAAGTGATTGGGTCCATTCCCTTGCTGAGTGATTGCGATGATTCCCTTGCTGAGTGATTGGGATCATTCACTTGCTGAGTGATTGGGATCATTCACTTGCTGAGTGATTAAAATCATTCCCTTGCAGAGTGATTGTGATCGTTCCCTTGCTGAGCGATTGGGATCATTCCCTTGCTGAGCGATTGGGATCATTCTCTTGCTGATTGATTGAGATCATTCACCTGCCGAGTGATTAGGACATTCCCCTGCCGAGTGATTGAGATCATTCCCCTGCTGAGTGATTGGGATCACTCGCTTGCTGAATAATTGGGATCATTCACTTGCTGAGTAATGGGGATCATTCTGTTGCCGAGTGATTGCGATCATTCCCTTGCTGAGTGATTGGAATCATTCCCTTGCTGAGTGATTGGGATCACACCCTTGCTGAGTGATTGAGGTCATTCACTTGCTGAGTGATTAGAATCATTCCCCTGCTGAGTGAATGCGATCGCTCCCTTGCTGAGTGATTGGGATCATTCCCTTGCTGAGTGATTGGGATCACTCGCTTGCTGAGTCATTGGGATCATTCACTTGCTGAGTGATTGCCATCATTCCCTTGCTGAGTGATTGGGAGCATTCATTTGCTGAGAGATTGTGATCATTCACTTGCTGAGTGATTGAGATCATTCCCTTGCTGAGTAATTGGAATCATTCCCTTGCTGAGTGATTAGCATCATGCCCTTTCTGAGTGAATGGGATCACTCGCTTGCTGAGTGATTGGGATTATTCTCTTGCCGAGTGATTGGGATCATTCAATTGCCGAGTGATGGGGATCATTCCCTTGCTGACTGATTGGCATCATTCCCTTTCTGAGTTAATGCGATCATTCCCTTGATGAGTTATTGCGATCATTCACTTGATGAGTGATTGTGATCACTCCCTTGCTAAGTGATAGGGATCATTCACTTGATGAGTGATTGTGATCACTCCCTTGCTAAGTGATTGGGTCCATTCCCTTGCTGAGCGATTTGGGTCATTCTCTTGCTGAGTGATTGGAATCATTCCCTTGCCGAGTGATTGCGATCATTCCCTTGCTGAGTGATTGCGATCATTCACTTGCTGAGTGATTGTGATCATTCCCTTGCTGAGTGATTAGGATCATTCCCTTGCTGAGTGATTGGAATCATTCGCTTGCTGAGTGATTGGGACCATACTCTTGCTGAGCGATTGGATCATTCCCTTGCTGAGTGATTGGGATCATTCCCCTGCCGAGTGTTGAGATCATTCCCTTGCCGAGAGATTGGGATCATGCCCCTGCTTTGTGTTTGGGATCACTCCCTTGCTGAGTGATTGGAATCATTCCCTTGCTGAGTGATTGGCATCATTCTCTTGCTGAGTGATTGAAATCATTCCCTTGCAGAGTGATTGGGATCATTCCCTTGCTGAGCGATTGGGATCATTTCCTTGCTGATTGATTGAGATCATTCACCTGCCGAGTGATTAGGATCATTCCCCTGCCGAGTGATTGAGATCATTCTCTTGCCGAGTGATTGGGATCATGCCCCTGCTGAATGATTGGGATCACTCCCTTGCCGAGTGATTGGGATCACTCGCTTGCTGAGTGATTGGGATCATTCTCTTACCGAGTGATTGGGATCATTCAATTGCCGAGTGATTGGGATCATTCCCTTGCTGAGTGATTGGGATCATTCACTTGCTGAGTGATTGTGATAATTCCCTTGATGAGTGATTGAGATCATTCCCTTGCTGAGTGATGGGGATCATTCACTTGCTGAGAGATTGTGATCATTCACTTGCTGAGTGATTGAGATCATTCCCTTGCTGAGTGATGGGGATCATTCACTTGCTGAGAGATTGTGATCATTCCCTTGCTGAGTGATTGAGATCATTCCCTTGCTGAGTGATTGGAACCATTCCCTTGCTGAGTGATTGGCATCATTCCCTTTCTGAGTTAATGCGATCATTCCCTTGATGAGTTATTGGGATCATTCACTTGATGAGTGATTGGGATCACTCCCTTGCTGAGTGATAGGGATCATTCACTTGATGAGTGATTGTGATCACTCCCTTGCTAAGTGATTGGGTCCATTCCCTTGCTGAGTGATTGCGATGATTCCCTTGCTGAGTGATTGGGATCATTCACTTGCTGAGTGATTGGGATCATTCACTTGCTGAGTGATTAAAATCATTCCCTTGCAGAGTGATTGTGATCGTTCCCTTGCTGAGCGATTGGGATCATTCCCTTGCTGAGCGATTGGGATCATTCACTTGCTGATTGATTGAGATCATTCACCTGCCGAGTGATTAGGACATTCCCCTGCCGAGTGATTGAGATCATTCCCCTGCTGAGTGATTGGGATCACTCGCTTGCTGAATAATTGGGATCATTCACTTGCTGAGTAATGGGGATCATTCTGTTGCCGAGTGATTGCGATCATTCCCTTGCTGAGTGATTGGAATCATTCCCTTGCTGAGTGATTGGGATCACACCCTTGCTGAGTGATTGAGGTCATTCACTTGCTGAGTGATTAGAATCATTCCCCTGCTGAGTGAATGCGATCGCTCCCTTGCTGAGTGATTGGGATCATTCCCTTACTGAGTGATTGGGATCACTCGCTTGCTGAGTCATTGGGATCATTCACTTGCTGAGTGATTGCCATCATTCCCTTGCTGAGTGATTGGGAGCATTCACTTGCTGAGAGATTGTGATCATTCACTTGCTGAGTGATTGAGATCATTCCCTTGCTGAGTAATTGGAATCATTCCCTTGCTGAGTGATTAGCATCATGCCCTTTCTGAGTGAATGGGATCACTCGCTTGCTGAGTGATTGGGATTATTCTCTTGCCGAGTGATTGGGATCATTCAATTGCCGAGTGATGGGGATCATTCCCTTGCTGACTGATTGGCATCATTCCCTTTCTGAGTTAATGCGATCATTCCCTTGATGAGTTATTGCGATCATTCACTTGATGAGTGATTGTGATCACTCCCTTGCTAAGTGATAGGGATCATTCACTTGATGAGTGATTGTGATCACTCCCTTGCTAAGTGATTGGGTCCATTCCCTTGCTGAGCGATTTGGGTCATTCTCTTGCTGAGTGATTGGAATCATTCCCTTGCTGAGTGATTGCGATAATTCCCTTGCTGAGTGATTGGGTCATTCACTTGCTGAGTGATTGGGATCATTTACTTGCCGAGTGATTGCGATCATTCCCTTGCTGAGTGATTGGGATCATTCACTTGCTGAGTGATTGTGATCATTTCCTTGCTGAGTGATTGGGATCATTCCCTTGCTGAGCGATTGGGATCATTCACCTGCCGAGTGATTAATATCATTCCCCTGCCGAGTGATTGAGATCATTCTCTTGCTGAGAGATTGGGATCATGCCCCTGCTGAGTGTTTGGGATCACTCCCTTGCTGAGTGATTATGATCATTCACTTGCCGAGTGAATGCGATCATTCCCTTGCTGAGTGATTGGAATCATTCCCTTGCTGAGTGATTGGCATCATTCCCTTTCTGAGTGAATGCGATCATTCACTTGCTGAGTGATTGGGATCATTCACTTGCTGAGTGATTGGGATCATTTACTTGCCGAGTGATTGCGATCATTCCCTTGCTCAGTGTTTCGGAGCATTCACTTGCTGAGTGATTGTGATCATTCCCTTGCTGAGTGATTGGAATCATTCGCTTGCTGAGTGATTGGGATCATACCCTTGCTGAGCGATTGGGATCATTCCCTTGCTGAGTGATTGGGATCATTCCCCTGCCGAGTGTTGAGATCATTCCCTTGCCGAGAGATTGGGATCATGCCCCTGCTTTGTGTTTGGGATCACTCCCTTGCTGAGTGATTGGAATCATTCCCTTGCTGAGTGATTGGAATCATTCCCTTGCTGAGTGATGGGGATCATTCACTTGCTGAGAGATTGTGATCATTCCTTTGCTGAGTGATTGAGATCATTCCCTTGCTGAGTGATGGGGATCATTCACTTGCTGAGAGATTGTGATCATTCCTTTGCTGAGTGATTGGAATCATTCCCTTGCTGAGTGAGTGGCATCATTCCCTTTCTGAGTGAATGCGATCATTCACTTGCTGAGTGATTGGGATCACTCACTTGCTGAGTGATTGGGATCATTCCCTTGCTGAGTGATTGGGATCATTCACTTGCTGAGTAATTGTGATCATTCCCTTGCTGAGTGATTGGGATCATTCTCTTGCTGAGTGATTGAAATCATTCCCTTGCAGAGTGATTGGGATCATTCCCTTGCTGAGCGATTGGGATCATTTCCTTGCTGATTATTGAGATCATTCACCTGCCGAGTGATTAGGATCATTCCCCTGCCGAGTGATTGAGATCATTCTCTTGCCGAGTGATTGGGATCATGCCCCTGCTGAATGATTGGGATCACTCCCTTGCCGAGTGATTGGGATCACTCGCTTGCTGAGTGATTGGGATCATTCTCTTACCGAGTGATTGGGATCATTCAATTGCCGAGTGATTGGGATCATTCCCTTGCTGAGTGATTGGGATCATTCACTTGCTGAGTGATTGTGATAATTCCCTTGATGAGTGATTGAGATCATTCCCTTGCTGAGTGATGGGGATCATTCACTTGCTGAGAGATTGTGATCATTCACTTGCTGAGTGATTGAGATCATTCCCTTGCTGAGTGATGGGGATCATTCACTTGCTGAGAGATTGTGATCATTCCCTTGCTGAGTGATTGAGATCATTCCCTTTCTGAGTTAATGCGATCATTCCCTTGATGAGTGATTGGGATCATTCACTTGATGAGTGATTGTGATCACTCCTTTGCTAAGTGATTGGGTCTATTCCCTTGCTGAGTGATTGCGATGATTCCCTTGCTGAGTGATTGGGATCATTCACTTGCTGAGTGATTGGGATCATTCACTTGCTGAGTGATTAAAATTATTCCCTTGCAGAGTGATTGTGATCGTTCCCTTGCTGAGCGATTGGGATCATTCCCTTGCTGAGCGATTGGGATCATTCTCTTGCTGATTGATTGAGATCATTCACCTGCCGAGTGATTAGGACATTCCCCTGCCGAGTGATTGAGATCATTCCCCTGCTGAGTGATTGGGATCACTCGCTTGCTGAATAATTGGGATCATTCACTTGCTGAGTAATGGGGATCATTCTGTTGCCGAGTGATTGCGATCATTCCCTTGCTGAGTGATTGGAATCATTCCCTTGCTGAGTGATTGGGATCACACCCTTGCTGAGTGATTGAGGTCATTCACTTGCTGAGTGATTAGAATCATTCCCCTGCTGAGTGAATGCGATCGCTCCCTTGCTGAGTGATTGGGATCATTCCCTTGCTGAGTGATTGGGATCACTCGCTTGCTGAGTCATTGGGATCATTCACTTGCTGAGTGATTGCCATCATTCCCTTGCTGAGTGATTGGGAGCATTCACTTGCTGAGAGATTGTGATCATTCACTTGCTGAGTGATTGAGATCATTCCCTTGCTGAGTAATTGGAATCATTCCCTTGCTGAGTGATTAGCATCATGCCCTTTCTGAGTGAATGGGATCACTCGCTTGCTGAGTGATTGGGATTATTCTCTTGCCGAGTGATTGGGATCATTCAATTGCCGAGTGATGGGGATCATTCCCTTGCTGACTGATTGGCATCATTCCCTTTCTGAGTTAATGCGATCATTCCCTTGATGAGTTATTGCGATCATTCACTTGATGAGTGATTGTGATCACTCCCTTGCTAAGTGATAGGGATCATTCACTTGCCGAGTGATTGCGATCATTCCCTTGCTGAGTGATTGGGATCATTCACTTGCTGAGTGATTGTGATCATTCCCTTGCTGAGTGATTGGGATCATTCCCTTGCTGAGCGATTGGGATCATTCACCTGCCGAGTGATTAATATCATTCCCCTGCCGAGTGATTGAGATCATTCTCTTGCCGAGAGATTGGGATCATGCCCCTGCTGAGTGTTTGGGATCACTCCCTTGCTGAGTGATTATGATCATTCACTTGCCGAGTGAATGCGATCATTCCCTTGCTGAGTGATTGGAATCATTCCCTTTCTGAGTGATTGGCATCATTCCCTTTCTGAGTGAATGCGATCATTCACTTGCTGAGTGATTGGGATCATTCACTTGCTGAGTGATTGGGATCATTTACTTGCCGAGTGATTGCGATCATTCCCTTGCTCAGTGTTTCGGAGCATTCACTTGCTGAGTGATTGTGATCATTCCCTTGCTGAGTGATTGGGATCATTCCCTTGCTGAGTGATTGGAATCATTCGCTTGCTGAGTGATTGGGATCATACCCTTGCTGAGCGATTGGGATCATTCCCTTGCTGAGTGATTGGGATCATTCCCCTGCCGAGTGTTGAGATCATTCCCTTGCCGAGAGATTGGGATCATGCCCCTGCTTTGTGTTTGGGATCACTCCCTTGCTGAGTGATTGGAATCATTCCCTTGCTGAGTGATTGGGATCATTCCCTTGCTGAGTGATTGGAATCATTCGCTTGCTGAGTGATTGGGATCATACCCTTGCTGAGCGATTGGGATCATTCCCTTGCTGAGTGATTGGGATCATTCCCCTGCCGAGTGTTGAGATCATTCCCTTGCTGAGCGATTGGGATCATTCACCTGCCGAGTGATTAATATCATTCCCCTGCCGAGTGATTGAGATCATTCTCTTGCCGAGAGATTGGGATCATGCCCCTGCTGAGTGTTTGGGATCACTCCCTTGCTGAGTGATTGGGATCATTCCCTTGCTGAGTGATTGGAATCATTCGCTTGCTGAGTGATTGGGATCATACCCCTGCTTTGTGATTGGGATCATTCCCTTGCTGAGTGATTGGGATCATTCCCCTGCCGAGTGTTGAGATCATTCCCTTGCTGAGCGATTGGAATCATTCCCTTGCTGAGTGATTGGAATCATTCCCTTGCTGAGTGATGGGGATCATTCACTTGCTGAGAGATTGTGATCATTCCCTTGCTGAGTGATTGAGATCATTCCCTTGCTGAGTGACGGGGATCATTCACTTGCTGAGAGATTGTGATCATTCCTTTGCTGAGTGATTGGAATCATTCCCTTGCTGAGTGATTGGCATCATTCCCTTTCTGAGTGAATGCGATCATTCACTTGCTGAGTGATTGGGATCACTCACTTGCTGAGTGATTGGGATCATTCCCTTGCTGAGTGATTGGGATCATTCACTTGCTGAGTAATTGTGATCATTCCCTTGCTGAGTGATTGGGATCATTCTCTTGCTGAGTGATTGAAATCATTCCCTTGCAGAGTGATTGGGATCATTCCCTTGCTGAGCGATTGGGATCATTTCCTTGCTGATTGATTGAGATCATTCATCTGCCGAGTGATTAGGATCATTCCCCTGCCGAGTGATTGAGATCATTCTCTTGCCGAGTGATTGGGATCATGCCCCTGCTGAATGATTGAGATCACTCCCTTGCTGAGTGATTGGCATCATTCCCTTTCTGAGTGAATGCGATCATTCACTTGCTGAGTGATTGGGATCATTCCCTTGCTGAGTGATTGGGATCATTCACTTGCTGAGTAATTGTGATCATTCCCTTGCAGAGTGATTGGGATCATTCCCTTGCCGAGTGATTGTGATCACTCCCTTGCTAAGTGATTGGGTCCATTCCCTTGCTGAGTGATTGGAATCGTTCACTTGCTGAGTGATTGCGATGATTCCCTTGCTGAGTGATTGGGATCATTCACTTGCTGAGTGATTGGGATCATTCCCTTGCTGAGTGATTAAAATCATTCCCTTGCAGAGTGATTGTGATCGTTCCCTTGCTGAGCGATTGGGATCATTCCCTTGCTGAGCGATTGGGATCATTCTCTTGCTGATTGATTGAGATCATTCACCTGCCGAGTGATTAGGACATTCCCCTGCCGAGTGATTGAGATCATTCCCCTGCTGAGTGATTGGGATCACTCGCTTGCTGAATAATTGGGATCATTCACTTGCTGAGTAATGGGGATCATTCTGTTGCCGAGTGATTGCGATCATTCCCTTGCTGAGTGATTGGAATCATTCCCTTGCTGAGTGATTGGGATCACACCCTTGCTGAGTGATTGAGGTCATTCACTTGCTGAGTGATTAGAATCATTCCCCTGCTGAGTGAATGCGATCACTCCCTTGCTGAGTGATTGGGATCATTCCCTTGCTGAGTGATTGGGATCACTCGCTTGCTGAGTCATTGGGATCATTCACTTGCTGAGTGATTGCCATCATTCCCTTGCTGAGTGATTGGGAGCATTCACTTGCTGAGTGATTGTGATCATTCCCTTGCTGAGTGATTGGGATCATTCCCTTGCTGAGTGATTATGATCATTCACTTGCCGAGTGATTACGATCATTCCCTTGCTGAGTGATGGGGATCATTCACTTGCTGAGAGATTGTGATCATTCCCTTGCTGAGTGATTGAGATCATTCCCTTGCTCAGTGATGGGGATCATTCACATGCTGAGAGATTGTGATCATTCACTTGATGAGTGATTGAGATCATTCCCTTGCTGAGTAATTGGAATCATTCCCTTGCTGAGTGATTAGCATCATTCCCTTTCTGAGTGAATGGGATCACTCGCTTGCTGAGTGATTGGGATTATTCTCTTGCCGAGTGATTGGGATCATTCAATTGCCGAGTGATTGGGATCATTCCCTTGCTGAGTGATGGGGATCATTCACTTGCTGAGTGATTGTGATAATTCCCTTGATGAGTGATTGAGATCATTCCCTTGCTGAGTGATTGGAACCATTCCCTTGCTGACTGATTGGCATCATTCCCTTTCTGAGTGATTGAGATCATTCCCTTGCTGAGTGATTGGAACCATTCCATTGCTGAGTGATTGGCATCATTCCCTTTCTGAGTTAATGCGATCATTCCCCTGCTGAGTGATAGGGATCATTCACTTGATGAGTGATTGTGATCACTCCCTTGCTAAGTGATTGGGTCCATTCCCTTGCTGAGTGATTGCGATGATTCCCTTGCTGAGTGATTGGGATCATTCACTTGCTGAGTGATTGGGATCATTCACTTGCTGAGTGATTAAAATCATTCCCTTGCAGAGTGATTGTGATCGTTCCCTTGCTGAGCGATTGGGATCATTCCCTTGCTGAGCGATTGGGATCATTCTCTTGCTGATTGATTGAGATCATTCACCTGCCGAGTGATTAGGACATTCCCCTGCCGAGTGATTGAGATCATTCCCCTGCTGAGTGATTGGGATCACTCGCTTGCTGAATAATTGGGATCATTCACTTGCTGAGTAATGGGGATCATTCTGTTGCCGAGTGATTGCGATCATTCCCTTGCTGAGTGATTGGAATCATTCCCTTGCTGAGTGATTGGGATCACACCCTTGCTGAGTGATTGAGGTCATTCACTTGCTGAGTGATTAGAATCATTCCCCTGCTGAGTGAATGCGATCGCTCCCTTGCTGAGTGATTGGGATCATTCCCTTGCTGAGTGATTGGGATCACTCGCTTGCTGAGTCATTGGGATCATTCACTTGCTGAGTGATTGCCATCATTCCCTTGCTGAGTGATTGGGAGCATTCACTTGCTGAGAGATTGTGATCATTCACTTGCTGAGTGATTGAGATCATTCCCTTGCTGAGTAATTGGAATCATTCCCTTGCTGAGTGATTAGCATCATGCCCTTTCTGAGTGAATGGGATCACTCGCTTGCTGAGTGATTGGGATTATTCTCTTGCCGAGTGATTGGGATCATTCAATTGCCGAGTGATGGGGATCATTCCCTTGCTGACTGATTGGCATCATTCCCTTTCTGAGTTAATGCGATCATTCCCTTGATGAGTTATTGCGATCATTCACTTGATGAGTGATTGTGATCACTCCCTTGCTAAGTGATAGGGATCATTCACTTGATGAGTGATTGTGATCACTCCCTTGCTAAGTGATTGGGTCCATTCCCTTGCTGAGCGATTTGGGTCATTCTCTTGCTGAGTGATTGGAATCATTCCCTTGCCGAGTGATTGCGATCATTCCCTTGCTGAGTGATTGCGATCATTCACTTGCTGAGTGATTGTGATCATTCCCTTGCTGAGTGATTAGGATCATTCCCTTGCTGAGTGATTGGAATCATTCGCTTGCTGAGTGATTGGGACCATACTCTTGCTGAGCGATTGGATCATTCCCTTGCTGAGTGATTGGGATCATTCCCCTGCCGAGTGTTGAGATCATTCCCTTGCCGAGAGATTGGGATCATGCCCCTGCTTTGTGTTTGGGATCACTCCCTTGCTGAGTGATTGGAATCATTCCCTTGCTGAGTGATTGGCATCATTCTCTTGCTGAGTGATTGAAATCATTCCCTTGCAGAGTGATTGGGATCATTCCCTTGCTGAGCGATTGGGATCATTTCCTTGCTGATTGATTGAGATCATTCACCTGCCGAGTGATTAGGATCATTCCCCTGCCGAGTGATTGAGATCATTCTCTTGCCGAGTGATTGGGATCATGCCCCTGCTGAATGATTGGGATCACTCCCTTGCCGAGTGATTGGGATCACTCGCTTGCTGAGTGATTGGGATCATTCTCTTACCGAGTGATTGGGATCATTCAATTGCCGAGTGATTGGGATCATTCCCTTGCTGAGTGATTGGGATCATTCACTTGCTGAGTGATTGTGATAATTCCCTTGATGAGTGATTGAGATCATTCCCTTGCTGAGTGATGGGGATCATTCACTTGCTGAGAGATTGTGATCATTCACTTGCTGAGTGATTGAGATCATTCCCTTGCTGAGTGATGGGGATCATTCACTTGCTGAGAGATTGTGATCATTCCCTTGCTGAGTGATTGAGATCATTCCCTTGCTGAGTGATTGGAACCATTCCCTTGCTGAGTGATTGGCATCATTCCCTTTCTGAGTTAATGCGATCATTCCCTTGATGAGTTATTGGGATCATTCACTTGATGAGTGATTGGGATCACTCCCTTGCTGAGTGATAGGGATCATTCACTTGATGAGTGATTGTGATCACTCCCTTGCTAAGTGATTGGGTCCATTCCCTTGCTGAGTGATTGCGATGATTCCCTTGCTGAGTGATTGGGATCATTCACTTGCTGAGTGATTGGGATCATTCACTTGCTGAGTGATTAAAATCATTCCCTTGCAGAGTGATTGTGATCGTTCCCTTGCTGAGCGATTGGGATCATTCCCTTGCTGAGCGATTGGGATCATTCACTTGCTGATTGATTGAGATCATTCACCTGCCGAGTGATTAGGACATTCCCCTGCCGAGTGATTGAGATCATTCCCCTGCTGAGTGATTGGGATCACTCGCTTGCTGAATAATTGGGATCATTCACTTGCTGAGTAATGGGGATCATTCTGTTGCCGAGTGATTGCGATCATTCCCTTGCTGAGTGATTGGAATCATTCCCTTGCTGAGTGATTGGGATCACACCCTTGCTGAGTGATTGAGGTCATTCACTTGCTGAGTGATTAGAATCATTCCCCTGCTGAGTGAATGCGATCGCTCCCTTGCTGAGTGATTGGGATCATTCCCTTACTGAGTGATTGGGATCACTCGCTTGCTGAGTCATTGGGATCATTCACTTGCTGAGTGATTGCCATCATTCCCTTGCTGAGTGATTGGGAGCATTCACTTGCTGAGAGATTGTGATCATTCACTTGCTGAGTGATTGAGATCATTCCCTTGCTGAGTAATTGGAATCATTCCCTTGCTGAGTGATTAGCATCATGCCCTTTCTGAGTGAATGGGATCACTCGCTTGCTGAGTGATTGGGATTATTCTCTTGCCGAGTGATTGGGATCATTCAATTGCCGAGTGATGGGGATCATTCCCTTGCTGACTGATTGGCATCATTCCCTTTCTGAGTTAATGCGATCATTCCCTTGATGAGTTATTGCGATCATTCACTTGATGAGTGATTGTGATCACTCCCTTGCTAAGTGATAGGGATCATTCACTTGATGAGTGATTGTGATCACTCCCTTGCTAAGTGATTGGGTCCATTCCCTTGCTGAGCGATTTGGGTCATTCTCTTGCTGAGTGATTGGAATCATTCCCTTGCTGAGTGATTGCGATAATTCCCTTGCTGAGTGATTGGGTCATTCACTTGCTGAGTGATTGGGATCATTTACTTGCCGAGTGATTGCGATCATTCCCTTGCTGAGTGATTGGGAGCATTCACTTGCTGAGTGATTGTGATCATTTCCTTGCTGAGTGATTGGGATCATTCCCTTGCTGAGCGATTGGGATCATTCACCTGCCGAGTGATTAATATCATTCCCCTGCCGAGTGATTGAGATCATTCTCTTGCCGAGAGATTGGGATCATGCCCCTGCTGAGTGTTTGGGATCACTCCCTTGCTGAGTGATTATGATCATTCACTTGCCGAGTGAATGCGATCATTCCCTTGCTGAGTGATTGGAATCATTCCCTTGCTGAGTGATTGGCATCATTCCCTTTCTGAGTGAATGCGATCATTCACTTGCTGAGTGATTGGGATCATTCACTTGCTGAGTGATTGGGATCATTTACTTGCCGAGTGATTGCGATCATTCCCTTGCTCAGTGTTTCGGAGCATTCACTTGCTGAGTGATTGTGATCATTCCCTTGCTGAGTGATTGGAATCATTCGCTTGCTGAGTGATTGGGATCATACCCTTGCTGAGCGATTGGGATCATTCCCTTGCTGAGTGATTGGGATCATTCCCCTGCCGAGTGTTGAGATCATTCCCTTGCCGAGAGATTGGGATCATGCCCCTGCTTTGTGTTTGGGATCACTCCCTTGCTGAGTGATTGGAATCATTCCCTTGCTGAGTGATTGGAATCATTCCCTTGCTGAGTGATGGGGATCATTCACTTGCTGAGAGATTGTGATCATTCCCTTGCTGAGTGATTGAGATCATTCCCTTGCTGAGTGATGGGGATCATTCACTTGCTGAGAGATTGTGATCATTCCTTTGCTGAGTGATTGGAATCATTCCCTTGCTGAGTGATTGGCATCATTCCCTTTCTGAGTGAATGCGATCATTCACTTGCTGAGTGATTGGGATCACTCACTTGCTGAGTGATTGGGATCATTCCCTTGCTGAGTGATTGGGATCATTCACTTGCTGAGTAATTGTGATCATTCCCTTGCTGAGTGATTGGGATCATTCTCTTGCTGAGTGATTGAAATCATTCCCTTGCAGAGTGATTGGGATCATTCCCTTGCTGAGCGATTGGGATCATTTCCTTGCTGATTATTGAGATCATTCACCTGCCGAGTGATTAGGATCATTCCCCTGCCGAGTGATTGAGATCATTCTCTTGCCGAGTGATTGGGATCATGCCCCTGCTGAATGATTGGGATCACTCCCTTGCCGAGTGATTGGGATCACTCGCTTGCTGAGTGATTGGGATCATTCTCTTACCGAGTGATTGGGATCATTCAATTGCCGAGTGATTGGGATCATTCCCTTGCTGAGTGATTGGGATCATTCACTTGCTGAGTGATTGTGATAATTCCCTTGATGAGTGATTGAGATCATTCCCTTGCTGAGTGATGGGGATCATTCACTTGCTGAGAGATTGTGATCATTCACTTGCTGAGTGATTGAGATCATTCCCTTGCTGAGTGATGGGGATCATTCACTTGCTGAGAGATTGTGATCATTCCCTTGCTGAGTGATTGAGATCATTCCCTTTCTGAGTTAATGCGATCATTCCCTTGATGAGTGATTGGGATCATTCACTTGATGAGTGATTGTGATCACTCCCTTGCTAAGTGATTGGGTCTATTCCCTTGCTGAGTGATTGCGATGATTCCCTTGCTGAGTGATTGGGATCATTCACTTGCTGAGTGATTGGGATCATTCACTTGCTGAGTGATTAAAATCATTCCCTTGCAGAGTGATTGTGATCGTTCCCTTGCTGAGCGATTGGGATCATTCCCTTGCTGAGCGATTGGGATCATTCTCTTGCTGATTGATTGAGATCATTCACCTGCCGAGTGATTAGGACATTCCCCTGCCGAGTGATTGAGATCATTCCCCTGCTGAGTGATTGGGATCACTCGCTTGCTGAATAATTGGGATCATTCACTTGCTGAGTAATGGGGATCATTCTGTTGCCGAGTGATTGCGATCATTCCCTTGCTGAGTGATTGGAATCATTCCCTTGCTGAGTGATTGGGATCACACCCTTGCTGAGTGATTGAGGTCATTCACTTGCTGAGTGATTAGAATCCTTCCCCTGCTGAGTGAATGCGATCGCTCCCTTGCTGAGTGATTGGGATCATTCCCTTGCTGAGTGATTGGGATCACTCGCTTGCTGAGTCATTGGGATCATTCACTTGCTGAGTGATTGCCATCATTCCCTTGCTGAGTGATTGGGAGCATTCACTTGCTGAGAGATTGTGATCATTCACTTGCTGAGTGATTGAGATCATTCCCTTGCTGAGTAATTGGAATCATTCCCTTGCTGAGTGATTAGCATCATGCCCTTTCTGAGTGAATGGGATCACTCGCTTGCTGAGTGATTGGGATTATTCTCTTGCCGAGTGATTGGGATCATTCAATTGCCGAGTGATGGGGATCATTCCCTTGCTGACTGATTGGCATCATTCCCTTTCTGAGTTAATGCGATCATTCCCTTGATGAGTTATTGCGATCATTCACTTGATGAGTGATTGTGATCACTCCCTTGCTAAGTGATAGGGATCATTCACTTGATGAGTGATTGTGATCACTCCCTTGCTAAGTGATTGGGTCCATTCCCTTGCTGAGCGATTTGGGTCATTCTCTTGCTGAGTGATTGGAATCATTCCCTTGCCGAGTGATTGCGATCATTCCCTTGCTGAGTGATTGGGATCATTCACTTGCTGAGTGATTGTGATCATTCCCTTGCTGAGTGATTAGGATCATTCCCTTGCTGAGTGATTGGAATCATTCGCTTGCTGAGTGATTGGGACCATACTCTTGCTGAGCGATTGGATCATTCCCTTGCTGAGTGATTGGGATCATTCCCCTGCCGAGTGTTGAGATCATTCCCTTGCCGAGAGATTGGGATCATGCCCCTGCTTTGTGTTTGGGATCACTCCCTTGCTGAGTGATTGGAATCATTCCCTTGCTGAGTGATTGGCATCATTCTCTTGCTGAGTGATTGAAATCATTCCCTTGCAGAGTGATTGGGATCATTCCCTTGCTGAGCGATTGGGATCATTTCCTTGCTGATTGATTGAGATCATTCACCTGCCGAGTGATTAGGATCATTCCCCTGCCGAGTGATTGAGATCATTCTCTTGCCGAGTGATTGGGATCATGCCCCTGCTGAATGATTGGGATCACTCCCTTGCCGAGTGATTGGGATCACTCGCTTGCTGAGTGATTGGGATCATTCTCTTACCGAGTGATTGGGATCATTCAATTGCCGAGTGATTAGGATCATTCCCTTGCTGAGTGATTGGGATCATTCACTTGCTGAGTGATTGTGATAATTCCCTTGATGAGTGATTGAGATCATTCACTTGCTGAGTGATGGGGATCATTCACTTGCTGAGAGATTGTGATCATTCACTTGCTGAGTGATTGAGATCATTCCCTTGCTGAGTGATGGGGATCATTCATAGAAACATAGAAACATAGAAAATAGGTGCAGGAGCAGGCCATTCAGCCCTTCTAGCCTGCACCGCCATTCAATGAGTTCATGGCTGAACATGAAACTTCAGTACCCCCTTCCTGCTTTCTCGCCATAACCCTTGATCCCCCGAGTAGTAAGGACTTCATCTAACTCCCTTTTGAATATATTTAGTGAATTGGCCTCAACTACTTTCTGTGGTAGAGAATTCCACAGGTTCACCACTCTCTGGGTGAAGAAGTTTCTCCTCATCTCGGTCCTAAATGGCTTACCCCTTATCCTCAGACTGTGACCCCTGGTTCTGGACTTCCCCAACATTGGGAACATTCTTTCTGCATCTAACCTGTCTAAACCCGTCAGAATTTTAAACGTTTCTATGAGGTCCCCTCTCATTCTTCTGAACTCCAGTGAATACAAGCCCAATTGATCCAATCTTTCTTGATAGGTCAGTCCCGCCATCCCGGGAATCAGTCTGGTGAACCTTCGCTGCACTCCCTCAATAGCAAGAATGTCCTTCCTCAAGTTAGGAGACCAAAACTGTACACAATACTCCAGGTGTGGCCTCACCAAGGCCCTGTACAACTGTAGCAACACCTCCCTGCCCCTGTATTCAAATCCCCTCGCTATGAAGGCCAACATGCCATTTGCTTTCTTAACCGCCTGCTGTACCTGCATGCCAACCTTCAATGACTGATGTACCATGACACCCAGGTCTCGTTGCACCTTCCCTTTTCCTAATCTGTCACCATTCAGATAATAGTCTGTCTCTCTGTTTTTACCACCAAAGTGGATAACCTCACATTTATCCACATTATACTTCATCTGCCATGCATTTGCCCACTCACCTAACCTATCCAAGTCACTCTGCAGCCTAATAGCATCCTCCTCGCAGCTCACACTGCCACCCAACTTAGTATCATCCGCAAATTTGGAGATACTGCATTTAATCCCCTCGTCTAAATCATTAATGTACAATGTAAACAGCTGGGGCCCCAGCACAGAACCTTGCGGCACTCCACTAGTCACTGCCTGCCATTCTGAAAAGGACCCGTTTACTCCTACTCTTTGCTTCCTGTCTGACAACCAGTTCTCAATCCACGTCAGCACACTACCCCCAATCCCATGTGCTTTAACTTTGCACATTAATCTCTTGTGTAGGACCTTGTCGAAAGCCTTCTGAAAGTCCAAATATACCACATCAACTGGTTCTCCTTTGTCCACTTTACTGGAAACATCCTCAAAAAATTCCAGAAGATTTGTCAAGCATGATTTCCCTTTCACAAATCCATGCTGACTTGGACCTATCATGTCACCATTTTCCAGATGCACTGCTATGACATCCTTAATAATTGATTCCATCATTTTACCCACTACTGAGGTCAGGCTGACCGGTCTATAATTCCCTGTTTTCTCTCTCCCTCCTTTTTTAAAAAGTGGGGTTACATTGGCTACCCTCCACTCCATAGGAACTGATCCAGAGTCAATGGAATGTTGGAAAATGACTGTCAATGCATCCGCTATTTCCAAGGCCACCTCCTTAAGTACTCTAGGATGCAGGCCATCAGGCCCTGGGGATTTATCTGCCTTCAATCCCATCAATTTCCCCAACACAATTTCCCGACTAATAAAGATTTCCCTCAGTTCGTCTTCCTTACTAGACCCTCTGACCCCTTTTATATCCGGAAGGTTGTTTGTATCCTCCTTAGTGAATACCGAACCAAAGCACTTGTTCAATTGATCCGCCATCTCAATCACTCAGCAAGGGAATGATCACAATCTCTCAGCAAGTGAATGCTCCCAATCACTCAGCAAGGGAATGATGGCAATCACTCAGCAAGTGAATGATCCCAATGACTCAGCAAGCGAGTGATCCCAATCACTCAGCAAGGGAATCATCGCAATCACTCAGCAAGGGAATGGACCCAATCACTTAGCAAGGGAGTGATCACAATCACTCATCAAGTGAATGATCCCTATCACTCAGCAAGGGAGTGATCCCAATTGGGATCATTCTCTTGCTGATTGATTGAGATCATTCACCTGCCGAGTGATTAGGACATTCCCCTGCCGAGTGATTGAGATCATTCCCCTGCTGAGTGATTGGGATCACTCGCTTGCTGAATAATTGGGATCATTCACTTGCTGAGTAATGGGGATCATTCTGTTGCCGAGTGATTGCGATCATTCCCTTGCTGAGTGATTGGAATCATTCCCTTGCTGAGTGATTGGGATCACACCCTTGCTGAGTGATTGAGGTCATTCACTTGCTGAGTGATTAGAATCATTCCCCTGCTGAGTGAATGCGATCGCTCCCTTGCTGAGTGATTGGGATCATTCCCTTGCTGAGTGATTGGGATCACTCGCTTGCTGAGTCATTGGGATCATTCCCTTGCTGAGTGATTGGGAGCATTCACTTGCTGAGAGATTGTGATCATTCACTTGCTGAGTGATTGAGATCATTCCCTTGCTGAGTAATTGGAATCATTCCCTTGCTGAGTGATTAGCATCATGCCCTTTCTGAGTGAATGGGATCACTCGCTTGCTGAGTGATTGGGATTATTCTCTTGCCGAGTGATTGGGATCATTCAATTGCCGAGTGATGGGGATCATTCCCTTGCTGACTGATTGGCATCATTCCCTTTCTGAGTTAATGCGATCATTCCCTTGATGAGTTATTGCGATCATTCACTTGATGAGTGATTGTGATCACTCCCTTGCTAAGTGATAGGGATCATTCACTTGATGAGTGATTGTGATCACTCCCTTGCTAAGTGATTGGGTCCATTCCCTTGCTGAGCGATTTGGGTCATTCTCTTGCTGAGTGATTGGAATCATTCCCTTGCTGAGTGATTGCGATAATTCCCTTGCTGAGTGATTGGGTCATTCACTTGCTGAGTGATTGGGATCATTTACTTGCCGAGTGATTGCGATCATTCCCTTGCTGAGTGATTGGGATCATTCACTTGCTGAGTGATTGTGATCATTTCCTTGCTGAGTGATTGGGATCATTCCCTTGCTGAGCGATTGGGATCATTCACCTGCCGAGTGATTAATATCATTCCCCTGCCGAGTGATTGAGATCATTCTCTTGCCGAGAGATTGGGATCATGCCCCTGCTGAGTGTTTGGGATCACTCCCTTGCTGAGTGATTATGATCATTCACTTGCCGAGTGAATGCGATCATTCCCTTGCTGAGTGATTGGAATCATTCCCTTGCTGAGTGATTGGCATCATTCCCTTTCTGAGTGAATGCGATCATTCACTTGCTGAGTGATTGGGATCATTCACTTGCTGAGTGATTGGGATCATTTACTTGCCGAGTGATTGCGATCATTCCCTTGCTCAGTGTTTCGGAGCATTCACTTGCTGAGTGATTGTGATCATTCCCTTGCTGAGTGATTGGAATCATTCGCTTGCTGAGTGATTGGGATCATACCCTTGCTGAGCGATTGGGATCATTCCCTTGCTGAGTGATTGGGATCATTCCCCTGCCGAGTGTTGAGATCATTCCCTTGCCGAGAGATTGGGATCATGCCCCTGCTTTGTGTTTGGGATCACTCCCTTGCTGAGTGATTGGAATCATTCCCTTGCTGAGTGATTGGAATCATTCCCTTGCTGAGTGATGGGGATCATTCACTTGCTGAGAGATTGTGATCATTCCCTTGCTGAGTGATTGAGATCATTCCCTTGCTGAGTGATGGGGATCATTCACTTGCTGAGAGATTGTGATCATTCCTTTGCTGAGTGATTGGAATCATTCCCTTGCTGAGTGATTGGCATCATTCCCTTTCTGAGTGAATGCGATCATTCACTTGCTGAGTGATTGGGATCACTCACTTGCTGAGTGATTGGGATCATTCCCTTGCTGAGTGATTGGGATCATTCACTTGCTGAGTAATTGTGATCATTCCCTTGCTGAGTGATTGGGATCATTCTCTTGCTGAGTGATTGAAATCATTCCCTTGCAGAGTGATTGGGATCATTCCCTTGCTGAGCGATTGGGATCATTTCCTTGCTGATTATTGAGATCATTCACCTGCCGAGTGATTAGGATCATTCCCCTGCCGAGTGATTGAGATCATTCTCTTGCCGAGTGATTGGGATCATGCCCCTGCTGAATGATTGGGATCACTCCCTTGCCGAGTGATTGGGATCACTCGCTTGCTGAGTGATTGGGATCATTCTCTTACCGAGTGATTGGGATCATTCAATTGCCGAGTGATTGGGATCATTCCCTTGCTGAGTGATTGGGATCATTCACTTGCTGAGTGATTGTGATAATTCCCTTGATGAGTGATTGAGATCATTCCCTTGCTGAGTGATGGGGATCATTCACTTGCTGAGAGATTGTGATCATTCACTTGCTGAGTGATTGAGATCATTCCCTTGCTGAGTGATGGGGATCATTCACTTGCTGAGAGATTGTGATCATTCCCTTGCTGAGTGATTGAGATCATTCCCTTTCTGAGTTAATGCGATCATTCCCTTGATGAGTGATTGGGATCATTCACTTGATGAGTGATTGTGATCACTCCCTTGCTAAGTGATTGGGTCCATTCCCTTGCTGAGTGATTGCGATGATTCCCTTGCTGAGTGATTGGGATCATTCACTTGCTGAGTGATTGGGATCATTCACTTGCTGAGTGATTAAAATCATTCCCTTGCAGAGTGATTGTGATCGTTCCCTTGCTGAGCGATTGGGATCATTCCCTTGCTGAGCGATTGGGATCATTCTCTTGCTGATTGATTGAGATCATTCACCTGCCGAGTGATTAGGACATTCCCCTGCCGAGTGATTGAGATCATTCCCCTGCTGAGTGATTGGGATCACTCGCTTGCTGAATAATTGGGATCATTCACTTGCTGAGTAATGGGGATCATTCTGTTGCCGAGTGATTGCGATCATTCCCTTGCTGAGTGATTGGAATCATTCCCTTGCTGAGTGATTGGGATCACACCCTTGCTGAGTGATTGAGGTCATTCACTTGCTGAGTGATTAGAATCATTCCCCTGCTGAGTGAATGCGATCGCTCCCTTGCTGAGTGATTGGGATCATTCCCTTGCTGAGTGATTGGGATCACTCGCTTGCTGAGTCATTGGGATCATTCACTTGCTGAGTGATTGCCATCATTCCCTTGCTGAGTGATTGGGAGCATTCACTTGCTGAGAGATTGTGATCATTCACTTGCTGAGTGATTGAGATCATTCCCTTGCTGAGTAATTGGAATCATTCCCTTGCTGAGTGATTAGCATCATGCCCTTTCTGAGTGAATGGGATCACTCGCTTGCTGAGTGATTGGGATTATTCTCTTGCCGAGTGATTGGGATCATTCAATTGCCGAGTGATGGGGATCATTCCCTTGCTGACTGATTGGCATCATTCCCTTTCTGAGTTAATGCGATCATTCCCTTGATGAGTTATTGCGATCATTCACTTGATGAGTGATTGTGATCACTCCCTTGCTAAGTGATAGGGATCATTCACTTGATGAGTGATTGTGATCACTCCCTTGCTAAGTGATTGGGTCCATTCCCTTGCTGAGCGATTTGGGTCATTCTCTTGCTGAGTGATTGGAATCATTCCCTTGCCGAGTGATTGCGATCATTCCCTTGCTGAGTGATTGGGATCATTCACTTGCTGAGTGATTGTGATCATTCCCTTGCTGAGTGATTAGGATCATTCCCTTGCTGAGTGATTGGAATCATTCGCTTGCTGAGTGATTGGGACCATACTCTTGCTGAGCGATTGGATCATTCCCTTGCTGAGTGATTGGGATCATTCCCCTGCCGAGTGTTGAGATCATTCCCTTGCCGAGAGATTGGGATCATGCCCCTGCTTTGTGTTTGGGATCACTCCCTTGCTGAGTGATTGGAATCATTCCCTTGCTGAGTGATTGGCATCATTCTCTTGCTGAGTGATTGAAATCATTCCCTTGCAGAGTGATTGGGATCATTCCCTTGCTGAGCGATTGGGATCATTTCCTTGCTGATTGATTGAGATCATTCACCTGCCGAGTGATTAGGATCATTCCCCTGCCGAGTGATTGAGATCATTCTCTTGCCGAGTGATTGGGATCATGCCCCTGCTGAATGATTGGGATCACTCCCTTGCCGAGTGATTGGGATCACTCGCTTGCTGAGTGATTGGGATCATTCTCTTACCGAGTGATTGGGATCATTCAATTGCCGAGTGATTGGGATCATTCCCTTGCTGAGTGATTGGGATCATTCACTTGCTGAGTGATTGTGATAATTCCCTTGATGAGTGATTGAGATCATTCACTTGCTGAGTGATGGGGATCATTCACTTGCTGAGAGATTGTGATCATTCACTTGCTGAGTGATTGAGATCATTCCCTTGCTGAGTGATGGGGATCATTCACTTGCTGAGAGATTGTGATCATTCCCTTGCTGAGTGATTGAGATCATTCCCTTGCTGAGTGATTGGAACCATTCCCTTGCTGAGTGATTGGCATCATTCCCTTTCTGAGTTAATGCGATCATTCCCTTGATGAGTTATTGGGATCATTCACTTGATGAGTGATTGGGATCACTCCCTTGCTGAGTGATAGGGATCATTCACTTGATGAGTGATTGTGATCACTCCCTTGCTAAGTGATTGGGTCCATTCCCTTGCTGAGTGATTGCGATGATTCCCTTGCTGAGTGATTGGGATCATTCACTTGCTGAGTGATTGGGATCATTCACTTGCTGAGTGATTAAAATCATTCCCTTGCAGAGTGATTGTGATCGTTCCCTTGCTGAGCGATTGGGATCATTCCCTTGCTGAGCGATTGGGATCATTCTCTTGCTGATTGATTGAGATCATTCACCTGCCGAGTGATTAGGACATTCCCCTGCCGAGTGATTGAGATCATTCCCCTGCTGAGTGATTGGGATCACTCGCTTGCTGAATAATTGGGATCATTCACTTGCTGAGTAATGGGGATCATTCTGTTGCCGAGTGATTGCGATCATTCCCTTGCTGAGTGATTGGAATCATTCCCTTGCTGAGTGATTGGGATCACACCCTTGCTGAGTGATTGAGGTCATTCACTTGCTGAGTGATTAGAATCATTCCCCTGCTGAGTGAATGCGATCGCTCCCTTGCTGAGTGATTGGGATCATTCCCTTGCTGAGTGATTGGGATCACTCGCTTGCTGAGTCATTGGGATCATTCACTTGCTGAGTGATTGCCATCATTCCCTTGCTGAGTGATTGGGAGCATTCACTTGCTGAGAGATTGTGATCATTCACTTGCTGAGTGATTGAGATCATTCCCTTGCTGAGTAATTGGAATCATTCCCTTGCTGAGTGATTAGCATCATGCCCTTTCTGAGTGAATGGGATCACTCGCTTGCTGAGTGATTGGGATTATTCTCTTGCCGAGTGATTGGGATCATTCAATTGCCGAGTGATGGGGATCATTCCCTTGCTGACTGATTGGCATCATTCCCTTTCTGAGTTAATGCGATCATTCCCTTGATGAGTTATTGCGATCATTCACTTGATGAGTGATTGTGATCACTCCCTTGCTAAGTGATAGGGATCATTCACTTGATGAGTGATTGTGATCACTCCCTTGCTAAGTGATTGGGTCCATTCCCTTGCTGAGCGATTTGGGTCATTCTCTTGCTGAGTGATTGGAATCATTCCCTTGCTGAGTGATTGCGATAATTCCCTTGCTGAGTGATTGGGTCATTCACTTGCTGAGTGATTGGGATCATTTACTTGCCGAGTGATTGCGATCATTCCCTTGCTGAGTGATTGGGATCATTCACTTGCTGAGTGATTGTGATCATTTCCTTGCTGAGTGATTGGGATCATTCCCTTGCTGAGCGATTGGGATCATTCACCTGCCGAGTGATTAATATCATTCCCCTGCCGAGTGATTGAGATCATTCTCTTCACGAGAGATTAGGATCATGCCCCTGCTGAGTGTTTGGGATCACTCCCTTGCTGAGTGATTATGATCATTCACTTGCCGAGTGAATGCGATCATTCCCTTGCTGAGTGATTGGAATCATTCCCTTGCTGAGTGATTGGCATCATTCCCTTTCTGAGTGAATGCGATCATTCACTTGCTGAGTGATTGGGATCATTCACTTGCTGAGTGATTGGGATCATTTACTTGCCGAGTGATTGCGATCATTCCCTTGCTCAGTGTTTCGGAGCATTCACTTGCTGAGTGATTGTGATCATTCCCTTGCTGAGTGATTGGAATCATTCGCTTGCTGAGTGATTGGGATCATACCCTTGCTGAGCGATTGGGATCGTTCCCTTGCTGAGTGATTGGGATCATTCCCCTGCCGAGTGTTGAGATCATTCCCTTGCCGAGAGATTGGGATCATGCCCCTGCTTTGTGTTTGGAATCACTCCCTTGCTGAGTGATTGGAATCATTCCCTTGCTGAGTGATTGGAATCATTCCCTTGCTGAGTGATGGGGATCATTCACTTGCTGAGAGATTGTGATCATTCCCTTGCTGAGTGATTGAGATCATTCCCTTGCTGAGTGATGGGGATCATTCACTTGCTGAGAGATTGTGATCATTCCTTTGCTGAGTGATTGGAATCATTCCCTTGCTGAGTGATTGGCATCATTCCCTTTCTGAGTGAATGCGATCATTCACTTGCTGAGTGATTGGGATCACTCACTTGCTGAGTGATTGGGATCATTCCCTTGCTGAGTGATTGGGATCATTCACTTGCTGAGTAATTGTGATCATTCCCTTGCTGAGTGATTGGGATCATTCTCTTGCTGAGTGATTGAAATCATTCCCTTGCAGAGTGATTGGGATCATTCCCTTGCTGAGCGATTGGGATCATTTCCTTGCTGATTGATTCAGATCATTCACCTGCCGAGTGATTAGGATCATTCCCCTGCCGAGTGATTGAGATCATTCTCTTGCCGAGTGATTGGGATCATGCCCCTGCTGAATGATTGGGATCACTCCCTTGCCGAGTGATTGGGATCACTCGCTTGCTGAGTGATTGGGATCATTCTCTTACCGAGTGATTGGGATCATTCAATTGCCGAGTGATTGGGATCATTCCCTTGCTGAGTGATTGGGATCATTCACTTGCTGAGTGATTGTGATAATTCCCTTGATGAGTGATTGAGATCATTCCCTTGCTGAGTGATGGGGATCATTCACTTGCTGAGAGATTGTGATCATTCACTTGCTGAGTGATTGAGATCATTCCCTTGCTGAGTGATGGGGATCATTCACTTGCTGAGAGATTGTGATCATTCCCTTGCTGAGTGATTGAGATCATTCCCTTGCTGAGTGATTGGAACCATTCCCTTGCTGAGTGATTGGCATCATTCCCTTTCTGAGTTAATGCGATCATTCCCTTGATGAGTTATTGGGATCATTCACTTGATGAGTGATTGGGATCACTCCCTTGCTGAGTGATAGGGATCATTCACTTGATGAGTGATTGTGATCACTCCCTTGCTAAGTGATTGGGTCCATTCCCTTGCTGAGTGATTGCGATGATTCCCTTGCTGAGTGATTGGGATCATTCACTTGCTGAGTGATTGGGATCATTCACTTGCTGAGTGATTAAAATCATTCCCTTGCAGAGTGATTGTGATCGTTCCCTTGCTGAGCGATTGGGATCATTCCCTTGCTGAGCGATTGGGATCATTCTCTTGCTGATTGATTGAGATCATTCACCTGCCGAGTGATTAGGACATTCCCCTGCCGAGTGATTGAGATCATTCCCCTGCTGAGTGATTGGGATCACTCGCTTGCTGAATAATTGGGATCATTCACTTGCTGAGTGATTGGCATCATTCCCTTGCTGAGTGATTGGGATCACACCCTTGCTGAGTGATTGAGGTCATTCACTTGCTGAGTGATTAGAATCATTCCCCTGCTGAGTGAATGCGATCGCTCCCTTGCTGAGTGATTGGGATCATTCCCTTGCTGAGTGATTGGGATCACTCGCTTGCTGAGTCATTGGGATCATTCACTTGCTGAGTGATTGCCATCATTCCCTTGCTGAGTGATTGGGAGCATTCACTTGCTGAGAGATTGTGATCATTCACTTGCTGAGTGATTGAGATCATTCCCTTGCTGAGTAATTGGAATCATTCCCTTGCTGAGTGATTAGCATCATGCCCTTTCTGAGTGAATGGGATCACTCGCTTGCTGAGTGATTGGGATTATTCTCTTGCCGAGTGATTGGGATCATTCAATTGCCGAGTGATGGGGATCATTCCCTTGCTGACTGATTGGCATCATTCCCTTTCTGAGTTAATGCGATCATTCCCTTGATGAGTTATTGCGATCATTCACTTGATGAGTGATTGTGATCACTCCCTTGCTAAGTGATAGGGATCATTCACTTGATGAGTGATTGTGATCACTCCCTTGCTAAGTGATTGGGTCCATTCCCTTGCTGAGCGATTTGGGTCATTCTCTTGCTGAGTGATTGGAATCATTCCCTTGCCGAGTGATTGCGATCATTCCCTTGCTGAGTGATTGGGATCATTCACTTGCTGAGTGATTGTGATCATTCCCTTGCTGAGTGATTAGGATCATTCCCTTGCTGAGTGATTGGAATCATTCGCTTGCTGAGTGATTGGGACCATACTCTTGCTGAGCGATTGGATCATTCCCTTGCTGAGTGATTGGGATCATTCCCCTGCCGAGTGTTGAGATCATTCCCTTGCCGAGAGATTGGGATCATGCCCCTGCTTTGTGTTTGGGATCACTCCCTTGCTGATTGATTGGAATCATTCCCTTGCTGAGTGATTGGCATCATTCTCTTGCTGAGTGATTGAAATCATTCCCTTGCAGAGTGATTGGGATCATTCACTTGCTGAGTAATTGTGATCATTCCCTTGCTGAGTGATTGGGATCATTCTCTTGCTGAGTGATTGAAATCATTCCCTTGCAGAGTGATTGGGATCATTCCCTTGCAGAGCGATTGGGATCATTTCCTTGCTGATTGATTGAGATCATTCACCTGCCGAGTGATTAGGATCATTCCCCTGCCGAGTGATTGAGATCATTCTCTTGCCGAGTGATTGGGATCATGCCCCTGCTGAATGATTGGGATCACTCCCTTGCCGAGTGATTGGGATCACTCGCTTGCTGAGTGATTGGGATCATTCTCTTGCCGAGTGATTGGGATCATTCAATTGCCGAGTGATTGGGATCATTCCCTTGCTGAGTGATGGGGATCATTCACTTGCTGAGTGATTGTGATAATTCCCTTGATGAGTGATTGAAAGCATTCCCTTGCTGAGTGATGGGGATCATTCACTTGCTTAGTGATTGTGATAATTCCCTTGATGAGTGATTGAGATCATTCCCTTGCTGAGTGATTGGAACCATTCCCTTGCTGAGTGATTGGCATCATTCCCTTTCTGAGTTAATGCGATCATTCCCTTGATGAGTTATTGGGATCATTCACTTGATGAGTGATTGGAATCACTCCCTTGCTGAGTGATAGGGATCATTCACTTGATGAGTGATTGTGATCACTCCCTTGCTAAGTGATTGGGTCCATTCCCTTGCTGAGTGATTGGAATCATTCCCTTGCTGAGTGATTGCGATGATTCCCTTGCTGAGTGATTGGGATCATTCACTTGCTGAGTGATTGGGATCATTTACTTGCCGAGTGATTGCGATCATTCCCTTGCTGAATGATTGGGATCATTCACTTGCTGAGTGATTGGGATCAATTCCTTGCTGAGTGATTGGGATCATTCACCTGCCGAGTGATTAATATCATTCCCCTGCCGAGTGATTGAGATCATTCTCTTGCCGAGAGATAGGGATCATGCCCCTGCTGAGTGTTTGGGATCACTCCCTTGCTGAGTGATTATGATCATTCACTTGCCGAGTGATTGCGATCATTCCCTTGCTGAGTGATTGGAATCATTCCCTTGCTGAGTGATTGGCATCATTCCTTTTCTGAGTGAATGCGATCATTCACTTGCTGATTGATTGGGATCATTCCCTTGCCGAGTGATTGGGATCATGCCCCTGCTGAATGATTGGGATCACTCCCTTGCCGAGTGATTTGGGATCACTCGCTTGCTGAGTGATTGGTATCATTCTCTTACCGAGTGATTGGGATCATTCAATTGCCGAGTGATTGGGAGCATTCCCTTGCTGAGTGATGGGGATCATTCACTTGCTGAGTGATTGTGATAATTCCCTTGATGAGTGATTGAGATCATTCCCTTGCTGAGTGATTGGAACCATTCCCTTGCTGAGTGATTGGCAACATTCCCTTTCTGAGTTAATGCGATCATTCCCTTGATGAGTTATTGGGATCATTCACTTGATGAGTGATTGGGATCACTCCCTTGCTGAGTGATAGGGATCATTCACTTGATGAGTGATTGTGATCACTCCCTTGCTAAGTAATTGGGTCCATTCCCTTGCTGAGTGATTGGAATCATTCCCTTGCTGAGTGATTGCGATGATTCCCTTGCTGAGTGATTGGGATCATTCACTTGCTGAGTGATTGGGATCATTTACTTGCCGAGTGATTGCGATCATTCCCTTGCTGAGTGATTGGGATCATTCACTTGCTGAGTGATTGGGATCAATTCCTTGCTGAGTGATTGGGATCATTCACCTGCCGAGTGATTAATATCATTCCCCTGCCGAGTGATTGAGATCATTCTCTTGCCGAGAGATTGGGATCATGCCCCTGCTGAGTGTTTGGGATCACTCCCTTGCTGAGTGATTATGATCATTCACTTGCCGAGTGATTGCGATCATTCCCTTGCTGAGTGATTGGAATCATTCCCTTGCTGAGTGATTGGCATCATTCCCTTTCTGAGTGAATGCGATCATTCACTTGCTGAGTGATTGGGATCATTCCCTTGCTGAGTGATTGGGATCATTCACTTGCTGAGTGATTGTGATAATTCCCTTGATGAGTGATTGAGATCATTCACTTGCTGAGTGATGGGGATCATTCACTTGCTGAGAGATTGTGATCATTCACTTGCTGAGTGATTGAGATCATTCCCTTGCTGAGTGATGGGGATCATTCATAGAAACATAGAAACATAGAAAATAGGTGCAGGAGCAGGCCATTCAGCCCTTCTAGCCTGCACCGCCATTCAATGAGTTCATGGCTGAACATGAAACTTCAGTACCCCCTTCCTGCTTTCTCGCCATAACCCTTGATCCCCCGAGTAGTAAGGACTTCATCTAACTCCCTTTTGAATATATTTAGTGAATTGGCCTCAACTACTTTCTGTGGTAGAGAATTCCACAGGTTCACCACTCTCTGGGTGAAGAAGTTTCTCCTCATCTCGGTCCTAAATGGCTTACCCCTTATCCTCAGACTGTGACCCCTGGTTCTGGACTTCCCCAACATTGGGAACATTCTTTCTGCATCTAACCTGTCTAAACCCGTCAGAATTTTAAACGTTTCTATGAGGTCCCCTCTCATTCTTCTGAACTCCAGTGAATACAAGCCCAATTGATCCAATCTTTCTTGATAGGTCAGTCCCGCCATCCCGGGAATCAGTCTGGTGAACCTTCGCTGCACTCCCTCAATAGCAAGAATGTCCTTCCTCAAGTTAGGAGACCAAAACTGTACACAATACTCCAGGTGTGGCCTCACCAAGGCCCTGTACAACTGTAGCAACACCTCCCTGCCCCTGTATTCAAATCCCCTCGCTATGAAGGCCAACATGCCATTTGCTTTCTTAACCGCCTGCTGTACCTGCATGCCAACCTTCAATGACTGATGTACCATGACACCCAGGTCTCGTTGCACCTTCCCTTTTCCTAATCTGTCACCATTCAGATAATAGTCTGTCTCTCTGTTTTTACCACCAAAGTGGATAACCTCACATTTATCCACATTATACTTCATCTGCCATGCATTTGCCCACTCACCTAACCTATCCAAGTCACTCTGCAGCCTAATAGCATCCTCCTCGCAGCTCACACTGCCACCCAACTTAGTATCATCCGCAAATTTGGAGATACTGCATTTAATCCCCTCGTCTAAATCATTAATGTACAATGTAAACAGCTGGGGCCCCAGCACAGAACCTTGCGGCACTCCACTAGTCACTGCCTGCCATTCTGAAAAGGACCCGTTTACTCCTACTCTTTGCTTCCTGTCTGACAACCAGTTCTCAATCCACGTCAGCACACTACCCCCAATCCCATGTGCTTTAACTTTGCACATTAATCTCTTGTGTGGGACCTTGTCGAAAGCCTTCTGAAAGTCCAAATATACCACATCAACTGGTTCTCCTTTGTCCACTTTACTGGAAACATCCTCAAAAAATTCCAGAAGATTTGTCAAGCATGATTTCCCTTTCACAAATCCATGCTGACTTGGACCTATCATGTCACCATTTTCCAGATGCACTGCTATGACATCCTTAATAATTGATTCCATCATTTTACCCACTACTGAGGTCAGGCTGACCGGTCTATAATTCCCTGTTTTCTCTCTCCCTCCTTTTTTAAAAAGTGGGGTTACATTGGCTACCCTCCACTCCATAGGAACTGATCCAGAGTCAATGGAATGTTGGAAAATGACTGTCAATGCATCCGCTATTTCCAAGGCCACCTCCTTAAGTACTCTAGGATGCAGGCCATCAGGCCCTGGGGATTTATCTGCCTTCAATCCCATCAATTTCCCCAACACAATTTCCCGACTAATAAAGATTTCCCTCAGTTCGTCTTCCTTACTAGACCCTCTGACCCCTTTTATATCCGGAAGGTTGTTTGTATCCTCCTTAGTGAATACCGAACCAAAGCACTTGTTCAATTGATCCGCCATCTCAATCACTCAGCAAGGGAATGATCACAATCTCTCAGCAAGTGAATGCTCCCAATCACTCAGCAAGGGAATGATGGCAATCACTCAGCAAGTGAATGATCCCAATGACTCAGCAAGCGAGTGATCCCAATCACTCAGCAAGGGAATCATCGCAATCACTCAGCAAGGGAATGGACCCAATCACTTAGCAAGGGAGTGATCACAATCACTCATCAAGTGAATGATCCCTATCACTCAGCAAGGGAGTGATCCCAATTGGGATCATTCTCTTGCTGATTGATTGAGATCATTCACCTGCCGAGTGATTAGGACATTCCCCTGCCGAGTGATTGAGATCATTCCCCTGCTGAGTGATTGGGATCACTCGCTTGCTGAATAATTGGGATCATTCACTTGCTGAGTAATGGGGATCATTCTGTTGCCGAGTGATTGCGATCATTCCCTTGCTGAGTGATTGGAATCATTCCCTTGCTGAGTGATTGGGATCACACCCTTGCTGAGTGATTGAGGTCATTCACTTGCTGAGTGATTAGAATCATTCCCCTGCTGAGTGAATGCGATCGCTCCCTTGCTGAGTGATTGGGATCATTCCCTTGCTGAGTGATTGGGATCACTCGCTTGCTGAGTCATTGGGATCATTCCCTTGCTGAGTGATTGGGAGCATTCACTTGCTGAGAGATTGTGATCATTCACTTGCTGAGTGATTGAGATCATTCCCTTGCTGAGTAATTGGAATCATTCCCTTGCTGAGTGATTAGCATCATGCCCTTTCTGAGTGAATGGGATCACTCGCTTGCTGAGTGATTGGGATTATTCTCTTGCCGAGTGATTGGGATCATTCAATTGCCGAGTGATGGGGATCATTCCCTTGCTGACTGATTGGCATCATTCCCTTTCTGAGTTAATGCGATCATTCCCTTGATGAGTTATTGCGATCATTCACTTGATGAGTGATTGTGATCACTCCCTTGCTAAGTGATAGGGATCATTCACTTGATGAGTGATTGTGATCACTCCCTTGCTAAGTGATTGGGTCCATTCCCTTGCTGAGCGATTTGGGTCATTCTCTTGCTGAGTGATTGGAATCATTCCCTTGCTGAGTGATTGCGATAATTCCCTTGCTGAGTGATTGGGTCATTCACTTGCTGAGTGATTGGGATCATTTACTTGCCGAGTGATTGCGATCATTCCCTTGCTGAGTGATTGGGATCATTCACTTGCTGAGTGATTGTGATCATTTCCTTGCTGAGTGATTGGGATCATTCCCTTGCTTAGCGATTGGGATCATTCACCTGCCGAGTGATTAATATCATTCCCCTGCCGAGTGATTGAGATCATTCTCTTGCCGAGAGATTGGGATCATGCCCCTGCTGAGTGTTTGGGATCACTCCCTTGCTGAGTGATTATGATCATTCACTTGCCGAGTGAATGCGATCATTCCCTTGCTGAGTGATTGGAATCATTCCCTTGCTGAGTGATTGGCATCATTCCCTTTCTGAGTGAATGCGATCATTCACTTGCTGAGTGATTGGGATCATTCACTTGCTGAGTGATTGGGATCATTTACTTGCCGAGTGATTGCGATCATTCCCTTGCTCAGTGTTTCGGAGCATTCACTTGCTGAGTGATTGTGATCATTCCCTTGCTGAGTGATTGGAATCATTCGCTTGCTGAGTGATTGGGATCATACCCTTGCTGAGCGATTGGGATCATTCCCTTGCTGAGTGATTGGGATCATTCCCCTGCCGAGTGTTGAGATCATTCCCTTGCCGAGAGATTGGGATCATGCCCCTGCTTTGTGTTTGGGATCACTCCCTTGCTGAGTGATTGGAATCATTCCCTTGCTGAGTGATTGGAATCATTCCCTTGCTGAGTGATGGGGATCATTCACTTGCTGAGAGATTGTGATCATTCCCTTGCTGAGTGATTGAGATCATTCCCTTGCTGAGTGATGGGGATCATTCACTTGCTGAGAGATTGTGATCATTCCTTTGCTGAGTGATTGGAATCATTCCCTTGCTGAGTGATTGGCATCATTCCCTTTCTGAGTGAATGCGATCATTCACTTGCTGAGTGATTGGGATCACTCACTTGCTGAGTGATTGGGATCATTCCCTTGCTGAGTGATTGGGATCATTCACTTGCTGAGTAATTGTGATCATTCCCTTGCTGAGTGATTGGGATCATTCTCTTGCTGAGTGATTGAAATCATTCCCTTGCAGAGTGATTGGGATCATTCCCTTGCTGAGCGATTGGGATCATTTCCTTGCTGATTATTGAGATCATTCACCTGCCGAGTGATTAGGATCATTCCCCTGCCGAGTGATTGAGATCATTCTCTTGCCGAGTGATTGGGATCATGCCCCTGCTGAATGATTGGGATCACTCCCTTGCCGAGTGATTGGGATCACTCGCTTGCTGAGTGATTGGGATCATTCTCTTACCGAGTGATTGGGATCATTCAATTGCCGAGTGATTGGGATCATTCCCTTGCTGAGTGATTGGGATCATTCACTTGCTGAGTGATTGTGATAATTCCCTTGATGAGTGATTGAGATCATTCCCTTGCTGAGTGATGGGGATCATTCACTTGCTGAGAGATTGTGATCATTCACTTGCTGAGTGATTGAGATCATTCCCTTGCTGAGTGATGGGGATCATTCACTTGCTGAGAGATTGTGATCATTCCCTTGCTGAGTGATTGAGATCATTCCCTTTCTGAGTTAATGCGATCATTCCCTTGATGAGTGATTGGGATCATTCACTTGATGAGTGATTGTGATCACTCCCTTGCTAAGTGATTGGGTCCATTCCCTTGCTGAGTGATTGCGATGATTCCCTTGCTGAGTGATTGGGATCATTCACTTGCTGAGTGATTGGGATCATTCACTTGCTGAGTGATTAAAATCATTCCCTTGCAGAGTGATTGGGATCATTCCCCTGCCGAGTGTTGAGATCATTCCCTTGCCGAGAGATTGGGATCATGCCCCTGCTTTGTGTTTGGGATCACTCCCTTGCTGAGTGATTGGAATCATTCCCTTGCTGAGTGATTGGAATCATTCCCTTGCTGAGTGATGGGGATCATTCACTTGCTGAGAGATTGTGATCATTCCCTTGCTGAGTGATTGAGATCATTCCCTTGCTGAGTGATGGGGATCATTCACTTGCTGAGAGATTGTGATCATTCCTTTGCTGAGTGATTGGAATCATTCCCTTGCTGAGTGATTGGCATCATTCCCTTTCTGAGTGAATGCGATCATTCACTTGCTGAGTGATTGGGATCACTCACTTGCTGAGTGATTGGGATCATTCCCTTGCTGAGTGATTGGGATCATTCACTTGCTGAGTAATTGTGATCATTCCCTTGCTGAGTGATTGGGATCATTCTCTTGCTGAGTGATTGAAATCATTCCCTTGCAGAGTGATTGGGATCATTCCCTTGCTGAGCGATTGGGATCATTTCCTTGCTGATTATTGAGATCATTCACCTGCCGAGTGATTAGGATCATTCCCCTGCCGAGTGATTGAGATCATTCTCTTGCCGAGTGATTGGGATCATGCCCCTGCTGAATGATTGGGATCACTCCCTTGCCGAGTGATTGGGATCACTCGCTTGCTGAGTGATTGGGATCATTCTCTTACCGAGTGATTGGGATCATTCAATTGCCGAGTGATTGGGATCATTCCCTTGCTGAGTGATTGGGATCATTCACTTGCTGAGTGATTGTGATAATTCCCTTGATGAGTGATTGAGATCATTCCCTTGCTGAGTGATGGGGATCATTCACTTGCTGAGAGATTGTGATCATTCACTTGCTGAGTGATTGAGATCATTCCCTTGCTGAGTGATGGGGATCATTCACTTGCTGAGAGATTGTGATCATTCCCTTGCTGAGTGATTGAGATCATTCCCTTTCTGAGTTAATGCGATCATTCCCTTGATGAGTGATTGGGATCATTCACTTGATGAGTGATTGTGATCACTCCCTTGCTAAGTGATTGGGTCCATTCCCTTGCTGAGTGATTGCGATGATTCCCTTGCTGAGTGATTGGGATCATTCACTTGCTGAGTGATTGGGATCATTCACTTGCTGAGTGATTAAAATCATTCCCTTGCAGAGTGATTGTGATCGTTCCCTTGCTGAGCGATTGGGATCATTCCCTTGCTGAGCGATTGGGATCATTCTCTTGCTGATTGATTGAGATCATTCACCTGCCGAGTGATTAGAGACATTCCCCTGCCGAGTGATTGAGATCATTCCCCTGCTGAGTGATTGGGATCACTCGCTTGCTGAATAATTGGGATCATTCACTTGCTGAGTAATGGGGATCATTCTGTTGCCGAGTGATTGCGATCATTCCCTTGCTGAGTGATTGGAATCATTCCCTTGCTGAGTGATTGGGATCACACCCTTGCTGAGTGATTGAGGTCATTCACTTGCTGAGTGATTAGAATCATTCCCCTGCTGAGTGAATGCGATCGCTCCCTTGCTGAGTGATTGGGATCATTCCCTTGCTGAGTGATTGGGATCACTCGCTTGCTGAGTCATTGGGATCATTCACTTGCTGAGTGATTGCCATCATTCCCTTGCTGAGTGATTGGGAGCATTCACTTGCTGAGAGATTGTGATCATTCACTTGCTGAGTGATTGAGATCATTCCCTTGCTGAGTAATTGGAATCATTCCCTTGCTGAGTGATTAGCATCATGCCCTTTCTGAGTGAATGGGATCACTCGCTTGCTGAGTGATTGGGATTATTCTCTTGCCGAGTGATTGGGATCATTCAATTGCCGAGTGATGGGGATCATTCCCTTGCTGACTGATTGGCATCATTCCCTTTCTGAGTTAATGCGATCATTCCCTTGATGAGTTATTGCGATCATTCACTTGATGAGTGATTGTGATCACTCCCTTGCTAAGTGATAGGGATCATTCACTTGATGAGTGATTGTGATCACTCCCTTGCTAAGTGATTGGGTCCATTCCCTTGCTGAGCGATTTGGGTCATTCTCTTGCTGAGTGATTGGAATCATTCCCTTGCCGAGTGATTGCGATCATTCCCTTGCTGAGTGATTGGGATCATTCACTTGCTGAGTGATTGTGATCATTCCCTTGCTGAGTGATTAGGATCATTCCCTTGCTGAGTGATTGGAATCATTCGCTTGCTGAGTGATTGGGACCATACTCTTGCTGAGCAATTGGATCATTCCCTTGCTGAGTGATTGGGATCATTCCCCTGCCGAGTGTTGAGATCATTCCCTTGCCGAGAGATTGGGATCATGCCCCTGCTTTGTGTTTGGGATCACTCCCTTGCTGAGTGATTGGAATCATTCCCTTGCTGAGTGATTGGCATCATTCTCTTGCTGAGTGATTGAAATCATTCCCTTGCAGAGTGATTGGGATCATTCCCTTGCTGAGCGATTGGGATCATTTCCTTGCTGATTGATTGAGATCATTCACCTGCCGAGTGATTAGGATCATTCCCCTGCCGAGTGATTGAGATCATTCTCTTGCCGAGTGATTGGGATCATGCCCCTGCTGAATGATTGGGATCACTCCCTTGCCGAGTGATTGGGATCACTCGCTTGCTGAGTGATTGGGATCATTCTCTTACCGAGTGATTGGGATCATTCAATTGCCGAGTGATTGGGATCATTCCCTTGCTGAGTGATTGGGATCATTCACTTGCTGAGTGATTGTGATAATTCCCTTGATGAGTGATTGAGATCATTCACTTGCTGAGTGATGGGGATCATTCACTTGCTGAGAGATTGTGATCATTCACTTGCTGAGTGATTGAGATCATTCCCTTGCTGAGTGATGGGGATCATTCACTTGCTGAGAGATTGTGATCATTCCCTTGCTGAGTGATTGAGATCATTCCCTTGCTGAGTGATTGGAACCATTCCCTTGCTGAGTGATTGGCATCATTCCCTTTCTGAGTTAATGCGATCATTCCCTTGATGAGTTATTGGGATCATTCACTTGATGAGTGATTGGGATCACTCCCTTGCTGAGTGATAGGGATCATTCACTTGATGAGTGATTGTGATCACTCCCTTGCTAAGTGATTGGGTCCATTCCCTTGCTGAGTGATTGCGATGATTCCCTTGCTGAGTGATTGGGATCATTCACTTGCTGAGTGATTGGGATCATTCACTTGCTGAGTGATTAAAATCATTCCCTTGCAGAGTGATTGTGATCGTTCCCTTGCTGAGCGATTGGGATCATTCCCTTGCTGAGCGATTGGGATCATTCTCTTGCTGATTGATTGAGATCATTCACCTGCCGAGTGATTAGGACATTCCCCTGCCGAGTGATTGAGATCATTCCCCTGCTGAGTGATTGGGATCACTCGCTTGCTGAATAATTGGGATCATTCACTTGCTGAGTAATGGGGATCATTCTGTTGCCGAGTGATTGCGATCATTCCCTTGCTGAGTGATTGGAATCATTCCCTTGCTGAGTGATTGGGATCACACCCTTGCTGAGTGATTGAGGTCATTCACTTGCTGAGTGATTAGAATCATTCCCCTGCTGAGTGAATGCGATCGCTCCCTTGCTGAGTGATTGGGATCATTCCCTTGCTGAGTGATTGGGATCACTCGCTTGCTGAGTCATTGGGATCATTCACTTGCTGAGTGATTGCCATCATTCCCTTGCTGAGTGATTGGGAGCATTCACTTGCTGAGAGATTGTGATCATTCACTTGCTGAGTGATTGAGATCATTCCCTTGCTGAGTAATTGGAATCATTCCCTTGCTGAGTGATTAGCATCATGCCCTTTCTGAGTGAATGGGATCACTCGCTTGCTGAGTGATTGGGATTATTCTCTTGCCGAGTGATTGGGATCATTCAATTGCCGAGTGATGGGGATCATTCCCTTGCTGACTGATTGGCATCATTCCCTTTCTGAGTTAATGCGATCATTCCCTTGATGAGTTATTGCGATCATTCACTTGATGAGTGATTGTGATCACTCCCTTGCTAAGTGATAGGGATCATTCACTTGATGAGTGATTGTGATCACTCCCTTGCTAAGTGATTGGGTCCATTCCCTTGCTGAGCGATTTGGGTCATTCTCTTGCTGAGTGATTGGAATCATTCCCTTGCTGAGTGATTGCGATAATTCCCTTGCTGAGTGATTGGGTCATTCACTTGCTGAGTGATTGGGATCATTTACTTGCCGAGTGATTGCGATCATTCCCTTGCTGAGTGATTGGGATCATTCACTTGCTGAGTGATTGTGATCATTTCCTTGCTGAGTGATTGGGATCATTCCCTTGCTGAGCGATTGGGATCATTCACCTGCCGAGTGATTAATATCATTCCCCTGCCGAGTGATTGAGATCATTCTCTTCACGAGAGATTAGGATCATGCCCCTGCTGAGTGTTTGGGATCACTCCCTTGCTGAGTGATTATGATCATTCACTTGCCGAGTGAATGCGATCATTCCCTTGCTGAGTGATTGGAATCATTCCCTTGCTGAGTGATTGGCATCATTCCCTTTCTGAGTGAATGCGATCATTCACTTGCTGAGTGATTGGGATCATTCACTTGCTGAGTGATTGGGATCATTTACTTGCCGAGTGATTGCGATCATTCCCTTGCTCAGTGTTTCGGAGCATTCACTTGCTGAGTGATTGTGATCATTCCCTTGCTGAGTGATTGGAATCATTCGCTTGCTGAGTGATTGGGATCATACCCTTGCTGAGCGATTGGGATCGTTCCCTTGCTGAGTGATTGGGATCATTCCCCTGCCGAGTGTTGAGATCATTCCCTTGCCGAGAGATTGGGATCATGCCCCTGCTTTGTGTTTGGAATCACTCCCTTGCTGAGTGATTGGAATCATTCCCTTGCTGAGTGATTGGAATCATTCCCTTGCTGAGTGATGGGGATCATTCACTTGCTGAGAGATTGTGATCATTCCCTTGCTGAGTGATTGAGATCATTCCCTTGCTGAGTGATGGGGATCATTCACTTGCTGAGAGATTGTGATCATTCCTTTGCTGAGTGATTGGAATCATTCCCTTGCTGAGTGATTGGCATCATTCCCTTTCTGAGTGAATGCGATCATTCACTTGCTGAGTGATTGGGATCACTCACTTGCTGAGTGATTGGGATCATTCCCTTGCTGAGTGATTGGGATCATTCACTTGCTGAGTAATTGTGATCATTCCCTTGCTGAGTGATTGGGATCATTCTCTTGCTGAGTGATTGAAATCATTCCCTTGCAGAGTGATTGGGATCATTCCCTTGCTGAGCGATTGGGATCATTTCCTTGCTGATTGATTGAGATCATTCACCTGCCGAGTGATTAGGATCATTCCCCTGCCGAGTGATTGAGATCATTCTCTTGCCGAGTGATTGGGATCATGCCCCTGCTGAATGATTGGGATCACTCCCTTGCCGAGTGATTGGGATCACTCGCTTGCTGAGTGATTGGGATCATTCTCTTACCGAGTGATTGGGATCATTCAATTGCCGAGTGATTGGGATCATTCCCTTGCTGAGTGATTGGGATCATTCACTTGCTGAGTGATTGTGATAATTCCCTTGATGAGTGATTGAGATCATTCCCTTGCTGAGTGATGGGGATCATTCACTTGCTGAGAGATTGTGATCATTCACTTGCTGAGTGATTGAGATCATTCCCTTGCTGAGTGATGGGGATCATTCACTTGCTGAGAGATTGTGATCATTCCCTTGCTGAGTGATTGAGATCATTCCCTTGCTGAGTGATTGGAACCATTCCCTTGCTGAGTGATTGGCATCATTCCCTTTCTGAGTTAATGCGATCATTCCCTTGATGAGTTATTGGGATCATTCACTTGATGAGTGATTGGGATCACTCCCTTGCTGAGTGATAGGGATCATTCACTTGATGAGTGATTGTGATCACTCCCTTGCTAAGTGATTGGGTCCATTCCCTTGCTGAGTGATTGCGATGATTCCCTTGCTGAGTGATTGGGATCATTCACTTGCTGAGTGATTGGGATCATTCACTTGCTGAGTGATTAAAATCATTCCCTTGCAGAGTGATTGTGATCGTTCCCTTGCTGAGCGATTGGGATCATTCCCTTGCTGAGCGATTGGGATCATTCTCTTGCTGATTGATTGAGATCATTCACCTGCCGAGTGATTAGGACATTCCCCTGCCGAGTGATTGAGATCATTCCCCTGCTGAGTGATTGGGATCACTCGCTTGCTGAATAATTGGGATCATTCACTTGCTGAGTGATTGGAATCATTCCCTTGCTGAGTGATTGGGATCACACCCTTGCTGAGTGATTGAGGTCATTCACTTGCTGAGTGATTAGAATCATTCCCCTGCTGAGTGAATGCGATCGCTCCCTTGCTGAGTGATTGGGATCATTCCCTTGCTGAGTGATTGGGATCACTCGCTTGCTGAGTCATTGGGATCATTCACTTGCTGAGTGATTGCCATCATTCCCTTGCTGAGTGATTGGGAGCATTCACTTGCTGAGAGATTGTGATCATTCACTTGCTGAGTGATTGAGATCATTCCCTTGCTGAGTAATTGGAATCATTCCCTTGCTGAGTGATTAGCATCATGCCCTTTCTGAGTGAATGGGATCACTCGCTTGCTGAGTGATTGGGATTATTCTCTTGCCGAGTGATTGGGATCATTCAATTGCCGAGTGATGGGGATCATTCCCTTGCTGACTGATTGGCATCATTCCCTTTCTGAGTTAATGCGATCATTCCCTTGATGAGTTATTGCGATCATTCACTTGATGAGTGATTGTGATCACTCCCTTGCTAAGTGATAGGGATCATTCACTTGATGAGTGATTGTGATCACTCCCTTGCTAAGTGATTGGGTCCATTCCCTTGCTGAGCGATTTGGGTCATTCTCTTGCTGAGTGATTGGAATCATTCCCTTGCCGAGTGATTGCGATCATTCCCTTGCTGAGTGATTGGGATCATTCACTTGCTGAGTGATTGTGATCATTCCCTTGCTGAGTGATTAGGATCATTCCCTTGCTGAGTGATTGGAATCATTCGCTTGCTGAGTGATTGGGACCATACTCTTGCTGAGCGATTGGATCATTCCCTTGCTGAGTGATTGGGATCATTCCCCTGCCGAGTGTTGAGATCATTCCCTTGCCGAGAGATTGGGATCATGCCCCTGCTTTGTGTTTGGGATCACTCCCTTGCTGAGTGATTGGAATCATTCCCTTGCTGAGTGATTGGCATCATTCTCTTGCTGAGTGATTGAAATCATTCCCTTGCAGAGTGATTGGGATCATTCACTTGCTGAGTAATTGTGATCATTCCCTTGCTGAGTGATTGGGATCATTCTCTTGCTGAGTGATTGAAATCATTCCCTTGCAGAGTGATTGGGATCATTCCCTTGCAGAGCGATTGGGATCATTTCCTTGCTGATTGATTGAGATCATTCACCTGCCGAGTGATTAGGATCATTCCCCTGCCGAGTGATTGAGATCATTCTCTTGCCGAGTGATTGGGATCATGCCCCTGCTGAATGATTGGGATCACTCCCTTGCCGAGTGATTGGGATCACTCGCTTGCTGAGTGATTGGGATCATTCTCTTGCCGAGTGATTGGGATCATTCAATTGCCGAGTGATTGGGATCATTCCCTTGCTGAGTGATGGGGATCATTCACTTGCTGAGTGATTGTGATAATTCCCTTGATGAGTGATTGAAAGCATTCCCTTGCTGAGTGATGGGGATCATTCACTTGCTTAGTGATTGTGATAATTCCCTTGATGAGTGATTGAGATCATTCCCTTGCTGAGTGATTGGAACCATTCCCTTGCTGAGTGATTGGCATCATTCCCTTTCTGAGTTAATGCGATCATTCCCTTGATGAGTTATTGGGATCATTCACTTGATGAGTGATTGGAATCACTCCCTTGCTGAGTGATAGGGATCATTCACTTGATGAGTGATTGTGATCACTCCCTTGCTAAGTGATTGGGTCCATTCCCTTGCTGAGTGATTGGAATCATTCCCTTGCTGAGTGATTGCGATGATTCCCTTGCTGAGTGATTGGGATCATTCACTTGCTGAGTGATTGGGATCATTTACTTGCCGAGTGATTGCGATCATTCCCTTGCTGAATGATTGGGATCATTCACTTGCTGAGTGATTGGGATCAATTCCTTGCTGAGTGATTGGGATCATTCACCTGCCGAGTGATTAATATCATTCCCCTGCCGAGTGATTGAGATCATTCTCTTGCCGAGAGATAGGGATCATGCCCCTGCTGAGTGTTTGGGATCACTCCCTTGCTGAGTGATTATGATCATTCACTTGCCGAGTGATTGCGATCATTCCCTTGCTGAGTGATTGGAATCATTCCCTTGCTGAGTGATTGGCATCATTCCTTTTCTGAGTGAATGCGATCATTCACTTGCTGATTGATTGGGATCATTCCCTTGCCGAGTGATTGGGATCATGCCCCTGCTGAATGATTGGGATCACTCCCTTGCCGAGTGATTTGGGATCACTCGCTTGCTGAGTGATTGGTATCATTCTCTTACCGAGTGATTGGGATCATTCAATTGCCGAGTGATTGGGAGCATTCCCTTGCTGAGTGATGGGGATCATTCACTTGCTGAGTGATTATGATAATTCCCTTGATGAGTGATTGAGGTCATTCCCTTGCTGAGTGATGGGGATCATTCACTTGCTGAGTGATTGTGATAATTCCCTTGATGAGTGATTGAGATCATTCCCTTGCTGAGTGATTGGAACCATTCCCTTGCTGAGTGATTGGCAACATTCCCTTTCTGAGTTAATGCGATCATTCCCTTGATGAGTTATTGGGATCATTCACTTGATGAGTGATTGGGATCACTCCCTTGCTGAGTGATAGGGATCATTCACTTGATGAGTGATTGTGATCACTCCCTTGCTAAGTAATTGGGTCCATTCCCTTGCTGAGTGATTGGAATCATTCCCTTGCTGAGTGATTGCGATGATTCCCTTGCTGAGTGATTGGGATCATTCACTTGCTGAGTGATTGGGATCATTTACTTGCCGAGTGATTGCGATCATTCCCTTGCTGAGTGATTGGGATCATTCACTTGCTGAGTGATTGGGATCAATTCCTTGCTGAGTGATTGGGATCATTCACCTGCCGAGTGATTAATATCATTCCCCTGCCGAGTGATTGAGATCATTCTCTTGCCGAGAGATTGGGATCATGCCCCTGCTGAGTGTTTGGGATCACTCCCTTGCTGAGTGATTATGATCATTCACTTGCCGAGTGATTGCGATCATTCCCTTGCTGAGTGATTGGAATCATTCCCTTGCTGAGTGATTGGCATCATTCCCTTTCTGAGTGAATGCGATCATTCACTTGCTGAGTGATTGGGATCATTCCCTTGCTGAGTGATTGGGATCATTCACTTGCTGAGTAATTGTGATCATTCCCTTGCTGAGTGATTGGGATCATTCCCTTGCTGAGTGATTGAAATCATTCCCTTGCAGAGTGATTGGGATCATTCCCTTGCTGAGCGATTGGGATCATTCCCTTGCTGAGCGATTGGGATCATTCTCTTGCTGATTGATTGAGATCATTCACCTGCCGAGTGATTAGGACATTCCCCTGCCGAGTGATTGAGATCATTCCCCTGCTGAGTGATTGGGATCACTCGCTTGCTGAGTAATTGGGATCATTCACTTGCTGAGTAATGGGGATCATTCTGTTGCCGAGTGATTGCGATCATTCCCTTGCTGAGTGATTGGGATCACACCCTTGCTGAGTGGTTGAGGTCATTCACTTGCTGAGTGATTAGAATCATTCCCCTGCTGAGTGAATGCGATCACTCGCTTGCTGAGTGATTGGGATCATTCCCTTGCTGAGTGATTGGGATCACTCGCTTGCTGAGTCATTGGGATCATTCACTTGCTGAGTGATAGCCATCATTCCCTTGCTGAGTGATTGGGAGCATTCACTTGCTGAATGATTGTGATCATTCCCTTGCTGAGTGATTGGGATCATTCCCTTGCTGAGTGATTAGGATCATTCCCCTGCCGAGTGTTGAGATCATTCCCTTGCCGAGAGATTGGGATCATGCCCCTTCTGAGTGTTTGGGAGCACTCCCTTGCTGAGTGATTATGATCATTCACTTGCCGAGTGATTGCGATCATTCCCTTGCTGAGTGATGGGGATCATTCACTTGCTGAGAGATTGTGATCATTCCCTTGCTGAGTGATTGAGATCATTCCCTTGCTGAGTGATGGGAATCATTCACTTGCTGAGAGATTGTGATCATTCACCTGCCGAGTGATTAATATCATTCCCCTGCCGAGTGATTGAGATCATTCTCTTGCCGAGAGATAGGGATCATGCCCCTGCTGAGTGTTTGGGATCACTCCCTTGCTGAGTGATTATGATCATTCACTTGCCGAGTGATTGCGATCATTCCCTTGCTGAGTGATTGGAATCATTCCCTTGCTGAGTGATTGGCATCATTCCCTTTCTGAGTGAATGCGATCATTCACTTGCTGATTGATTGAGATCATTCTCTTGCCGAGTGATTGGGATCATGCCCCTGCTGAATGATTGGGATCACTCCCTTGCCGAGTGATTTGGGATCACTCGCTTGCTGAGTGATTGGTATCATTCTCTTACCGAGCGATTGGGATCATTCAATTGCCGAGTGATTGGGAGCATTCCCTTGCTGAGTGATGGGGATCATTCACTTGCTGAGTGATTGTGATAATTCCCTTGATGAGTGATTGAGATCATTCCCTTGCTGAGTGATGGGGATCATTCACTTGCTGAGTGATTGTGATAATTCCCTTGATGAGTGATTGGGATCATTCACTTGCTGAGTGATTGGGATCAATTCCTTGCTGAGTGATGGGGATCATTCACTTGCTGAGAGATTGTGATCATTCCCTTGCTGAGTGATTGAGATCATTCCCTTTCTGAGTTAATGCGATCATTCCCTTGATGAGTGATTGGGATCATTCACTTGATGAGTGATTGTGATCACTCCCTTGCTAAGTGATTGGGTCTATTCCCTTGCTGAGTGATTGCGATGATTCCCTTGCTGAGTGATTGGGATCATTCACTTGCTGAGTGATTGGGATCATTCACTTGCTGAGTGATTAAAATCATTCCCTTGCAGAGTGATTGTGATCGTTCCCTTGCTGAGCGATTGGGATCATTCCCTTGCTGAGCGATTGGGATCATTCTCTTGCTGATTGATTGAGATCATTCACCTGCCGAGTGATTAGGACATTCCCCTGCCGAGTGATTGAGATCATTCCCCTGCTGAGTGATTGGGATCACTCGCTTGCTGAATAATTGGGATCATTCACTTGCTGAGTAATGGGGATCATTCTGTTGCCGAGTGATTGCGATCATTCCCTTGCTGAGTGATTGGAATCATTCCCTTGCTGAGTGATTGGGATCACACCCTTGCTGAGTGATTGAGGTCATTCACTTGCTGAGTGATTAGAATCCTTCCCCTGCTGAGTGAATGCGATCGCTCCCTTGCTGAGTGATTGGGATCATTCCCTTGCTGAGTGATTGGGATCACTCGCTTGCTGAGTCATTGGGATCATTCACTTGCTGAGTGATTGCCATCATTCCCTTGCTGAGTGATTGGGAGCATTCACTTGCTGAGAGATTGTGATCATTCACTTGCTGAGTGATTGAGATCATTCCCTTGCTGAGTAATTGGAATCATTCCCTTGCTGAGTGATTAGCATCATGCCCTTTCTGAGTGAATGGGATCACTCGCTTGCTGAGTGATTGGGATTATTCTCTTGCCGAGTGATTGGGATCATTCAATTGCCGAGTGATGGGGATCATTCCCTTGCTGACTGATTGGCATCATTCCCTTTCTGAGTTAATGCGATCATTCCCTTGATGAGTTATTGCGATCATTCACTTGATGAGTGATTGTGATCACTCCCTTGCTAAGTGATAGGGATCATTCACTTGATGAGTGATTGTGATCACTCCCTTGCTAAGTGATTGGGTCCATTCCCTTGCTGAGCGATTTGGGTCATTCTCTTGCTGAGTGATTGGAATCATTCCCTTGCCGAGTGATTGCGATCATTCCCTTGCTGAGTGATTGGGATCATTCACTTGCTGAGTGATTGTGATCATTCCCTTGCTGAGTGATTAGGATCATTCCCTTGCTGAGTGATTGGAATCATTCGCTTGCTGAGTGATTGGGACCATACTCTTGCTGAGCGATTGGATCATTCCCTTGCTGAGTGATTGGGATCATTCCCCTGCCGAGTGTTGAGATCATTCCCTTGCCGAGAGATTGGGATCATGCCCCTGCTTTGTGTTTGGGATCACTCCCTTGCTGAGTGATTGGAATCATTCCCTTGCTGAGTGATTGGCATCATTCTCTTGCTGAGTGATTGAAATCATTCCCTTGCAGAGTGATTGGGATCATTCACTTGCTGAGTAATTGTGATCATTCCCTTGCTGAGTGATTGGGATCATTCTCTTGCTGAGTGATTGAAATCATTCCCTTGCAGAGTGATTGGGATCATTCCCTTGCAGAGCGATTGGGATCATTTCCTTGCTGATTGATTGAGATCATTCACCTGCCGAGTGATTAGGATCATTCCCCTGCCGAGTGATTGAGATCATTCTCTTGCCGAGTGATTGGGATCATGCCCCTGCTGAATGATTGGGATCACTCCCTTGCCGAGTGATTGGGATCACTCGCTTGCTGAGTGATTGGGATCATTCTCTTGCCGAGTGATTGGGATCATTCAATTGCCGAGTGATTGGGATCATTCCCTTGCTGAGTGATGGGGATCATTCACTTGCTGAGTGATTGTGATAATTCCCTTGATGAGTGATTGAAAGCATTCCCTTGCTGAGTGATGGGGATCATTCACTTGCTTAGTGATTGTGATAATTCCCTTGATGAGTGATTGAGATCATTCCCTTGCTGAGTGATTGGAACCATTCCCTTGCTGAGTGATTGGCATCATTCCCTTTCTGAGTTAATGCGATCATTCCCTTGATGAGTTATTGGGATCATTCACTTGATGAGTGATTGGAATCACTCCCTTGCTGAGTGATAGGGATCATTCACTTGATGAGTGATTGTGATCACTCCCTTGCTAAGTGATTGGGTCCATTCCCTTGCTGAGTGATTGGAATCATTCCCTTGCTGAGTGATTGCGATGATTCCCTTGCTGAGTGATTGGGATCATTCACTTGCTGAGTGATTGGGATCATTTACTTGCCGAGTGATTGCGATCATTCCCTTGCTGAATGATTGGGATCATTCACTTGCTGAGTGATTGGGATCAATTCCTTGCTGAGTGATTGGGATCATTCACCTGCCGAGTGATTAATATCATTCCCCTGCCGAGTGATTGAGATCATTCTCTTGCCGAGAGATAGGGATCATGCCCCTGCTGAGTGTTTGGGATCACTCCCTTGCTGAGTGATTATGATCATTCACTTGCCGAGTGATTGCGATCATTCCCTTGCTGAGTGATTGGAATCATTCCCTTGCTGAGTGATTGGCATCATTCCTTTTCTGAGTGAATGCGATCATTCACTTGCTGATTGATTGGGATCATTCCCTTGCCGAGTGATTGGGATCATGCCCCTGCTGAATGATTGGGATCACTCCCTTGCCGAGTGATTTGGGATCACTCGCTTGCTGAGTGATTGGTATCATTCTCTTACCGAGTGATTGGGATCATTCAATTGCCGAGTGATTGGGAGCATTCCCTTGCTGAGTGATGGGGATCATTCACTTGCTGAGTGATTATGATAATTCCCTTGATGAGTGATTGAGGTCATTCCCTTGCTGAGTGATGGGGATCATTCACTTGCTGAGTGATTGTGATAATTCCCTTGATGAGTGATTGAGATCATTCCCTTGCTGAGTGATTGGAACCATTCCCTTGCTGAGTGATTGGCAACATTCCCTTTCTGAGTTAATGCGATCATTCCCTTGATGAGTTATTGGGATCATTCACTTGATGAGTGATTGGGATCACTCCCTTGCTGAGTGATAGGGATCATTCACTTGATGAGTGATTGTGATCACTCCCTTGCTAAGTAATTGGGTCCATTCCCTTGCTGAGTGATTGGAATCATTCCCTTGCTGAGTGATTGCGATGATTCCCTTGCTGAGTGATTGGGATCATTCACTTGCTGAGTGATTGGGATCATTTACTTGCCGAGTGATTGCGATCATTCCCTTGCTGAGTGATTGGGATCATTCACTTGCTGAGTGATTGGGATCAATTCCTTGCTGAGTGATTGGGATCATTCACCTGCCGAGTGATTAATATCATTCCCCTGCCGAGTGATTGAGATCATTCTCTTGCCGAGAGATTGGGATCATGCCCCTGCTGAGTGTTTGGGATCACTCCCTTGCTGAGTGATTATGATCATTCACTTGCCGAGTGATTGCGATCATTCCCTTGCTGAGTGATTGGAATCATTCCCTTGCTGAGTGATTGGCATCATTCCCTTTCTGAGTGAATGCGATCATTCACTTGCTGAGTGATTGGGATCATTCCCTTGCTGAGTGATTGGGATCATTCACTTGCTGAGTAATTGTGATCATTCCCTTGCTGAGTGATTGGGATCATTCCCTTGCTGAGTGATTGAAATCATTCCCTTGCAGAGTGATTGGGATCATTCCCTTGCTGAGCGATTGGGATCATTCCCTTGCTGAGCGATTGGGATCATTCTCTTGCTGATTGATTGAGATCATTCACCTGCCGAGTGATTAGGACATTCCCCTGCCGAGTGATTGAGATCATTCCCCTGCTGAGTGATTGGGATCACTCGCTTGCTGAGTAATTGGGATCATTCACTTGCTGAGTAATGGGGATCATTCTGTTGCCGAGTGATTGCGATCATTCCCTTGCTGAGTGATTGGGATCACACCCTTGCTGAGTGGTTGAGGTCATTCACTTGCTGAGTGATTAGAATCATTCCCCTGCTGAGTGAATGCGATCACTCGCTTGCTGAGTGATTGGGATCATTCCCTTGCTGAGTGATTGGGATCACTCGCTTGCTGAGTCATTGGGATCATTCACTTGCTGAGTGATAGCCATCATTCCCTTGCTGAGTGATTGGGAGCATTCACTTGCTGAATGATTGTGATCATTCCCTTGCTGAGTGATTGGGATCATTCCCTTGCTGAGTGATTAGGATCATTCCCCTGCCGAGTGTTGAGATCATTCCCTTGCCGAGAGATTGGGATCATGCCCCTTCTGAGTGTTTGGGAGCACTCCCTTGCTGAGTGATTATGATCATTCACTTGCCGAGTGATTGCGATCATTCCCTTGCTGAGTGATGGGGATCATTCACTTGCTGAGAGATTGTGATCATTCCCTTGCTGAGTGATTGAGATCATTCCCTTGCTGAGTGATGGGAATCATTCACTTGCTGAGAGATTGTGATCATTCACCTGCCGAGTGATTAATATCATTCCCCTGCCGAGTGATTGAGATCATTCTCTTGCCGAGAGATAGGGATCATGCCCCTGCTGAGTGTTTGGGATCACTCCCTTGCTGAGTGATTATGATCATTCACTTGCCGAGTGATTGCGATCATTCCCTTGCTGAGTGATTGGAATCATTCCCTTGCTGAGTGATTGGCATCATTCCCTTTCTGAGTGAATGCGATCATTCACTTGCTGATTGATTGAGATCATTCTCTTGCCGAGTGATTGGGATCATGCCCCTGCTGAATGATTGGGATCACTCCCTTGCCGAGTGATTTGGGATCACTCGCTTGCTGAGTGATTGGTATCATTCTCTTACCGAGCGATTGGGATCATTCAATTGCCGAGTGATTGGGAGCATTCCCTTGCTGAGTGATGGGGATCATTCACTTGCTGAGTGATTGTGATAATTCCCTTGATGAGTGATTGAGATCATTCCCTTGCTGAGTGATGGGGATCATTCACTTGCTGAGTGATTGTGATAATTCCCTTGATGAGTGATTGGGATCATTCACTTGCTGAGTGATTGGGATCAATTCCTTGCTGAGTGATTGGGATCATTCACCTGCCGAGTGATTAATATCATTCCCCTGCCGAGTGATTGAGATCATTCTCTTGCCGAGAGATAGGGATCATGCCCCTGCTGAGTGTTTGGGATCACTCCCTTGCTGAGTGATTATGATCATTCACTTGCCGAGTGATTGCGATCATTCCCTTGCTGAGTGATTGGAATCATTCCCTTGCTGAGTGATTGGCATCATTCCCTTTCTGAGTGAATGCGATCATTCACTTGCTGATTGATTGGGATCATTCCCTTGCCGAGTGATTGAGATCATTCTCTTGCCGAGTGATTGGGATCATGCCCCTGCTGAATGATTGGGATCACTCCCTTGCCGAGTGATTTGGGATCACTCGCTTGCTGAGTGATTGGGATCATTCTCTTACCGAGTGATTGGGATCATTCAATTGCCGAGTGATTGGGAGCATTCCCTTGCTGAGTGATGGGGATCATTCACTTGCTGAGTGATTGTGATAATTCCCTTGATGAGTGATTGAGATCATTCCCTTGCTGAGTGATGGGGATCATTCACTTGCTGAGTGATTGTGATAATTCCCTTGATGAGTGATTGAGATCATTCCCTTGCTGAGTGATTGGAACCATTCCCTTGCTGAGTGATTGGCATCATTCCCTTTCTGAGTTAATGCGATCATTCCCTTGATGAGTTATTGGGATCATTCACTTGATGAGTGATTGGGATCACTCCCTTGCTGAGTGATAGGGATCATTCACTTGATGAGTGATTGTGATCACTCCCTTGCTAAGTGATTGGGTCCATTCCCTTGCTGAGTGATTGGAATCATTCCCTTGCTGAGTGATTGCGATGATTCCCTTGCTGAGTGATTGGGATCATTCACTTGCTGAGTGATTGGGATCATTTACTTGCCGAGTGATTGCGATCATTCCCTTGCTGAGTGATTGGGATCATTCACTTGCTGAGTGATTGGCATCATTCCCTTTCTGAGTGAATGCGATCATTCACTTGCTGAGTGATTGGGATCATTCCCTTGCTGAGTGATTGGGATCATTCACTTGCTGAGTAATTGTGATCATTCCCTTGCTGAGTGATTGGGATCATTCCCTTGCTGAGTGATTGAAATCATTCCCTTGCAGAGTGATTGGGATCATTCCCTTGCTGAGCGATTGGGATCATTCCCTTGCTGAGCGATTGGGATCATTCTCTTGCTGATTGATTGAGATCATTCACCTGCCGAGTGATTAGGACATTCCCCTGCCGAGTGATTGAGATCATTCCCCTGCTGAGTGATTGGGATCACTCGCTTGCTGAGTAATTGGGATCATTCACTTGCTGAGTAATGGGGATCATTCTGTTGCCGAGTGATTGCGATCATTCCCTTGCTGAGTGATTGGGATCACACCCTTGCTGAGTGGTTGAGGTCATTCACTTGCTGAGTGATTAGAATCATTCCCCTGCTGAGTGAATGCGATCACTCCCTTGCTGAGTGATTGGGATCATTCCCTTGCTGAGTGATTGGGATCACTCACTTGCTGAGTCATTGGGATCATTCACTTGCTGAGTGATTGCCATCATTCCCTTGCTGAGTGATTGGGAGCATTCACTTGCTGAATGATTGTGATCATTCCCTTGCTGAGTGATTGGGATCATTCCCTTGCTGAGTGATTAGGATCATTCCCCTGCCGAGTGTTGAGATCATTCCCTTGCCGAGAGATTGGGATCATGCCCCTTCTGAGTGTTTGGGAGCACTCCCTTGCTGAGTGATTATGATCATTCACTTGCCGAGTGATTGCGATCATTCCCTTGCTGAGTGATGGGGATCATTCACTTGCTGAGAGATTGTGATCATTCCCTTGCTGAGTGATTGAGATCATTCCCTTGCTGAGTGATGGGAATCATTCACTTGCTGAGAGATTGTGATCATTCACTTGCTGAGTGATTGAGATCATTCCCTTGCTGAGTAATTGGAATCATTCCCTTGCTGAGTGATTAGCATCATTCCCTTTCTGAATGAATGGGATCACTCGCTTGCTGAGTGATTGGGATTATTCTCTTGCCGAGAGATTGGGATCATTCAATTGCTGAGCGATTGGGATCATTCCCTTGCTGAGTGATGGGGATCATTCACTTGCTGAGTGATTGTGATAATTCCCTTGATGAGTGATTGAGATCATTCCCTTGCTGAGTGATTGGAACCATTCCCTTGCTGAGTGATTGGCATCATTCCCTTGCTGAGCGATTGGGATCATTCCCTTGCTGAGTGATTGGGATCATTCACCTGCCGAGTGATTAATATCATTCCCCTGCCGAGTGATTGAGATCATTCTCTTTCCGAGAGATTGAGATCATTCCCCTGCTGAGTGATTGGGATCACTCCATTGCTGAGTGATTGTGATCACTCCCTTGCTGAGTGATTGGGATCATTTCCTTGCTGAGTGAATGCGATCACTCCCTTGCTGAGTGATTGGGATCATTCCCTTGCTGAGTGATTGGGATCACTCGCTTGCTGAGTGATTGGGATCACTCGCTTGCTGAGTGATTGGGATCACTCGCTTGCTGAGTGATTGGGATGATTCACTTTCTGAGTGATGGGCATCATTCTCATGCCGAGTGATTGCGATCATTCCCTTGCTGAGTGATTGGAATCATTCCCTTGCTGAGTGATTGGGATCACACCCTTGCTGAGTGATTGAGGTCATTCACTTGCTGAGTGATTAGAATCATTCCCCTGCTGAGTGAATGCGATCACTCCCTTGCTGAGTGATTGGGATCATTCCCTTGCTGAGTGATTGTGATCACTCGCTTGCTGAGTGATTGGGATCATTCCCCTGCTGAGTGAATGCGATCACTCCCTTGCTGAGTGATTGGGATCATTCCCTTGCTGAGTGATTGGGATCACTCGCTTGCTGAGTGATTGGGATCATTCCCTTGCTGAGCGATTGGGATCATTCCCTTGCTGAGTGATTGGGATCATTCACCTGCTGAGTGATTAGGATCATTCCCCTGCCGAGTGTTGAGATCATTCCCTTGCCGAGAGATTGGGATCATGCCCCTTCTGAGTGTTTGGGAGCACTCCCTTGCTGAGTGATTATGATCATTCACTTGCCGAGTGATTGCGATCATTCCCTTGCTGAGTGATGGGGATCATTCACTTGCTGAGAGATTGTTATCATTCCCTTGCTGAGTGATTGAGATCATTCCCTTGCTGAGTGATGGGAATCATTCACTTGCTGAGAGATTGTGATCATTCACTTGCTGAGTGATTGAGATCATTCCCTTGCTGAGTAATTGGAATCATTCCCTTGCTGAGTGATTAGCATCATTCCCTTTCTGAGTGAATGGGATCACTCGCTTGCTGAGTGATTGGGATTATTCTCTTGCCGAGAGATTGGGATCATTCAATTGCTGAGCGATTGGGATCATTCCCTTGCTGAGTGATGGGGATCATTCACTTGCTGAGTGATTGTGATAATTCCCTTGATGAGTGATTGAGATCATTCCCTTGCTGAGTGATTGGAACCATTCCCTTGCTGAGTGATTGGCATCATTCCCTTTCTGAGTTAATGCGATCTTTCCCTTGATGAGTTATTGGGATCATTCTCTTGCTGAGTGATTGGAATCATTCCCTTGCTGAGTGATTCGGATCATTCCCTTGCTGAGCGATTGGGATCATTCCCTTGCTGAGTGATTGGGATCATTCACCTGCCGAGTGATTAATATCATTCCCCTGCCGAGTGATTGAGATCATTCTCTTTCCGAGAGATTGAGATCATTCCCCTGCTGAGTGATTGGGATCACTCCATTGCTGAGTGATTGTGATCACTCCCTTGCTGAGTGATTGGGATCATTTCCTTGCTGAGTGAATGCGATCACTCCCTTGCTGAGTGATTGGGATCATTCCCTTGCTGAGTGATTGGGATCACTCGCTTGCTGAGTGATTGGGATCACTCGCTTGCTGAGTGATTGGGATCACTCGCTTGCTGAGTGATTGGGATGATTCACTTTCTGAGTGATGGGCATCATTCTCATGCCGAGTGATTGCGATCATTCCCTTGCTGAGTGATTGGAATCATTCCCTTGCTGAGTGATTGGGATCACACCCTTGCTGAGTGATTGAGGTCATTCACTTGCTGAGTGATTAGAATCATTCCCCTGCTGAGTGAATGCGATCACTCCCTTGCTGAGTGATTGGGATCATTCCCTTGCTGAGTGATTGGCATCACTCGCTTGCTGAGTGATTGGGATCATTCACTTGCTGAGTGATTGGGAGCATTCACTTGCTGAGTGATTTTGATCATACCCTTGCTGAGTGATTCGGATCATTCCCTTGCTGAGTGATTGGAATCATTCGCTTGCTGAGTGATTGGGATCATTCCCTTGCTGAGCGATTGGGATCATTCCCTTGCTGAGTGATTGGGATCACTCGCTTGCTGAGTAATTGGGATCATTCACTTGCTGAGTAATGGGGATCATTCTGTTGCCGAGTGATTGCGATCATTCCCTTGCTGAGTGATTGTGATCATTCACTTGCTGAGTGATTGAGATCATTCCCTTGCTGAGTAATTGGAATCATTCCCTTGCTGAGTGATTAGCATCATTCCCTTTCTGAGTGAATGGGATCACTCGCTTGCTGAGTAATTGGGATTATTCTCTTGCCGAGAGATTGGGATCATTCAATTGCTGAGCGATTGGGATCATTCCCTTGCTGAGTGATGGGGATCATTCACTTGCTGAGTGATTGTGATAATTCCCTTGATGAGTGATTGAGATCATTCCCTTGCTGAGTGATTGGAACCATTCCCTTGCTGAGTGATTGGCATCATTCCCTTGCTGAGCGATTGGGATCATTCCCTTGCTGAGTGATTGGGATCATTCACCTGCTGAGTGATTAATATCATTCCCCTGCCGAGTGATTGAGATCATTCTCTTTCCGAGAGATTGAGATCATTCCCCTGCTGAGTGATTGTGATCACTCCCTTGCTGAGTGATTGGGATCATTTCCTTGCTGAGTGAATGCGATCACTCCCTTGCTGAGTGATTGGGATCATTCCCTTGCTGAGTGATTGGGATCACTCGCTTGCTGAGTGATTGGGATCACTCGCTTGCTGAGTGATTGGGATCACTCGCTTGCTGAGTGATTGGGATGATTCACTTTCTGAGTGATGGGCATCATTCTCATGCCGAGTGATTGCGATCATTCCCTTGCTGAGTGATTGGAATCATTCCCTTGCTGAGTGATTGGGATCACACCCTTGCTGAGTGATTGAGGTCATTCACTTGCTGAGTGATTAGAATCATTCCCCTGCTGAGTGAATGCGATCACTCCCTTGCTGAGTGATTGGGATCATTCCCTTGCTGAGTGATTGGGATCACTCGCTTGCTGAGTGATTGGGATCATTCACTTGCTGAGTGATTGCCATCATTCCCTTGCTGAGTGATTGGGAGCATTCACTTGCTGAATGATTGTGATCATTCCCTTGCTGAGTGATTGGGATCATTCCCTTGCTGAGTGATTAGGATCATTCCCCTGCCGAGTGTTGAGATCATTCCCTTGCCGAGAGATTGGGATCATGCCCCTTCTGAGTGTTTGGGAGCACTCCCTTGCTGAGTGATTATGATCATTCACTTGCCGAGTGATTGCGATCATTCCCTTGCTGAGTGATGGGGATCATTCACTTGCTGAGAGATTGTGATCATTCCCTTGCTGAGTGATTGAGATCATTCCCTTGCTGAGTGATGGGAATCATTCACTTGCTGAGAGATTGTGATCATTCACTTGCTGAGTGATTGAGATCATTCCCTTGCTGAGTAATTGGAATCATTCCCTTGCTGAGTGATTAGCATCATTCCCTTTCTGAGTGAATGGGATCACTCGCTTGCTGAGTGATTGGGATTATTCTCTTGCCGAGAGATTGGGATCATTCAATTGCTGAGCGATTGGGATCATTCCCTTGCTGAGTGATGGGGATCATTCACTTGCTGAGTGATTGTGATAATTCCCTTGATGAGTGATTGAGATCATTCCCTTGCTGAGTGATTGGAACCATTCCCTTGCTGAGTGATTGGCATCATTCCCTTTCTGAGTTAATGCGATCATTCCCTTGATGAGTTATTGGGATCATTCTCTTGCTGAGTGATTGGAATCATTCCCTTGCTGAGTGATTCGGATCATTCCCTTGCTGAGCGATTGGGATCATTCCCTTGCTGAGTGATTGGGATCATTCACCTGCCGAGTGATTAATATCATTCCCCTGCCGAGTGATTGAGATCATTCTCTTTCCGAGAGATTGAGATCATTCCCCTGCTGAGTGATTGGGATCACTCCATTGCTGAGTGATTGTGATCACTCCCTTGCTGAGTGATTGGGATCATTTCCTTGCTGAGTGAATACGATCACTCCCTTGCTGAGTGATTGGGATCATTCCCTTGCTGAGTGATTGGGATCACTCGCTTGCTGAGTGATTGGGATCACTCGCTTGCTGAGTGATTGGGATCACTCGCTTGCTGAGTGATTGGGATGATTCACTTTCTGAGTGATGGGCATCATTCTCATGCCGAGTGATTGCGATCATTCCCTTGCTGAGTGATTGGAATCATTCCCTTGCTGAGTGATTGGGATCACACCCTTGCTGAGTGATTGAGGTCATTCACTTGCTGAGTGATTAGAATCATTCCCCTGCTGAGTGAATGCGATCACTCCCTTGCTGAGTGATTGGGATCATTCCCTTGCTGAGTGATTGGCATCACTCGCTTGCTGAGTGATTGGGATCATTCACTTGCTGAGTGATTGGGAGCATTCACTTGCTGAGTGATTGGGAGCATTCACTTGCTGAGTGATTTTGATCATACCCTTGCTGAGTGATTCGGATCATTCCCTTGCTGAGTGATTGGGATCATTCACCTGCTGAGTGATTAGGATCATTCCCCTGCCGAGTGTTGAGATCATTCCCTTGCCGCGAGATTGGGATCATGCCCCTGCTGAGTGTTTGGGAGCACTCCCTTGCTGAGTGATTATGATCATTCACTTGCCGAGTGATTGCGATCATTCCCTTGCTGAGTGATGGGGATCATTCACTTGCTGAGAGATTGTGATCATTCCCTTGCTGAGTGATTGAGATCATTCCCTTGTTGAGTGATGGGGACCATTCACTTGCTGAGAGATTGTGATCATTCCCTTGCTGAGTGATTGAGATCATTCCCTTGCTGAGTAATTGGAATCATTCCCTTGCTGAGTGATAAGCATCATTCCCTTTCTGAGTGAATGCGATCATTCACTTGCTGAGTGATTGGGATCACTCACTTGCTGAGTAATTGGAATCATTCCCTTGCCGAGTGATTGGGATCACTCGCTTGCTGAGTGATTGGGATCATTCTCTTGCCGAGTGATTGGGATCATTCAATTGCCGAGTGATTGGGATCATTCCCTTGCTGAGTGATGGGATCATTCACTTGCTGAGTGATTGTGATAATTCCCTTGATGAGTGATTGAGATCATTCCCTTGCTGAGTGATTGGAACCATTCCCTTGCTGAGTGATTGGCATCATTCCCTTTCTGAGTTAATGCGATCATTCCCTTGATGAGTTATTGGGATCATTCACTTGATGAGTGATTGTGATCACTCCCTTGCTTAGTGATTGGGACCATTCCATTGCTGAGCTATTTGGGTCATTCTCTTGCTGAGTGATTGGGATCATTTACTTGCCGAGTGATTGCGATCATTCCCTTGCTGAGTGTTTGGGATCATTCCCTTGCTGAGTGATTGTGATCATTCCCTTGCTGAGTGATTGGGATCATTCCCTTGCTGAGTGATTGGAATCATTCCCTTGCAGAGTGATTGGCATCATTCCCTTTCTGAGTGAATGCGATCATTCACTTGCTGAGTGATTGGGATCATTCCCTTGCTGAGAGATTGGGATAATTCCCTTGCTGAGTGATTGGCATCATTCCCTTTTTGAGTTAATGCGATCATTCCCTTGAAGAGTTATTGGGATCATTCACATGATGAGTGATTGGGATCACTCCCTTGCTGAGTGATAGGGATCATTCACTTGATGAGTGATTTTGATCACTCCCTTGCTAAGTGATTGGGTCCGTTCCCTTGCTGAGCGATTTGGGTCATTCTCTTGCTGAGTGATTGGAATCATTCCCTTGCTGAGTGATTGCGATGATTCCCTTGCTGAGTGATTGGGATCATTCACTTGCTGAGTGATTGGGATCATTTACTTGCCGAGTGATTGCGATCATTCCCTTGCCGAGTGATTGGGATCATTCACTTGCTGAGTGATTGTGATCATTCCCTTGCTGAGTGATTGGAATCATTCACTTGCTGAGTAATTGTGATCATTCCCTTGCTGAGTGATTGGGATCATTCCCTTGCTGAGTGATTAAAATCATTCCCTTGCAGAGTGATTGTGATCGTTCCCTTGCTGAGCGATTGGGATCATTCCCTTGCTGAGCGATTGGGATCATTCTCTTGCTGATTGATTGAGATCATTCACCTGCCGAGTGATTAGGACATTCCCCTGCCGAGTGATTGAGATCATTCCCCTGCTGAGTGATTGGGATCACTCGCTTGCTGAGTAATTGGGATCATTCACTTGCTGAGTAATGGGGATCATTCTGTTGCCGAGTGATTGCGATCATTTCCTTGCTGAGTGATTGGTATCATTCACTTGCTGAGTGATTAGAATCAGTCCCCTGTTGAGTGATTGCGATCACTCCATTGCTGAGTGATTGGTATCATTCACTTGCTCAGTGATTGGGATCACTCGCTTGCTGAGTGATTGGGATCATTCACTTGCTGAGTGATGGGGATCATTTTCTTGCCGAGTGATTGCGATCATTCCCTTGCTCAGTGTTTCGGAGCATTCACTTGCTGAGTGATTGGAATCATTCACTTGCCGAGTGATTGCGATCATTCCCTTGCTGAATGATTGGGATCATTCACTTGCTGAGTCATTGTGATCATTCCCTTGCTGAGTGATTGGGATCATTCCCTTGCTGAGTGATTGGGATCATTCCCTTGCTGAGCGATTGGGATCATTCGCTTGCTGAGTGATTGGGATCATTCACCTGCCGAGTGATTAGCATCATTCTCTTGCCGAGTGATTGGGATCATTCCCTTGCTGACTGATGGGGATCATTCACTTGCTGAGTGATTGGAATCATTCCCTTGCTGAGTGATTGGCATCATTCCCTTTCTGAGTGAATGCGATCATTCACTTGCTGAGTGATTGGGATCATTTCCATGCTGAGAGATTGGAATCATTTCCTTGCTGAGTGATTGCGATCATTCCCTTGCTGAGTGATTGGGATCATTCCGTTGCTGAGTGATTGCGACACACCCTTGCTGAGCGATTGGGATCATTCCCTTGCTGAGTGATTGGGAACATTCCCTTGCTGAGAAATTGGGATCATTACCTTGCTGAGTGATTGGGATCATTACCGTGCTGAGTGATTGGTGTCATTTAATGCTGAGTGATTGCGATCACTCCCTTGCTGAGTGATTGGGATCATTCCCTTGCTGAGTGATTGGGATCATTCCATTTCCGAGTAATTGGGATCATTCCCTTGCTGAGCGATTGGGATCAATCCCTTGCTGAGTGATTGGGATCATTCACCTGCCGAGCGATAAGGATCATTCCCCTGCTGAGTGATTGAGATCATTACCTTGCCGAGTGATTGGGATCATGCCCCTGTTGCGTGATTGCGATCACTCCCTTGCTGAGTGATTGGGATCACACCCTTGCTGAGTGATTGAGGTCATTCACTTGCTGAGTGATTAGAATCAGTCACCTGCTGAGTGATTGGGATCACTCGCTTGCTGAGTGATTGGCATCATTCCCTTTCTGAGTTAATGCGATCATTCCCTTGATGAGTTATTGGGATCATTCTCTTGCTGAGTGATTGGAATCATTCCCTTGCTGCGTGATTCGGATCATTCCCTTGCTGAGCGATTGGGATCATTCCCTTGCTGAGTGATTGGGATCATTCACCTGCCGAGTGATTAATATCATTCCCCTGCCGAGTGATTGAGATCATTCTCTTTCCGAGAGATTGAGATCATTCCCCTGCTGAGTGATTGGGATCACTCCATTGCTGAGTGATTGTGATCACTCCCTTGCCGAGTGATTGGGATTATTCTCTTGCCGAGTGATTGGGATCATTCACTTGCCGAGTGATAGGGATCATTCCCCTGCCGAGTGATTGAGATCATTCCCCTGCTGAGTGATTGGGATCACTCCCTTGCTGAGTGATTGGGGTCATTCACTTGCTGAGTGATTAGAATCATTCCCCTGCTGAGTGAATGCGATCAGTCCCTTCCTGAGTGATTGGGATCATTTCCTTGCTGAGTGATTGGGATCACTCGCTTGCTGAGTGATTGGGATGATTCACTTGCTGAGTGATGGGCATCATTCTCATGCCGAGTGATTGCGATCATTCCCTTGCTGAGTGATTGGAATCATTCCCTTGCTGAGTAATTGGGATCACACCCTTGCTGAGTGATTGAGGTCATTCACTTGCTGAGTCATTAGAATCGTTCCCCTGCTGAGTGAATGCGATCACTCCCTTGCTGAGTGATTGGGATCATTCCCTTGCTGAGTGATTGGGATCACTCGCTTGCTGAGTGATTGGGATCATTCACTTGCTGAGTGATTGGGAGCATTCACTTGCTGAGTGATTGTGATCATACCCTTGCTGAGTGATTCGGATCATTCCCTTGCTGAGTGATTGGAATCATTCGTTTGCTGAGTGATTGGGATCATTCCCTTGCTGAGCGATTGGGATCATTCCCTTGCTGAGTGATTGGGATCATTCACCTGCTGAGTGATTAGGATCATTCCCCTGCCGAGTGTTGAGATCATTCCCTTACCGAGAGATTGGGATCATGCCCCTGCTGAGTGTTTGGGAGCACTCCCTTGCTGAGTGATTATGATCATTCACTTGCCGAGTGATTGCGATCATTCCCTTGCTGAGTGATGGGGATCATTCACTTGCTGAGAGATTGTGATCATTCCCTTGCTGAGTGATTGAGATCATTCCCTTGTTGAGTGAGGGGGACCATTCACTTGCTGAGAGATTGTGATCATTCGCTTGCTGAGTGATTGAGATCATTCCCTTGCTGAGTAATTGGAATCATTCCCTTGCCGAGTGATTGGGATCACTCGCTTGCTGAGTGATTGGGATCATTCTCTTGCCGAGTGATTGGGATCATTCAATTGCCGAGTGATTGGGATCATTCCCTTGCCGAGTGATGGGGATCATTCACTTGCTGAGTGATTGTGATAATTCCCTTGATGAGAGATTGAGATCATTCCCTTGCTGAGTGATTGGAACCATTCCCTTGCTGAGTGATTGGCATCATTCCCTTTCTGAGTTAATGCGATCATTCCCTTGATGAGTTATTGGGATCATTCACTTGATGAGTGATTGTGATCACTCCCTTGCTTAGTGATTGGGACCATTCCATTGCTGAGCTATTTGGGTCATTCTCTTGCTGAGTGATTGGGATCATTTACTTGCCGAGTGATTGCGATCATTCCCTTGCTGAGTGTTTGGGATCATTCACTTGCTGAGTGATTGTGATCATTCCCTTGCTGAGTGATTGGGATCATTCCCTTGCTGAGTGATTGGAATCATTCCCTTGCTGAGTGATTGGCATCATTCCCTTTCTGAGTGAATGCGATCATTCACTTGCTGAGTGATAGGGATCATTCCCTTGCTGAGAGATTGGGATCATTCACTTGCTGAGTAAGTGTGATCATTCCCTTGATGATTGATTGGGATCATTCCCTTGCTGAGTGATTGAAATCATTCCCTTGCTGAGTGATTGGCATCATTCCCTTTTTGAGTTAATGCGATCATTCCCTTGAAGAGTTATTGGGATCATTCACATGATGAGTGATTGGGATCACTCCCTTGCTGAGTGATAGGGATCATTCACTTGATGAGTGATTGTGATCACTCCCTTGCTCAGTGATTGGGTCCATTCCCTTGCTGAGCGATTTGGGTCATTCTCTTGCTGAGTGATTGGAATCATTCCCTTGCTGAGTGATTGCGATGATTCCCTTGCTGAGTGATTGGGATCATTCACTTGCTGAGTGATTGGGATCATTTACTTGCCGAGTGATTGCGATCATTCCCTTGCAGAGTGATTAGGATCATTCACTTGCTGAGTGATTGTGATCATTCCCTTGCTGAGTGATTGGGATCATTCCCTTGCTGAGTGATTGGGATCATTCCCTTGCTGAGTGAATGCGATCATTCACTTGCTGAGTGATTGGGATCATTCCCTTGCTGAGTGATTGGAATCATTCACTTGCTGAGTAATTGTGATCATTCCCTTGCTGAGTGATTGGGATCATTCCCTTGCTGAGTGATTAAAATCATTCCCTTGCAGAGTGATTGTGATCGTTCCCTTGCTGAGCGATTGGGATCATTCCCTTGCTGAGCGATTGGGATCATTCTCTTGCTGATTGATTGAGATCATTCACCTGCCGAGTGATTAGGACATTCCCCTGCCGAGTGATTGAGATCATTCCCCTGCTGAGTGATTGGGATCACTCGCTTGCTGAGTAATTGGGATCATTCACTTGCTGAGTAATGGGGATCATTCTGTTGCCGAGTGATTGCGATAATTTCCTTGCTGAGTGATTGGAATCATTCCCTTGCTGAGTGATTGGGATCACACCCTTGCTGAGTGATTGAGGTCATTCACTTGCTGAGTGATTAGAATCAGTCCCCTGCTGAGTGATTGCGATCACTCCATTGCTGAGTGATTGGGATCATTCACTTGCTCAGTGATTGGGATCACTCGCTTGCTGAGTGATTGGGATCATTCACTTGCTGAGTGATGGGGATCATTTTCTTGCCGAGTGATTGCGATCATTCCCTTGCTCAGTGTTTCGGAGCATTCACTTGCTGAGTGATTGTGGTCATTCCCTTGCTGCGTGATTGCAATGATTCCCTTGCTGAGTGATTGGGATCATTCACTTGCTGAGTGATTGGAATCATTCACTTGCCGAGTGATTGCGATCATTCCCTTGCTGAATGATTGGGATCATTCACTTGCTGAGTGATTGTGATCATTCACTTGCTGAGTGATTGGGATCATTCCCTTGCTGAGTGATTGGGATCATTCCCTTGCTGAGCGATTGGGATCATTCGCTTGCTGAGTGATTGGGATCATTCACCTGCCGAGTGATTAGCATCATTCTCTTGCCGAGTGATTGGGATCATTCCCTTGCTGACTGATGGGGATCATTCACTTGCTGAGTGATTGGAATCATTCCCTTGCTGAGTGATTGGCATCATTCCCTTTCTGAGTGAATGCGATCATTCACTTGCTGAGTGATTGGGATCATTCCCATGCTGAGAGATTGGAATCATTTCCTTGCTGAGTGATTGCGATCATTCCCTTGCTGAGTGATTGGGATCATTCCGTTGCTGAGTGATTGCGACACACCCTTGCTGAGTGATTGGGATCATTCCCTTGCTGAGTGATTGGGGTCATTCCCTTGCTGAGTGATTGGGAACATTCCCTTGCTGAGAAATTGGGATCATTACCTTGCTGAGTGATTGGGATCATTACCGTGCTGAGTGATTGGTGTCATTTAATGCTGAGTGATTGCGATCACTCCCTTGCTGTGTGATTGGAATCATTCCCTTGCTGAGTGATTGGGATCATTCCATTTCCGAGTAATAGGGATCATTCCCTTGCTGAGCGATTGGGATCAATCCCTTGCTGAGTGATTGGGATCATTCACCTGCCGAGCGATAAGGATCATTCCCCTGCTGAGTGATTGAGATCATTACCTTGCCGAGTGATTGGGATCATGCCCCTGTTGCGTGATTGCGATCACTCCCTTGCTGAGTGATTGGGATCATTCCCTTGCTGAGTGATTGGGATCACACCCTTGCTGAGTGATTGAGGTCATTCACTTGCAGAGTGATTAGAATTAGTCACCTGCTGAGTGATTGCGATCACTCCATTGCTGAGTGATTGGGATCATTCACTTGCTCAGTGATTGGGATCACTCGCTTGCTGAGTGATTGGGATCATTCACTTGCTGAGTAATGGGGATCATTTTCTTGCCGAGTGATTGCGATCATTCCCTTGCTCAGTGTTTCGGAGCATTCACTTGCTGAGTGATTGTGATCATTCCCTTGCTGAGTGATTGGGATCATTCCCTTGCTGAGTGATTGTGATAATTCCCTTGATGAGTGATTGAGATCATTCCCTTGCTGAGTGATTGGAACCATTCCCTTGCTGAGTGATTGGCATCATTCCCTTTCTGAGTTAATGCGATCATTCCCTTGATGAGTTATTGGGATCATTCACTTGATGAGTGATTGTGATCACTCCCTTGCTTAGTGATTGGGACCATTCCATTGCTGTGCTATTTGGGTCATTCTCTTGGTGAGTGATTGGGATCATTTACTTGCCGAGTGATTGCGATCATTCCCTTGCTGAGTGTTTGGGATCATTCACTTGCTGAGTGATTGTGATCATTCCCTTGCTGAGTGATTGGGATCATTCCCTTGCTGAGTGATTGGAATCATTCCCTTGCTGAGTGATTGGCATCATTCCCTTTCTGAGTGAATGCGATCATTCACTTGCTGAGTGATTGGGATCATTCCCTTGCTGAGAGATTGGGATCATTCACTTGCTGAGTAAGTGTGATCATTCCCTTGATGATTGATTGGGATCATTCCCTTGCTGAGTGATTGAAATCATTCCCTTGCTGAGTGATTGGCATCATTCCCTTTTTGAGTTAATGCGATCATTCCCTTGAAGAGTTATTGGGATCATTCACATGATGAGTGATTGGGATCACTCCCTTGCTGAGTGATAGGGATCATTCATTGATGAGTGATTGTGATCACTCCCTTGCTCAGTGATTGGGTCCATTCCCTTGCTGAGCGATTTGGGTCATTCTCTTGCTGAGTGATTGGAATCATTCCCTTGCTGAGTGATTGCGATGATTCCCTTGCTGAGTGATTGGGATCATTCACTTGCTGAGTGATGGGGATCATTTTCTTGCCGAGTGATTGCGATCATTCCCTTGCTCAGTGTTTCGGAGCATTCACTTGCTGAGTGATTGTGGTCATTCCCTTGCTGCGTGATTGCGATGATTCCCTTGCTGAGTGATTGGGATCATTCACTTGCTGAGTGATTGGAATCATTCACTTGCCGAGTGATTGCGATCATTCCCTTGCTGAATGATTGGGATCATTCACTTGCTGAGTGATTGTGATCATTCACTTGCTGAGTGATTGGGATCATTCCCTTGCTGAGTGATTGGGATCATTCCCTTGCTGAGTGAATGCGATCATTCACTTGCTGAGTGATTGGGATCATTCCCTTGCTGAGTGATTGGAATCATTCACTTGCTGAGTAATTGTGATCATTCCCTTGCTGAGTGATTGGGATCATTCCCTTGCTGAGTGATTAAAATCATTCCCTTGCAGAGTGATTGTGATCGTTCCCTTGCTGAGCGATTGGGATCATTCCCTTGCTGAGCGATTGGGATCATTCTCTTGCTGATTGATTGAGATCATTCACCTGCCGAGTGATTAGGACAATCCCCTGCCGAGTGATTGAGATCACTGGAGTTCAGAAGAATGAGAGGGGATCTCATAGAAACGTTTAAAATTCTGACGGGTTTAGACAGGTTAGATGCAGAAAGAATGTTCCCAATGTTGGGGAAGTCCAGAACCAGGGGTCACAGTCTGAGGATAAGGGGTAAGCCATTTAGGACCGAGATGAGGAGAAACTTCTTCACCCAGAGAGTGGTGAACCTGTGGAATTCTCTACCACAGAAAGTAGTTGAGGCCAATTCACTAAATATATTCAAAAGGGAGTTAGATGAAGTCCTTACTACTCGGGGGATCAAGGGTTATGGCGAGAAAGCAGGAAGGGGGTACTGAAGTTTCATGTTCAGCCATGAACTCATTGAATGGCGGTGCAGGCTAGAAGGGCTGAATGGCCTACTCCTGCACCTATTTTCTATGTTTCTATGTTTCTATTCCCTTGCTGAGTGATTGGGATCATTCCCTTGCTGAGCGATTGGGATCATTCGCTTGCTGAGTGATTGGGATCATTCACCTGCCGAGTGATTAGCATCATTCTCTTGCCGAGTGATTGGGATCATTCCCTTGCTGACTGATGGGGATCATTCACTTGCTGAGTGATTGGAATCATTCCCTTGCTGAGTGATTGGCATCATTCCCTTTCTGAGTGAATGCGATCATTCACTTGCTGAGTGATTGGGATCATTCCCATGCTGAGAGATTAGAATCATTTCCTTGCTGAGTGATTGCGATCATTCCCTTGCTGAGTGATTGGGATCATTCCGTTGCTGAGTGATTGCGACACACCCTTGCTGAGTGATTGGGATCATTCCCTTGCTGAGTGATTGGGGTCATTCCCTTGCTGAGTGATTGGGAACATTCCCTTGCTGAGAAATTGGGATCATTACCTTGCTGAGTGATTGGGATCATTACCGTGCTGAGTGATTGGTGTCATTTAATGCTGAGTGATTGCGATCACTCCCTTGCTGTGTGATTGGGATCATTCCCTTGCTGAGTGATTGGGATCATTCCATTTCCGAGTAATAGGGATCATTCCCTTGCTGAGCGATTGGGATCAATCCCTTGCTGAGTGATTGGGATCATTCACCTGCCGAGCGATAAGGATCATTCCCCTGCTGAGTGATTGAGATCATTACCTTGCCGAGTGATTGGGATCATGCCCCTGTTGCGTGATTGCGATCACTCCCTTGCTGAGTGATTGGGATCATTCCCTTGCTGAGTGATTGGGATCACACCCTTGCTGAGTGATTGAGGTCATTCACTTGCAGAGTGATTAGAATCAGTCACCTGCTGAGTGATTGCGATCACTCCATTGCTGAGTGATTGGGATCATTCACTTGCTCAGTGATTGGGATCACTCGCTTGCTGAGTGATTGGGATCATTCACTTGCTGAGTAATGGGGATCATTTTCTTGCCGAGTGATTGCGATCATTCCCTTGCTCAGTGTTTCGGAGCATTCACTTGCTGAGTGATTGTGATCATTCCTTTGCTGAGTGATTGGGATCATTACCTTGCTGAGTGATTGTGATTATTCATTTGCTGAGTGAATGGAATCATTTCCTTGCTGAGTGATTGCGATGATTCCCTTGCTGAGTGATTGTGATTATTCATTTGCTGAGTGAATGGAATCATTTCCTTGCTGAGTGATTGCGATGATTCACTTGCTGAGTGATTGTGATCATTCGCTTGCTGAGTGATTGGGATCATTCACCTGCCGAGTGATTAGGATCATTCCCCTGCCGAGTGATTGAGATCATTCCCCTGCTGAGTGATTGGGATCACTCCCTTGCTGAGTGATTGGGTTCACTCGCTTGCTGAGTGATTGGGTTCATTCACTTGCTGAGTGATGGGGATCATTCTCTTGCCGAGTGATTGCGATCATTCCCTTCCTGAGTGATTGTGATCATTCCCTTGCTGAGTGATTGGGATCATTCACTTGCTGAGTGATTGGGATCATTTACTTGCCGAGTGATTGCGATCATTCCCTTGCTCAGTGTTTCGGAGCATTCACTTGCTGAGTGATTGTGATCATTCCCTTGCTGAGTGATTGGGATCATTCCCTTGCTGAGTGATTGGAATCATTCGCTTGCTGAGCGATTGGGATCATTCCCTTGCTGAGTGATTGGGATCATTCCCTTGCTGAGTGATTGGGATCATTCACCTGCCGAGTGATTAGGATCATTCCCCTGCCGAGTGTTGAGATCATTCCCTTACCGAGAGATTGGGATCATGCCCCTGCTTTGTGTTTGGGATCACTCCCTTGCTGAGTGATTGGAATCATTCCCTTGCTGAGTGATTGGAATCATTCCCTTGCTGAGTGATGGGGATCATTCACTTGCTGAGAGATTGTGATCATTCCCTTGCTGAGTGATTGAGATCATTCCCTTGCTGAGTGATGGGGATCATTCACTTGCTGAGAGATTGTGATCATTCCCTTGCTGAGTGATTGGAATCATTCCCTTGCTGAGTAATTGGCATCATTCCCTTTCTGAGTGAATGTGATCATTCACTTGCTGACTGATTGGGATCACTCACTTGCTGAGTGATTGGGATCATTCCCTTGCTGAGTGATTGGGATCATTCACTTGCTGAGTAATTGTGATCATTCCCTTGCTGAGTGATTGGGATCATTCTCTTGCTGAGTGATTGAAATCATTCCCTTGCAGAGTGATTGGGATCATTCCCTTGCTGAGCGATTGGGATCATTTCCTTGCTGATTGATTGAGATCATTCACCTGCCGAGTGATTAGGATCATTCCCCTGCCGAGTGAGTGAGATCATTCCCTTGCCGAGTGATTGGGATCATGCCCCTGCTGAATGATTGGGATCGCTCCCTTGCCGAGTGATTGGGATCACTCGCTTGCTGAGTCATTGGGATCATTCTCTTGCCGAGTGATTGTGATCATTCAATTGCCGAGTGATTGGGATCATTCCCTTACTGAGTGATGGGGATCATTCACTTGCTGAGTGATTGTGATAATTCCCTTGATGAGTGATTGAGATCATTCCCTTGCTGAGTGATTGTGATCATTCACTTGCTGAGTGATTGTGATCATTCCCTTGCTGAGTGATTGGGATCATTCCCTTGCTGAGCGATTGGGATCATTCGCTTGCTGAGTGATTGGGATCATTCACCTGCCGAGTGATTAGGATCATTCCCCTGCCGAGTGATTGAGATCATTCCCTTGCCAAGAGATTGGAATCATGCCCCTCCTGAGTGATTGGAATCCCTCCCTTGCTGAGTGATTGCGATCACTCGCTTGCTGAGTGATTGGTATCATTCTCTTGCCGAGTGATTGGGATCATTCCCTTGCTGACTGATGGGGATCATTCACTTGCTGAGTGATTGGAATCATTCCCTTGCTGAGTGATTGGCTTCATTCCCTTTCTGAGTGAATGCGATCATTCACTTGCTGAGTGATTGGGATCATTCCCTTGCTGAGTGATTGGGATCATTCCCTTGCTGAGTGATTGGGATCATTCCCCTGCCGAGTGTTGAGATCATTCCCTTGCCGAGAGATTGGGATCATGCCCCTGCTTTCTGTTTGTGATCACTCCCTTGCGGAGTGATTGGAATCATTCCCTTGCTGAGTGATTGGAATCATTCCCTTGCTGAGTGATGGGGATCATTCACTTGCTGAGAGATTGTGATCATTCCCTTGCTGAGTGATTGAGATCATTCCCTTGCTGAGTGATGGGGATCATTCACTTGCTGAGAGATTGTGATCATTCCTTTGCTGAGTGATTGGAATCATTCCCTTGCTGAGTGATTGGCATCATTCCCTTTCTGAGTGAATGCGATCATTCACTTGCTGAGTGATTGGGATCACTCACTTGCTGAGTGATTGGGATCATTCCCTTGCTGAGTGATTGGGATCATTCACTTGCTGAGTAATTGTGATCATTCCCTTGCTGAGTGATTGGGATCATTCTCTTGCTGAGTGATTGAAATCATTCCCTTGCAGAGTGATTGGGATCATTCCCTTGCTGAGCGATTGGGATCATTTCCTTGCTGATTGATTGAGATCATTCACCTGCCGAGTGATTAGGATCATTCCCCTGCCGAGTGTTTGAGATCATTCTCTTGCCGAGTGATTGGGATCATGCCCCTGCTGAATGATTGGGATCACTCCCTTGCCGAGTGATTGAGATCACTCGCTTGCTGAGTGATTGGGATCATTCTCTTGCCGAGTGATGGGGATCATTCACTTGCTGAGTGATTGTGATAATTCCCTTGATGAGTGATTGAGATCATTCCCTTGCTGAGTGATTGGAACCATTCCCTTGCTGAGTGATGGGGATCATTCACTTGCTGAGAGATTGTGATCATTCCCTTGCTGAGTGATTGGAATCATTCCCTTGCTGAGTGATTGGCATCATTCCCTTTCTGAGTGAATGCGATCATTCACTTGCTGAGTGATTGGGATCACTCATTTGCTGAGTGATTATGATCATTCCCTTGCTGAGTGATTGGGATCATTCACTTGCTGAGTGATTGGGATCATTCTCTTGCCGAGTGATTGGGATCATTCAATTGCCGAGTGATTGGGATCATTCCCTTGCTGAGTGATGGGGATCATTCACTTGCTGAGTGATAGTGATAATTCCCTTGATGAGTGATTGAGATCATTCCCTTGCTGAGTGATGGGGATCATTCACTTGCTGAGTGATTGCGATCATTCCCTTGCTGAGTGATTGGGATCATTCACTTGCTGAGTGATTGGGATCAATTCCTTGCTGAGTGATTGGGATCATTCACCTGCCGAGTGATTAATATCATTCCCCTGCCGAGTGATTGAGATCATTCTCTTGCCGAGAGATTGGGATCATGCCCCTGCTGAGTGTTTGGGATCACTCCCTTGCTGAGTGATTATGATCATTCACTTGCCGAGTGATTGCGATCATTCCCTTGCTGAGTGATTGGAATCATTCCCTTGCTGAGTGATTGGCATCATTCCCTTTCTGAGTGAATGCGATCATTCACTTGCTGAGTGATTGGGATCATTCCCTTGCCGAGTGATTGAGATCATTCTCTTGCCGAGTGATTGGGATCATGCCCCTGCTGAATGATTGGGATCACTCCCTTGCCGAGTGATTTGGGATCACTCGCTTTCTGAGTGATTGGGATCATTCTCTTACCGAGAGATTGGGATCATTCAATTGCCGAGTGATTGGGAGCATTCCCTTGCTGAGTGATGGGGATCATTCACTTGCTGAGTGATTGTGATAATTCCCTTGATGAGTGATTGAGATCATTCCCTTGCTGAGTGATGGGGATCATTCACTTTCTGAGTGATTGTGATAATTCCCTTGATGAGTGATTGAGATCATTCCCTTGCTGAGTGATTGGAACCATTCCCTTGCTGACTGATTGGCATCATTCCCTTTCTGAGTTAATGCGATCATTCCCTTGATGAGTTATTGGGATCATTCACTTGATGAGTGATTGGGATCACTCCCTTGCTGAGTGATAGGGATCATTCACTTGATGAGTGATTGTGATCACTCCCTTGCTAAGTGATTGGGTCCATTCCCTTGCTGAGTGATTGGAATCATTCCCTTGCTGAGTGATTGCGATGATTCCCTTGCTGAGTGATTGGGATCATTCACTTGCTGAGTGATTGGGATCATTTACTTGCCGAGTGATTGCGATCATTCCCTTGCTGAGTGATTGGGATCATTCACTTGCTGAGTGATTGGGATCATTCTCTTGCTGAGTGATTGGGATCATTCCCTTTCCGAGTGATTGGGATCATTCCCTTGCTGAGTGATTGGGATCATTCCCTTTCCGAGTGATTGGGATCATTCCCTTGCCAAGAGATTGGTATCATGCCCCTCCTGAGTGATTGGAATCACTCCCTTGCTGAGTGATTTGGATCACTCGCTTGCTGAGTGATTGGGATCATACTCTTGCTGAGCGATTGGGATCATTCCCTTGCTGAGTGATTGGGATCATTCACTTGCTGAGAGATTGTGATCATTCCCTTGCTGAGTGATTGAGATCATTCCCTTGCTGAGTGGTGGGGATCATTCCCTTGCCGAGAGATTGGGATCATGCCCCTGCTTTCTGTTTGGGATCACTCCCTTGCTGAGTGATTGGAATCATTCCCTTGCTGAGTGATTGGAATCATTCCCTTGCTGAGTGATGGGGATCATTCACTTGCTGAGAGATTGTGATCATTCCCTTGCTGAGTGATTGAGATCATTCCCTTGCTGAGTGATGGGGATCATTCACTTGCTGAGAGATTGTGATCATTCCTTTGCTGAGTGATTGGAATCATTCCCTTGCTGAGTGATTGGCATCATTCCCTTTCTGAGTGAATGCGATCATTCACTTGCTGAGTGATTGGGATCACTCACTTGCTGAGTGATTGGGATCATTCCCTTGCTGAGTGATTGGGATCATTCACTTGCTGAGTAATTGTGATCATTCCCTTGCTGAGTGATTGGGATCATTCTCTTGCTGAGTGATTGAAATCATTCCCTTGCAGAGTGATTGGGATCATTCCCTTGCTGAGCGATTGGGATCATTTCCTTGCTGATTGATTGAGATCATTCACCTGCCGAGTGATTAGGATCATTCCCCTGCCGAGTGATTGAGATCATTCTCTTGCCGAGTGATTGGGATCATGCCCCTGCTGAATGATTGGGATTACTCCCTTGCCGAGTGATTGGGATCACTCGCTTGCTGAGTGATTGGGATCATTCTCTTGCCGAGTGATGGGGATCATTCACTTGCTGAGTGATTGTGATAATTCCCTTGATGAGTGATTGAGATCATTCCCTTGCTGAGTGATTGGAACCATTCCCTTGCTGAGTGATGGGGATCATTCACTTGCTGAGTAATTGTGATCATTCCCTTGCTGAGTGATTGGGATCATTCTCTTGCTGAGTGATTGAAATCATTCCCTTGCAGAGTGATTGGGATCATTCCCTTGCAGAGCGATTGGGATCATTTCCTTGCTGATTGATTGAGATCATTCACCTGCCGAGTGATTAGGATCATTCCCCTGCCGAGTGATTGAGATCATTCTCTTGCCGAGTGATTGGGATCATGCCCCTGCTGAATGATTGGGATCACTCCCTTGCCGAGTGATTGGGATCACTCGCTTGCTGAGTGATTGGGATCATTCTCTTGCCGAGTGATTGGGATCATTCAATTGCCGAGTGATTGGGATCATTCCCTTGCTGAGTGATGGGGATCATTCACTTGCTGAGTGAATGTGATAATTCCCTTGATGAGTGATTGAGATCATTCCCTTGCTGAGTGATTGGAACCATTCCCTTGCTGAGTGATTGGCATCATTCCCTTTCTGAGTTAATGCGATCATTCCCTTGATGAGTTATTGGGATCATTCACTTGATGAGTGATTGGGATCACTCCCTTGCTGAGTGATAGGGATCATTCACTTGATGAGTGATTGTGATCACTCCCTTGCTAAGTGATTGGGTCCATTCCCTTGCTGAGTGATTGGAATCATTCCCTTGCTGAGTGATTGCGATGATTCCCTTGCTGAGTGATTGGGATCATTCACTTGCTGAGTGATTGGGATCATTTACTTGCCGAGTGATTGCGATCATTCCCTTGCTGAGTGATTGGGATCATTCACTTGCTGAGTGATTGGGATCAATTCCTTGCTGAGTGATTGGGATCATTCACCTGCCGAGTGATTAATATCATTCCCCTGCCGAGTGATTGAGATCATTCTCTTGCCGAGAGATTGGGATCATGCCCCTGCTGAGTGTTTGGGATCACTCCCTTGCTGAGTGATTATGATCATTCACTTGCCGAGTGATTGCGATCATTCCCTTGCTGAGTGATTGGAATCATTCCCTTGCTGAGTGATTGGCATCATTCCCTTTCTGAGTGAATGCGATCATTCACTTGCTGAGTGATTGGGATCATTCCCTTGCCGAGTGATTGAGATCATTCTCTTGCCGAGTGATTGGGATCATGCCCCTGCTGAATGATTGGGATCACTCCCTTGCCGAGTGATTTGGGATCACTCGCTTTCTGATTGATTGGGATCATTCTCTTACCGAGTGATTGGGATCATTCAATTGCCGAGTGATTGGGAGCATTCCCTTGCTGAGTGATGGGGATCATTCACTTGCTGAGTGATTGTGATAATTCCCTTGATGAGTGATTGAGATCATTCCCTTGCTGAGTGATGGGGATCATTCACTTGCTGAGTGATTGTGATAATTCCCTTGATGAGTGATTGAGATCATTCCCTTGCTGAGTGATTGGAACCATTCCCTTGCTGAGTGATTGGCATCATTCCCTTTCTGAGTTAATGCGATCATTCCCTTGATGAGTTATTGGGATCATTCACTTGATGAGTGATTGGGATCACTCCCTTGCTGAGTGATAGGGATCATTCACTTGATGAGTGATTGTGATCACTCCCTTGCTAAGTGATTGGGTCCATTCCCTTGCTGAGTGATTGGAATCATTCCCTTGCTGAGTGATTGCGATGATTCCCTTGCTGAGTGATTGGGATCATTCACTTGCTGAGTGATTGGGATCATTTACTTGCCGAGTGATTGCGATCATTCCCTTGCTGAGTGATTGGGATCATTCACTTGCTGAGTGATTGGGATCAATTCCTTGCTGAGTGATTGGGATCATTCACCTGCCGAGTGATTAATATCATTCCCCTGCCGAGTGATTGAGATCATTCTCTTGCCGAGAGATTGGGATCATGCCCCTGCTGAGTGTTTGGGATCACTCCCTTGCTGAGTGATTATGATCATTCACTTGCCGAGTGATTGCGATCATTCACTTGCTGAGTGATTGGGGTCATTCCCTTGCTGAGCGATTGGGATCATTCCCTTGCTGAGTGATTGGGATCATTCCCCCGCTGAGTGATTGCGATCACTCCCATGCTGAACGATTGGGCTCATTACCTTGTCGCGTGATTGGGATCATTCCCTAGCCGAGTGACTGGGATCATTCCCTTGCTGAGTGATTGGGATCATTCCCTTGATGAGTGATAGTGATCACTCCCTTGCTAAATGATTGGGACCATTCCCTTGCTGAGCGATTGGGGTCATTCCCTTGCGGAGTGATTGGGATCATTCCCTCGCTGAGTGATTGGGATCATTCCCATGCCTAGTGATTGCGATCACTCCCTTTCCGAGTGATTGGGAGCATTCCCTTGCTGAGTGATTGCGATCACTCCCTTGCTGAGTGATTGGGATCATTGCCTTGCTGAGTGATTGGGATCATTCCCTTGCTGAGTGATTGGGATCATTCCCCTCCTGAGTGATTGCGATCACTCCCTTGCTGAATGATTAGGGTCATTCCCTTGCTGAGTGATTGGGATCATTCCCCCGCTGAGTGATTGCGATCACTCCCATGCTGAACGATTGGGGTCATTACCTTGTCGCGTGATTGGGATCATTCCCCTGCCAAGTGATTGGGATCATTCCCTAGCCGAGTGACTGTGATCTTTCCCTTGCCGAGTGATTGGAATCATTCCCCTGCTGACTGATTGCGATCATTCCCTTGCTGAGTGATTGGGATCATGCCCTTGCTGCGTGATTGCGATCACTCACTTGCTGAATGATTGGAATCATTCCCTTCCTGAATGATTGCGATGATTCCCTTACTGAGTGATTGGGATCATTCACTTGCTGAGTAATTGGGATCATTCACTTGCTGAATAATTGGGGTCATTCCCTTGCTGAGTGATTGGGATCATTCCCTTGCTGAGTGATTGGAATCATTCCCCTGCTGACTGATTGCGATCACTCGCTTGCTGAGAGATTGCGTTCATTCCCTTGCTGAGTGATTGGTGTCATTCCCTTGCTGAGTGATTGGGATCATTACATTTCTGAGTGAATGGGATCATTCCATTGCTGAGTGATTGGGATCATTCCCATGCTGAGAGATTGGGATCATTCCATTGCTGAATGATTCGGATCATTCCCATGCTGAGAGATTGGGATCATTCCCTTGCTGAGTGATTGCGAGCATTCCCTTGCTGAGTGATTGGGATCATTCCCATGCTGAGAGATTGGGATCATTCCCTTGCTGAGTGATTGCGATCATTCCCTTGCTGAGTGATTGGGATCATTCCATTGCTGAGTGATTGGGATTATTCCCATGCTGAGAGATTGGAATCATTCCCTTGCTGAGTGATTGCGATCATTCCCTTGCTGAGTGATTGGGTTCATTCCCTTGCTGAGTGATTGCGACACACCCTTGCTGAGCGATTGGGATCATTCCCTTGCTGAGTAATTGGGATCACTCCCTTGCTGAGTGATTGGGGTCATTCCCTTGCTGAGTGATTGGGATCATTCCCTTGCTGAGTGATTGGGATCATTCCCATGCTGAGAGATTGCGATCATTCCCTTGCTGAGTGATTGGGATCATTCACTTGCTGAGTAATTGTGATCATTTCCTTCCTGAGTGATTGGGATCATTCCATTGCGGAGTGATTGGAATCATTCCCTTGGAGAGTGATTGGGATCATTCCCTTGCTGAGCGATTGGGATCATTCCCTTGCTGATTGATTGAGATCATTCACCTGCCGAGTGATTAGGATCATTTCCCTGCCGAGTGATTGAGATCATTCCCTTGCTGAGTGATTCGGATCACTCGCTTGCTGAGTGATTCGGATCATTCTCTTGCCAAGTGATTGGGATCATTCACTTGCCGAGTGATTGGGATCATTCCCTTGCTGAGTGATGGGGATCATTCACTTGCTGAGTGATTGTGATCATTCCCTTGCTGAGTGATTGGAACCATTCCCTTGCTGAGTGATTGGGATTATTCCCATGCTGAGAGATTGGAATCATTCCCTTGCTGAGTGATTGCGATCATTCCCTTGCTGAGTGATTTGGTTCATTCCCTTGCTGAGTGATTGCGACACACCCTTGCTGAGCGATTGGGATCATTCCCTTGCTGAGTAATCGGGATCACTCCCTTGCTGAGTGATTGGGGTCATTCCCTTGCTGAGTGATTGGGATCATTCCCTTGCTGAGTGATTGGGATCATTCACTTGCTGAGTAATTGTGATCATTTCCTTCCTGAGTGATTGGGATCATTCCCTTGCTGAGCGATTGGGATCATTCCCTTGCTGAGTGATTGAGATCATTCCCTTGCTGAGTGGTGGGGATCATTCCCTTGCCGAGAGATTGGGATCATGCCCCTGCTTTCTGTTTGGGATCACTCCCTTGCTGAGTGATTGGAATCATTCCCTTGCTGAGTGATTGGAATCATTCCCTTGCTGAGTGATGGGGATCATTCACTTGCTGAGAGATTGTGATCATTCCCTTGCTGAGTGATTGAGATCATTCCCTTGCTGAGTGATGGGGATCATTCACTTGCTGAGAGATTGTGATCATTCCTTTGCTGAGTGATTGGAATCATTCCCTTGCTGAGTGATTGGCATCATTCCCTTTCTGAGTGAATGCGATCATTCACTTGCTGAGTGATTGGGATCACTCACTTGCTGAGTGATTGGGATCATTCCCTTGCTGAGTGATTGGGATCATTCACTTGCTGAGTAATTGTGATCATTCCCTTGCTGAGTGATTGGGATCATTCTCTTGCTGAGTGATTGAAATCATTCCCTTGCAGAGTGATTGGGATCATTCCCTTGCTGAGCGATTGGGATCATTTCCTTGCTGATTGATTGAGATCATTCACCTGCCGAGTGATTAGGATCATTCCCCTGCCGAGTGATTGAGATCATTCTCTTGCCGAGTGATTGGGATCATGCCCCTGCTGAATGATTGGGATTACTCCCTTGCCGAGTGATTGGGATCACTCGCTTGCTGAGTGATTGGGATCATTCTCTTGCCGAGTGATGGGGATCATTCACTTGCTGAGTGATTGTGATAATTCCCTTGATGAGTGATTGAGATCATTCCCTTGCTGAGTGATTGGAACCATTCCCTTGCTGAGTGATGGGGATCATTCACTTGCTGAGTAATTGTGATCATTCCCTTGCTGAGTGATTGGGATCATTCTCTTGCTGAGTGATTGAAATCATTCCCTTGCAGAGTGATTGGGATCATTCCCTTGCAGAGCGATTGGGATCATTTCCTTGCTGATTGATTGAGATCATTCACCTGCCGAGTGATTAGGATCATTCCCCTGCCGAGTGATTGAGATCATTCTCTTGCCGAGTGATTGGGATCATGCCCCTGCTGAATGATTGGGATCACTCCCTTGCCGAGTGATTGGGATCACTCGCTTGCTGAGTGATTGGGATCATTCTCTTGCCGAGTGATTGGGATCATTCAATTGCCGAGTGATTGGGATCATTCCCTTGCTGAGTGATGGGGATCATTCACTTGCTGAGTGAATGTGATAATTCCCTTGATGAGTGATTGAGATCATTCCCTTGCTGAGTGATTGGAACCATTCCCTTGCTGAGTGATTGGCATCATTCCCTTTCTGAGTTAATGCGATCATTCCCTTGATGAGTTATTGGGATCATTCACTTGATGAGTGATTGGGATCACTCCCTTGCTGAGTGATAGGGATCATTCACTTGATGAGTGATTGTGATCACTCCCTTGCTAAGTGATTGGGTCCATTCCCTTGCTGAGTGATTGGAATCATTCCCTTGCTGAGTGATTGCGATGATTCCCTTGCTGAGTGATAGGGATCATTCACTTGATGAGTGATTGTGATCACTCCCTTGCTAAGTGATTGGGTCCATTCCCTTGCTGAGTGATTGGAATCATTCCCTTGCTGAGTGATTGCGATGATTCCCTTGCTGAGTGATTGGGATCATTCACTTGCTGAGTGATTGGGATCATTTACTTGCCGAGTGATTGCGATCATTCCCTTGCTGAGTGATTGGGATCATTCACTTGCTGAGTGATTGGGATCAATTCCTTGCTGAGTGATTGGGATCATTCACCTGCCGAGTGATTAATATCATTCCCCTGCCGAGTGATTGAGATCATTCTCTTGCCGAGAGATTGGGATCATGCCCCTGCTGAGTGTTTGGGATCACTCCCTTGCTGAGTGATTATGATCATTCACTTGCCGAGTGATTGTGATCATTCCCTTGCTGAGTGATTGGAATCATTCCCTTGCTGAGTGATTGGCATCATTCCCTTTCTGAGTGAATGCGATCATTCACTTGCTGAGTGATTGGGATCATTCCCTTGCCGAGTGATTGAGATCATTCTCTTGCCGAGTGATTGGGATCATGCCCCTGCTGAATGATTGGGATCACTCCCTTGCCGAGTGATTTGGGATCACTCGCTTTCTGAGTGATTGGGATCATTCTCTTACCGAGTGATTGGGATCATTCAATTGCCGAGTGATTGGGAGCATTCCCTTGCTGAGTGATGGGGATCATTCACTTGCTGAGTGATTGTGATAATTCCCTTGATGAGTGATTGAGATCATTCCCTTGCTGAGTGATGGGGATCATTCACTTGCTGAGTGATTGTGATAATTCCCTTGATGAGTGATTGAGATCATTCCCTTGCTGAGTGATTGGAACCATTCCCTTGCTGAGTGATTGGCATCATTCCCTTTCTGAGTTAATGCGATCATTCCCTTGATGAGTTATTGGGATCATTCACTTGATGAGTGATTGGGATCACTCCCTTGCTGAGTGATAGGGATCATTCACTTGATGAGTGATTGTGATCACTCCCTTGCTAAGTGATTGGGTCCATTCCCTTGCTGAGTGATTGGAATCATTCCCTTGCTGAGTGATTGCGATGATTCCCTTGCTGAGTGATTGGGATCATTCACTTGCTGAGTGATTGGGATCATTTACTTGCCGAGTGATTGCGATCATTCCCTTGCTGAGTGATTGGGATCATTCACTTGCTGAGTGATTGGGATCAATTCCTTGCTGAGTGATTGGGATCATTCACCTGCCGAGTGATTAATATCATTCCCCTGCCGAGTGATTGAGATCATTCTCTTGCCGAGAGATTGGGATCATGCCCCTGCTGAGTGTTTGGGATCACTCCCTTGCTGAGTGATTATGATCATTCACTTGCCGAGTGATTGCGATCATTCACTTGCTGAGTGATTGGGGTCATTCCCTTGCTGAGCGATTGGGATCATTCCCTTGCTGAGTGATTGGGATCATTCCCCCGCTGAGTGATTGCGATCACTCCCATGCTGAACGATTGGGCTCATTACCTTGTCGCGTGATTGGGATCATTCCCTAGCCGAGTGACTGGGATCATTCCCTTGCTGAGTGATTGGGATCATTCCCTTGATGAGTGATAGTGATCACTCCCTTGCTAAATGATTGGGACCATTCCCTTGCTGAGCGATTGGGGTCATTCCCTTGCGGAGTGATTGGGATCATTCCCTCGCTGAGTGATTGGGATCATTCCCATGCCTAGTGATTGCGATCACTCCCTTTCCGAGTGATTGGGAGCATTCCCTTGCTGAGTGATTGCGATCACTCCCTTGCTGAGTGATTGGGATCATTGCCTTGCTGAGTGATTGGGATCATTCCCTTGCTGAGTGATTGGGATCATTCCCCTCCTGAGTGATTGCGATCACTCCCTTGCTGAATGATTAGGGTCATTCCCTTGCTGAGTGATTGGGATCATTCCCCCGCTGAGTGATTGCGATCACTCCCATGCTGAACGATTGGGGTCATTACCTTGTCGCGTGATTGGGATCATTCCCCTGCCAAGTGATTGGGATCATTCCCTAGCCGAGTGACTGTGATCTTTCCCTTGCCGAGTGATTGGAATCATTCCCCTGCTGACTGATTGCGATCATTCCCTTGCTGAGTGATTGGGATCATGCCCTTGCTGCGTGATTGCGATCACTCACTTGCTGAATGATTGGAATCATTCCCTTCCTGAATGATTGCGATGATTCCCTTACTGAGTGATTGGGATCATTCACTTGCTGAGTGATTGGGATCATTCACTTGCTGAATAATTGGGGTCATTCCCTTGCTGAGTGATTGGGATCATTCCCTTGCTGAGTGATTGGAATCATTCCCCTGCTGACTGATTGCGATCACTCGCTTGCTGAGAGATTGCGTTCATTCCCTTGCTGAGTGATTGCGATCATTCCCTTGCTGAGTGATTGGGATCATTACCTTTCTGAGTGAATGGGATCATTCCATTGCTGAGTGATTGGGATCTTTCCCATGCTGAGAGATTGGGATCATTCCATTGCTGAGTGATTGGGATCATTCCCATGCTGAGAGATTGGGATCATTCCCTTGCTGAGTGATTGCGATCATTCTCTTGCTGAGTGATTGAGATCATTCCATTGCTGAGTGATTGGGATCACTCGCTTGCTGAGTGATTGGGATCATTCTCTTGCCGAGTGATTAGGATCATTCCCTTGCTGACTGATGGGGATCATTCACTTGCTGAGAGATTGTGATCATTCACTTGCTGAGTGATTGAGATGATTCCCTTGCTGAGTGATTGTGATCATTCCCTTGCTGAGTGATTGCGAGCATTCCCTTGCTGAGTGATTGGGATCATTCCCATGCTGAGAGATTGGGATCATTCCCTTGCTGAGTGATTGCGATCGTTCCCTTGCTGAGTGATTGGGATCATTCCATTGCTGAGTGATTGGGATTATTCCCATGCTGAGAGATTGGAATCATTCCCTTGCTGAGTGATTGCGATCATTCCCTTGCTGAGTGATTGGGTTCATTCCCTTGCTGAGTGATTGCGACACACCCTTGCTGAGCGATTGGGATCATTCCCTTGCTGAGTAATTGGGATCACTCCCTTGCTGAGTGATTGGGGTCATTCCCTTGCTGAGTGATTGGGATCATTCCCTTGCTGAGTGATTGGGATCATTCCCATGCTGAGAGATTGCGATCATTCCCTTGCTGAGTGATTGGGATCATTCACTTGCTGAGTAATTGTGATCATTTCCTTCCTGAGTGATTGGGATCATTCCATTGCGGAGTGATTGGAATCATTCCCTTGGAGAGTGATTGGGATCATTCCCTTGCTGAGCGATTGGGATCATTCCCTTGCTGATTGATTGAGATCATTCACCTGCCGAGTGATTAGGATCATTTCCCTGCCGAGTGATTGAGATCATTCCCTTGCTGAGTGATTCGGATCACTCGCTTGCTGAGTGATTCGGATCATTCTCTTGCCAAGTGATTGGGATCATTCACTTGCCGAGTGATTGGGATCATTCCCTTGCTGAGTGATGGGGATCATTCACTTGCTGAGTGATTGTGATCATTCCCTTGCTGAGTGATTGGAACCATTCCCTTGCTGAGTGATTGGGATTATTCTCATGCTGAGAGATTGGAATCATTCCCTTGCTGAGTGATTGCGATCATTCCCTTGCTGAGTGATTTGGTTCATTCCCTTGCTGAGTGATTGCGACACACCCTTGCTGAGCGATTGGGATCATTCCCTTGCTGAGTAATCGGGATCACTCCCTTGCTGAGTGATTGGGGTCATTCCCTTGCTGAGTGATTGGGATCATTCCCTTGCTGAGTGATTGGGATCATTCACTTGCTGAGTAATTGTGATCATTTCCTTCCTGAGTGATTGGGATCATTCCCTTGCTGAGCGATTGGGATCATTCCCTTGCTGATTGATTGAGATCATTCACCTGCCGAGTGATTAGGATCATTTCCCTGCCGAGTGATTGAGATCATTCCCTTGCTGAGTGATTCGGATCACTCGCTTGCTGAGTGATTCGGATCATTCTCTTGCCAAGTGATTGGGACCATTCACTTGCCGAGTGATTGGGATCATTCCCTTGCTGAGTGATGGGGATCATTCCCTTGCTGAGTGATTGGAACCATTCCCTTGCTGAGTGATTGGCATCATTCCCTTTCTGAGTTAATGCGATCATTCCCTTGATGAGTGATTGGGATCATTCACTTGATGAGTGATTGGGATCACTCCCTTGCTGAGTGATTGGGATCATTCCTTTGATGAGTGATTGTGATCACTCCCTTGCTAAGTGATTGGGACCATTCCCTTGCTGAGCGATTGGGGTCATTCTCTTGCTGAGTGATTGGGATCATTCCCTCGCTGAGTGATTGGGATCATTCCCTTGCTGAATGATTGGGATCATTCCAATGCTGAGTGACTGGGATCAATCACGAGCTGAGCGATTGGGATCATTCCCTTGCTGAGTGATTGGGATCATTCACCTGCCGAGCGATTAGGATCATTCCCCTGCTGAGTGATTGAGATCATTCGCTTGCCGAGTGATTGCGATCATTCCCTTGCTCAGTGATTGGGATCATTCCATTGCTGAGTGATTGGGATTATTCCCATGCTGCGTGATTGGAACCATTCCCTTGCTGAGTGATTGGGATCATTCCCTTGCTGAGTGATTGCGATGATTCCCTTGCTGAGTGATTGGGATCATTCACTTGCTGAGCGATTGGGATCATTTACTTGCCGAGTGATTGCGATCATTCCCTTGTTGAGTGATTGGGATCATTCACTTGCTGAGTGATTGTAATCATTCCCTTGCTGAGTGATTGGGATAATTCCCTTGCTGAGTGATTGGGATCATACCCTTGCTGAGCGATTGGGATCATTCCCTTGCTGAGTGATTGGGATCATTCACTTGCAGAGTGATTGGGATCATTCACTTGCTGAGTGATGGGGATCATTCTCTTGCCGAGTGATTGCGATCATTCGCTTGCTGAGTGATTGTGATCATTCCCTTTCTGAGTGAATGCGATCAATAACTTGCTGAGTGATTGGGATCACTCCCTTGCTGAGTGATTGGGATCATTCCCTTGCTCAGTGATTGCGATCACTCACTTGCTGAGTGAATGGGATCATTCTGTTGCTGAGTGATTGGGATCATTCCCTTGCTGAGTGATTGGGATCACACCCTTGCTGAGTGATTGAGGTCATTCACTTGCTGAATGATTAGAATCATTCCCCTGCTGAGTGAATGGGATCATTCCCCTGCTGAGTGATTGCGATCACTCCCTTGCTGAATGATTAGGGTCATTCCCTTGCTGAATGATGGGATCATTCCCCGCTGAGTGATTGCGATCAATCCCATGCTGAACGATTGGGGTCATTACCTTGTCGGGTGATTGGGATCATTTCCCTGCCAAGTGATTAGGATCATTCCATTGCTGAGTGATTGGGATCATTCCCATGCTGAGAGATTGGGATCATTCCCTTGCTGAGTGATTGCGATCATTCTCTTGCTGAGTGATTGGGATCATTCCATTGCTGAGTGATTGGGATCACTCGCTTGCTGAGTGATTGGGATCATTCTCTTGCCGAGTGATTGGGATCATTCCCTTGCTGACTGATGGGGATCATTCCCTTGCTGAGTGATTGCGATGATTCCCTTGCTGAGTGATTGCGATCATTCACTTGCTGAGTGATTGGGATCATTTACTTGCCGAGTGATAGCGATCATTCCCTTGTTGAGTGATTGGGATCATAACCTTGCTGACTGATTGCGATCACTCCCTTGCTGAGTGATTGGGATCATTCTCTTGCTGAGTGATTGGGATCATTCCCTTGCTGAGTGATTGGGATCACACCCTTGCTGAATGATTGAGGTCATTCACTTGCTGAGTGATTAGAATCATTCCCCTACTGAGTGAATGTGATCACTCCCTTGCTGAGTGATTGGGATCATTCCCTTGCTGAGTGATTGGGATCACTCGCTTGCAGAGTGATTGGGATCATTCACTTGCCGAGTGATGGGGATCATTCTCTTGCCGAGTGATTGCGATCATTCGCTTGCTGAGTGATTGTGATCATTCCCTTGCTGAGTGATTGGGATCATTCCCTTGCTGAGTGATTGGGATCATTCCCTTGCTGAGTGATTGGAATCATTCCCTTGCTGAGTGATTGCGATGATTCCCTTGCTGAGTGATTGGGATCATTCCCTTGCTTAGTGATTGGGATCATTCCCTTGCTGAGTGATTGGGATCATTCCCTTGCTGAGTGATTGGAATCATTCCCTTGCTGAGTGATTGCGATGATTCCCTTGCTGAGTGATTGGGATCATTCACTTGCTGAGTGATTGGGATAATTTACATGCCGAGTGATTGTGATCATTCACTTGTTGAGTGATTGGGATCATTCACTTGCTGAGTGATTGTAATCATTCCCTTGCTGAGTGATTGGGATTATTCTCTTGCTTAGTGATTGGGATCATTCCCTTGCTGAGCGATTGGGATCATTCCTTGCTGAGTGATTGGGATCATTCACCTGCCGAGTGATTAGGAGCATTTCCCTGCCGAGTGATTGAGATAATTCCCTTGCCGAGAGATTGGGATCATGCCCCTTCTGAGTGTTTGGAATCACTCCCTTGCTGAGTGATTGGCATCATTCCCTTTCTGAGTGAATGCGATCAATAACTTGCTGAGTGATTGGGATCACTCCCTTGCTGAGTGATTGGGATCATTCCCTTGCTCAGTGATTGCGATCACTCCCTTGCTGAGTGATTGGGATCATTCTGTTGCTGAGTGATTGGGATCATTCCCTTGCTGAGTGATTGGGATCACACCCTTGCTGAGTGAATGCGATCACTCCCTTGCTGAGCCATTGAGATCATTCCCTTGCTGAGTGATTGGGATCACTTCCTTGCTGAGTGATTGGGATCATTCCCCTGCTGAGTGATTGCGATCACTCCCTTGCTGAATGATTAGGGTCATTCCCTTGCTGAGTGATGGGATCATTCCCCGCTGAGTGATTGCGATCAATCCCATGCTGAACGATTGGGGTCATTACCTTGTCGGGTGATTGGGATCATTTCCCTGCCAAGTGATTAGGATCATTCCATTGCTGAGTGATTGGGATCATTCCCATGCTAAGAGATTGGGATCATTCTCTTGCTGAGTGATTGCGATCATTCTCTTGCTGAGTGATTGGGATCATTCCATTGCTGAGTGATTGGGATCACTCGCTTGCTGAGTGATTGGGATCATTCTCTTGCTGAGTGATTGGGATCATTCCCTTGCTGACTGATGGGGATCATTCCCTTGCTGAGTGATTGGGATCATTCCCTTGCTGAGTGATTGGGATCACTCGCTTGCAGAGTGATTGGGATCATTCACTTGCCGAGTGATGGGGATCATTCTCTTGCCGAGTAATTGCGATCATTCGCTTGCTGAGTGATTGTGATCATTCCCTTGCTGAGTGATTGGGATCATTCCCTTGCTGAGTGATTGGGATCATTCCCTTGCTGAGTGATTGGAATCATTCCCTTGCTGAGTGATTGCGATGATTCCCTTGCTGAGTGATTGGGATCATTCCCTTGCTGAGTGATTGGGATCATTCCCTTGCTGAGTGATTGGGATCATTCCCTTGCTGAGTGATTGGAATCATTCCCTTGCTGAGTGATTGCGATGATTCCCTTGCTGAGTGATTGGGATCATTCACTTGCTGAGTGATTGGGATCATTTACTTGCCGAGTGATTGCGATCATTCCCTTGTTGAGTGATTGGGATCATTCACTTGCTGAGTGATTGGGATCATTCCCTTGCTGAGTGATTGGGATCATTCCCTTGCTGAGCGATTGGGATCATTTCCTTGCTGAGTGATTGGGATCATTCCCTTGCTGAGCGATTGGGATGATTCCCTTGCTGAGTGATTGGGATCATTCACCTGCCGAGTGATTGAGATAATTCCCTTGCCGAGAGATTGGGATCATGCCCCTTCTGAGTGTTTGGATTCACTTCCTTGCTGAGTGATTGGCATCATTCCCTTTCTGAGTGAATGCGATCATTCACTTGCTGAGTGATTGGGATCATTCCCTTGCTGAGTGATTGGGGTCATTCCCTTGCTGAGTGATTGGGATCATTCCCCTGCTGAGTGATTGCGATCACTCCCTTGCTGAATGATTAGGGTCATTCCCTTGCTGAGTGATTGGGATCATTCCCCGATGAGTGATTGCGATCACTCCCATGCTGAACGATTGGGGTCATTACCTTGTCGGGTGATTGGGATCATTCCCCTGCCAAGTGATTGGGATCATTCCCTAGCCGAGTGATTGGTATCATTCCCTTGCCGAGTGATTGGAATCATTCCCCTGCTGACAGATTGCGATCACTCCCTTGCTGAGAGATTGCGATCATTCCCTTGCTGAGTGATTGGTGTCATTCCCTTGCTGAGTGATTGGGATCATTACATTTCTGAGTGAATGGGATCATTCCATTGCTGAGTGATTGGGATCATTCCCATGCTGAGAGATTGGGATCATTCCATTGCTGTGAGATTGGGATCATTCCCTTGCTGAGTGATTGCGATCATTCTCTTGCTGAGTGATTGGGATCATTCCATTGCTGAATGATTGGGATCATTCCCATGCTGAGAAATTGGAATCATTTCCTTGCTGAGTGATTGCGATCATTCCCTTGCTGAGTGATTGGAATCATTCCCTTGCTGAGTGATTGCGACACACCTTTGCTGAGCGATTGGGATCATTCCCTTGCTGAGTGATTGGGGTCATTGCCTTGCTGAGTGATTGGGAACATTCCCTTGCTGAGTGATTGGGATCATTACCTTGCTGAGTGATTGGGATCATTCCCGTGCTGAGTGATTGGGGTCATTTAATGCTGAGTGATTGGGGTCATTCTCTTTCTGAGTGATTGGGATCATTCCCTTGCTGAGTGATTGGGATCATTCCCCTGCTGCCTTATTGCGATCACTCCCTTGCTGAGTGATTGGGATCATTCTCTTGCTGAGTGATTGGTGTCATTCCCTTGCTGAGTGATTGGGATCATTACATTTCTGAGTGAATGGGATCATTCCCTTGCTGAGTGATTGGGATCATTCCCATGCTGAGAGATTGGGATCATTCCATTGCTGAGTGATTGGGATCATTCCCATGCTGTGAGATTGGGATCATTCCCTTGCTGAGTGATTGCGATAATTCTCTTGCTGAGTGATTGGGATCATTCCCTTGCTGAGTGATTGGGATCACAGCCTTGCTGAGTGATTGAGGTCATTCACTTGCTGAGTGATTAGAATCAGTCCCCTGCTGAGTGATTGCGATCACTCCATTGCTGAGTGATTGGGATCATTCCCTTGCTCAGTGATTGGGATCACTCGCTTGCTGAGTGATTGGGATCATACACTTGCTGAGTGATGGGGATCATTTTCTTGCCGAGTGAATGCGATCATTCCCTTGCTGAGTGATTGTGATCATTCACTTGCTGAGTGAATGGAATCATTCCCTTGCTGAGTGATTGCGATGATTCCCTTGCTGAGTGATTGGGATCATTCACTTGCTGAGTGTTTGGAATCATTCACTTGCCGAGTGATTGCGATCATTCCCTTGCTGAATGATTGGGATCATTCACTTGCTGAGTGATTGTGATCATTCCCTTGCTCAGTGATTGGGATCATTCCCTTGCTGAGTGATTGGAATCAATCCCCTGCTGAGTGATTGCGATCACTCCCTTGCTGAATGATTGGGGTCATTCCCTTGCTGAGTGATTGGGATCATTCCCCGCTGAGTGATTGCGATCACTCCCATGCTGAACGATTGGGGTCATTACCTTGTCGGGTGATTGGGATCATTCCCCTGCCAAGTGATTGGGATCATTCCCTAGCCAAGTGACTGGAACCATTCCCTTGCTGAGTGCTTGGGTTCATTCCCTTGCTGAATGATTGGAATCATTCCCCTGCTGACTGATTGCGATCACTCCCTTGCTGAGTGATTGCGATCATTCCCTTGCTGAGTGATTGGGATCATTACCTTTCTGAGTGAATGGGATCATTCCATTGCTGAGTGATTGGGATCTTTCCCATGCTGAGAGATTGGGATCATTCCATTGCTGAGTGATTGGGATCATTCCAATGCTGAGAGATTGGGATCATTCCCTTGCTGAGTGATTGCGATCTTCTCTTGCTGAGTGATTGAGATCATTCCATTGCTGAGTGATTGGGATGACTCGCTTGCTGAGTGATTGGGATCATTCTCTTGCCGAGTGATTGGGATCATTCCCTTGCTGACTGATGGGGATCATTCACTTGCTGAGAGATTGTGATCATTCACTTGCTGAGTGATTGAGATGATTCCCTTGCTGAGTGATTGTGATCATTCCCTTGCTGAGTGATTGGGATCTTTCCCATGCTGAGAGATTGGGATCATTCCATTGCTGAGTGATTGGGATCATTCCCATGCTGAGAGATTGGGATCATTCCCTTGCTGAGTGATTGCGATCATTCTCTTGCTGAGTGATTGAGATCATTCCATTGCTGAGTGATTGGGATCATTCCCTTGCTGAGTGATTGGAATCATTCCCTTGCTGAGTGATTGCGATGATTCCCTTGCTGAGTGATTGCGATCATTCACTTGCTGAGTGATTGGGATCATTTACTTGCCGAGTGATTGCGATCATTCCCTTGTTGAGTGATTGCGATCACTCCCTTGCTGAGTGATTGGGATCATTCTCTTGCTGAGTGATTGGGATCATTCCCTTTCCGAGTGATTGGGATCATTCCCTTGCTGAGCGATTGGGATCAATCCCTTGCTGAGTGATTGGGATCATTCACTTGCCGAGCGATTACGATCATTCCCTTGCCGAGTGATTGGGATCATGCCACTGTTGCGTGATTGCGATCACTCCCTTGCTGAGTGATTGGTATCATTCCCTTGCTGAGTGATTGGGATCACACCCTTGATGAGTGATTGAGGTCATTCACTTGCTGAGTGATTAGAATCAGTCCCCTGCTGAGTGATTGCGATCACTCCATTGCTGAGTGATTGGAATCATTCCCTTGCTCAGTGATTGTGATCACTCGCTTGCTGAGTGATTGGGATCATACACTTGCTGAGTGATGGGGATCATTTTCTTGCCGAGTGATTGCGATCATTCCCTTGCTGAGTGATTGTGATCATTCACTTGCTGAGTGAATGGAATCATTCCCTTGCTGAGTGCTTGGGTTCATTCCCTTGCTGAATGATTGGTATCATTCCCTTGCCGAGTGATTGGAATCATTCCCCTGCTGACTGATTGCGATCACTCCCTTGCTGAGTGATTGAGATCATTACATTTCTGAGTGAATGGGATCATTCCCTTGCTGAGTGATTGCGATGATTCCCTTGCTGAGTGATTGCGATCATTCACTTGCTGAGTGATTGGGATCATTTACTTGCCGAGTGATTGCGATCATTCCCTTGTTGAGTGATTGGGATCATAACCTTGCTGAGTGATTGCGATCACTCCCTTGCTGAGTGATTGGGATCATTCTCTTGCTGAGTGTTTGGGATCATTCCCTTGCTGAGTGATTGGGATCACACCCTTGCTGAGTGGTTGAGGTCATTCACTTGCTGAGTGATTAGAATCATTCCCCTACTGAGTGAATGCGATCACTCCCTTGCTGAGTGATTGGGATCATTCCCTTGCTGAGTGATTGGGATCATTCCCTTGCTGAGTGATTGGAATCATTCCCTTGCTGAGTGATTGCGATGATTCCCTTGCTGAGTGATTGGGATCATTCCCTTGCTCAGTGATTGGGATCATTCCCTTGCTGAGTGATTGGGATCATTCCCTTGCTGAGTGATTGGAATCATTCCCTTGCTGAGTGATTGCGATGATTCCCTTGCTGAGTGAATGGGATCATTCACTTGCTGAGTGATTGGGATAATTTACTTGCCGAGTGATTGCGATCATTCCCTTGTTGAGTGATTGGGATCATTCACTTGCTGAGTGATTGGGATCATTCCCTTGCTGAGTGATTGGGATCTCTCCCTTGCTGAGCGATTGGGATCATTTCCTTGCTGAGTGATTGGGATCATTCCCTTGCTGAGCGATTGGGATCATTCCCTTGCTGAGTGATTGGGATCATTCACCTGCCGAGTGATTGAGATAATTCCCTTGCCGAGAGATTGGGATCATGCCCCTTCTGAGTGTTTGGATTCACTTCCTTGCTGAGTGATTGGCATCATTCCCTTTCTGAGTGAATGCGATCATTCACTTGCTGAGTGATTGGGATCATTCCCTTGCTGAGTGATTGGGGTCATTCCCTTGCTGAGTGATTGGGATCATTCCCCTGCTGAGTGATTGCGATCACTCCCTTGCTGAATGATTAGGGTCATTCCCTTGCTGAGTGATTGGGATCATTCCCCGATGAGTGATTGCGATCACTCCCATGCTGAACGATTGGGGTCATTACCTTGTCGGGTGATTGGGATCATTCCCCTGCCAAGTGATTGGGATCATTCCCTAGCCGAGTGATTGGTATCATTCCCTTGCCGAGTGATTGGAATCATTCCCCTGCTGACAGATTGCGATCACTCCCTTGCTGAGAGATTGCGATCATTCCCTTGCTGAGTGATTGGTGTCATTCCCTTGCTGAGTGATTGGGATCATTACATTTCTGAGTGAATGGGATCATTCCATTGCTGAGTGATTGGGATCATTCCCATGCTGAGAGATTGGGATCATTCCATTGCTGTGAGATTGGGATCATTCCCTTGCTGAGTGATTGCGATCATTCTCTTGCTGAGTGATTGGGATCATTCCATTGCTGAATGATTGGGATCATTCCCATGCTGAGAAATTGGAATCATTTCCTTGCTGAGTGATTGCGATCATTCCCTTGCTGAGTGATTGGAATCATTCCCTTGCTGAGTGATTGCGACACACCTTTGCTGAGCGATTGGGATCATTCCCTTGCTGAGTGATTGGGGTCATTGCCTTGCTGAGTGATTGGGAACATTCCCTTGCTGAGTGATTGGGATCATTACCTTGCTGAGTGATTGGGATCATTCCCGTGCTGAGTGATTGGGGTCATTTAATGCTGAGTGATTGGGGTCATTCTCTTTCTGAGTGATTGGGATCATTCCCTTGCTGAGTGATTGGGATCATTCCCCTGCTGCCTTATTGCGATCACTCCCTTGCTGAGTGATTGGGATCATTCTCTTGCTGAGTGATTGGTGTCATTCCCTTGCTGAGTGATTGGGATCATTACATTTCTGAGTGAATGGGATCATTCCCTTGCTGAGTGATTGGGATCATTCCCATGCTGAGAGATTGGGATCATTCCATTGCTGAGTGATTGGGATCATTCCCATGCTGTGAGATTGGGATCATTCCCTTGCTGAGTGATTGCGATAATTCTCTTGCTGAGTGATTGGGATCATTCCCTTGCTGAGTGATTGGGATCACAGCCTTGCTGAGTGATTGAGGTCATTCACTTGCTGAGTGATTAGAATCAGTCCCCTGCTGAGTGATTGCGATCACTCCATTGCTGAGTGATTGGGATCATTCCCTTGCTCAGTGATTGGGATCACTCGCTTGCTGAGTGATTGGGATCATACACTTGCTGAGTGATGGGGATCATTTTCTTGCCGAGTGAATGCGATCATTCCCTTGCTGAGTGATTGTGATCATTCACTTGCTGAGTGAATGGAATCATTCCCTTGCTGAGTGATTGCGATGATTCCCTTGCTGAGTGATTGGGATCATTCACTTGCTGAGTGTTTGGAATCATTCACTTGCCGAGTGATTGCGATCATTCCCTTGCTGAATGATTGGGATCATTCACTTGCTGAGTGATTGTGATCATTCCCTTGCTCAGTGATTGGGATCATTCCCTTGCTGAGTGATTGGAATCAATCCCCTGCTGAGTGATTGCGATCACTCCCTTGCTGAATGATTGGGGTCATTCCCTTGCTGAGTGATTGGGATCATTCCCCGCTGAGTGATTGCGATCACTCCCATGCTGAACGATTGGGGTCATTACCTTGTCGGGTGATTGGGATCATTCCCCTGCCAAGTGATTGGGATCATTCCCTAGCCAAGTGACTGGAACCATTCCCTTGCTGAGTGCTTGGGTTCATTCCCTTGCTGAATGATTGGAATCATTCCCCTGCTGACTGATTGCGATCACTCCCTTGCTGAGTGATTGCGATCATTCCCTTGCTGAGTGATTGGGATCATTACCTTTCTGAGTGAATGGGATCATTCCATTGCTGAGTGATTGGGATCTTTCCCATGCTGAGAGATTGGGATCATTCCATTGCTGAGTGATTGGGATCATTCCAATGCTGAGAGATTGGGATCATTCCCTTGCTGAGTGATTGCGATCTTCTCTTGCTGAGTGATTGAGATCATTCCATTGCTGAGTGATTGGGATGACTCGCTTGCTGAGTGATTGGGATCATTCTCTTGCCGAGTGATTGGGATCATTCCCTTGCTGACTGATGGGGATCATTCACTTGCTGAGAGATTGTGATCATTCACTTGCTGAGTGATTGAGATGATTCCCTTGCTGAGTGATTGTGATCATTCCCTTGCTGAGTGATTGGGATCTTTCCCATGCTGAGAGATTGGGATCATTCCATTGCTGAGTGATTGGGATCATTCCCATGCTGAGAGATTGGGATCATTCCCTTGCTGAGTGATTGCGATCATTCTCTTGCTGAGTGATTGAGATCATTCCATTGCTGAGTGATTGGGATCATTCCCTTGCTGAGTGATTGGAATCATTCCCTTGCTGAGTGATTGCGATGATTCCCTTGCTGAGTGATTGCGATCATTCACTTGCTGAGTGATTGGGATCATTTACTTGCCGAGTGATTGCGATCATTCCCTTGTTGAGTGATTGCGATCACTCCCTTGCTGAGTGATTGGGATCATTCTCTTGCTGAGTGATTGGGATCATTCCCTTTCCGAGTGATTGGGATCATTCCCTTGCTGAGCGATTGGGATCAATCCCTTGCTGAGTGATTGGGATCATTCACTTGCCGAGCGATTACGATCATTCCCTTGCCGAGTGATTGGGATCATGCCACTGTTGCGTGATTGCGATCACTCCCTTGCTGAGTGATTGGTATCATTCCCTTGCTGAGTGATTGGGATCACACCCTTGATGAGTGATTGAGGTCATTCACTTGCTGAGTGATTAGAATCAGTCCCCTGCTGAGTGATTGCGATCACTCCATTGCTGAGTGATTGGAATCATTCCCTTGCTCAGTGATTGTGATCACTCGCTTGCTGAGTGATTGGGATCATACACTTGCTGAGTGATGGGGATCATTTTCTTGCCGAGTGATTGCGATCATTCCCTTGCTGAGTGATTGTGATCATTCACTTGCTGAGTGAATGGAATCATTCCCTTGCTGAGTGCTTGGGTTCATTCCCTTGCTGAATGATTGGTATCATTCCCTTGCCGAGTGATTGGAATCATTCCCCTGCTGACTGATTGCGATCACTCCCTTGCTGAGTGATTGAGATCATTACATTTCTGAGTGAATGGGATCATTCCCTTGCTGAGTGATTGCGATGATTCCCTTGCTGAGTGATTGCGATCATTCACTTGCTGAGTGATTGGGATCATTTACTTGCCGAGTGATTGCGATCATTCCCTTGTTGAGTGATTGGGATCATAACCTTGCTGAGTGATTGCGATCACTCCCTTGCTGAGTGATTGGGATCATTCTCTTGCTGAGTGTTTGGGATCATTCCCTTGCTGAGTGATTGGGATCACACCCTTGCTGAGTGGTTGAGGTCATTCACTTGCTGAGTGATTAGAATCATTCCCCTACTGAGTGAATGCGATCACTCCCTTGCTGAGTGATTGGGATCATTCCCTTGCTGAGTGATTGGGATCATTCCCTTGCTGAGTGATTGGAATCATTCCCTTGCTGAGTGATTGCGATGATTCCCTTGCTGAGTGATTGGGATCATTCCCTTGCTCAGTGATTGGGATCATTCCCTTGCTGAGTGATTGGGATCATTCCCTTGCTGAGTGATTGGAATCATTCCCTTGCTGAGTGATTGCGATGATTCCCTTGCTGAGTGAATGGGATCATTCACTTGCTGAGTGATTGGGATAATTTACTTGCCGAGTGATTGCGATCATTCCCTTGTTGAGTGATTGGGATCATTCACTTGCTGAGTGATTGGGATCATTCCCTTGCTGAGTGATTGGGATCTCTCCCTTGCTGAGCGATTGGGATCATTTCCTTGCTGAGTGATTGGGATCATTCCCTTGCTGAGCGATTGGGATCATTCCCTTGCTGAGTGATTGGGATCATTCACCTGCCGAGTGATTGAGATAATTCCCTTGCCGAGAGATTGGGATCATGCCCCTTCTGAGTGTTTGGATTCACTTCCTTGCTGAGTGATTGGCATCATTCCCTTTCTGAGTGAATGCGATCATTCACTTGCTGAGTGATTGGGATCATTCCCTTGCTGAGTGATTGGGGTCATTCCCTTGCTGAGTGATTGGGATCATTCCCCTGCTGAGTGATTGCGATCACTCCCTTGCTGAATGATTAGGGTCATTCCCTTGCTGAGTGATTGGGATCATTCCCCGATGAGTGATTGCGATCACTCCCATGCTGAACGATTGGGGTCATTAGCTTGTCGGGTGATTGGGATCATTCCCCTGCCAAGTGATTGGGATCATTCCCTAGCCGAGTGATTGGTATCATTCCCTTGCCGAGTGATTGGAATCATTCCCCTGCTGACTGATTGCGATCACTCCCTTGCTGAGAGATTGCGATCATTCCCTTGCTGAGTGATTGGTGTCATTCCCTTGCTGAGTGATTGGGATCATTACATTTCTGAGTGAATGGGATCATTCCATTGCTGAGTGATTGGGATCATTCCCATGCTGAGAGATTGGGATCATTCCATTGCTGAGTGATTGGGATCATTCCCATGCTGTGAGATTGGGATCATTCCCTTGCTGAGTGATTGCGATCATTCTCTTGCTGAGTGATTGGGATCATTCCATTGCTGAGTGATTGGGATCATTCCCATGCTGAGAGATTGGAATCATTTCCTTGCTGAGTGATTGCGATCATTCCCTTGCTGAGTGATTGGAATCATTCCCTTGCTGAGTGATTGCGACACACCTTTGCTGAGCGATTGGGATCATTCCCTTGCTGAGTGATTGGGGTCATTCCCTTGCTGAGTGATTGGGAACATTCCCTTGCTGAGTGATTGGGATCATTACCTTGCTGAGTGATTGGGATCATTCCCGTGCTGAGTGATTGGGGTCATTTAATGCTGAGTGATTGGGGTCATTCTCTTTCTGAGTGATTGGGATCATTACCTTGCTGAGTGATTGGGATCATTCCCCTGCTGCCTTATTGCGATCACTCCCTTGCTGAGTGATTGGGATCATTCTCTTGCTGAGTGATTGGTGTCATTCCCTTGCTGAGTGATTGGGATCATTACATTTCTGAGTGAATGGGATCATTCCATTGCTGAGTGATTGGGATCATTCCTATGCTGAGAGATTGGGATCATTCCATTGCTGAGTGATTGGGATCATTCCATTGCTGAGTGATTGGGATCATTCCCTTGCTGAGTGATTGGGATCATTCCCTTGCTGAGTGATTGGAATCATTCCCTTGCCGAGTGATTGGGATCATTCCCTTGCTGACTGATGGGGATCATTCCCTTGCTGAGTGATTGCGATGATTCCCTTGCTGAGTGATTGGGATCATTCCCTTGCTCAGTGATTGGGATCATACCCTTGCTGAGCGATTGGGATCATTCCCTTGCTGAGTGATTGGGATCATTCCCTTGCTGAGTGATTGGGATCATTCACTTGCAGAGTGATTGGGATCATTCACTTGCTGAGTGATGGGGATCATTCTCTTGCCGAGTGATTGCGATCATTCGCTTGCTGAGTGATTGTGATCATTCCCTTTCTGAGTGAATGCGATCAATAAATTGCTGAGTGATTGGGTTCACTCCCTTGCTGAGTGATTGGGATCATTCCCTTGCTCAGTGATTGCGATCACTCCCTCGCTGAGTGAATGGGATCATTCTGTTGCTGAGTGATTGGGATCATTCCCTTGCTGAGTGATTGGGATCACACCCTTGCTGAGTGATTGAGGTCGTTCACTTGCTGAATGATTAGAATCATTCCCTTGCTGAATGATTAGGGTCATTCCCTTGCTGAATGATGGGATCATTCCCCGCTGAGTGATTGCGATCAATCCCATGCTGAACGATTGGGGTCATTACCTTGTCGGGTGATTGGGATCATTTCCCTGCCAAGTGATTAGGATCATTCCATTGCTGAGTGATTGGGATCATTCCCATGCTGAGAGATTGGGATCATTCCCTTGCTGAGTGATTGCGATCATTCTCTTGCTGAGTGATTGGGATCATTCCATTGCTGAGTGATTGGGATCACTCGCTTGCTGAGTGATTGGGATCATTCTCTTGCCGAGTGATTGGGATCATTCCCTTGCTGACTGATGGGGATCATTCCCTTGCTGAGTGATTGCGATGATTCCCTTGCTGAGTGATTGCGATCATTCACTTGCTGAGTGATTGGGATAATTTACTTGCCGAGTGATTGCGATCATTCCCTTGTTGAGTGATTGGGATCATAACCTTGCTGACTGATTGCGATCACTCCCTTGCTGAGTGATTGGGATCATTCTCTTGCTGAGTGATTGGGATCATTCCCTTGCTGAGTGATTGGGATCACACCCTTGCTGAATGATTGAGGTCATTCACTTGCTGAGTGATTAGAATCATTCCCCTACTGAGTGAATGCGATCACTCCCTTGCTGAGTGATTGGGATCATTCCCTTGCTGAGTGATTGGGATCACTCGCTTGCAGAGTGATTGGGATCATTCACTTGCCGAGTGATGGGGATCATTCTCTTGCCGAGTGATTGCGATCATTCGCTTGCTGAGTGATTGTGATCATTCCCTTGCTGAGTGATTGGGATCATTCCCTTGCTGAGTGATTGGAATCATTCCCTTGCTGAGTGATTGGAATCATTCCCTTGCTGAGTGATTGCGATGATTCCCTTGCTGAGTGATTGGGATCATTCCCTTGCTCAGTGATTGGGATCATTCCCTTGCTGAGTGATTGGGATCATTCCCTTGCTGAGTGATTGGAATCATTCCCTTGCTGAGTGATTGCGATGATTCCCTTGCTGAGTGATTGGGATCATTCACTTGCTGAGTGATTGGGATAATTTACATGCCGAGTGATTGTGATCATTCACTTGTTGAGTGATTGGGATCATTCACTTGCTGAGTGATTGTAATCATTCCCTTGCTGAGTGATTGGGATTATTCTCTTGCTTAGTGATTGGGATCATTCCCTTGCTGAGCGATTGGGATCATTCCCTTGCTGAGTGATTGGGATCATTCACCTGCCGAGTGATTAGGAGCATTTCCCTGCCGAGTGATTGAGATAATTCCCTTGCCGAGAGATTGGGATCATGCCCCTTCTGAGTGTTTGGAATCACTCCCTTGCTGAGTGATTGGCATCATTCCCTTTCTGAGTGAATGCGATCAATAACTTGCTGAGTGATTGGGATCACTCCCTTGCTGAGTGATTGGGATCATTCCCTTGCTCAGTGATTGCGATCACTCCCTTGCTGAGTGATTGGGATCATTCTGTTGCTGAGTGATTGGGATCATTCCCTTGCTGAGTGATTGGGATCACACCCTTGCTGAGTGAATGCGATCACTCCCTTGCTGAGCCATTGAGATCATTCCCTTGCTGAGTGATTGGGATCACTTCCTTGCTGAGTGATTGGGATCATTCCCCTGCTGAGTGATTGCGATCACTCCCTTGCTGAATGATTAGGGTCATTCCCTTGCTGAGTGATGGGATCATTCCCCGCTGAGTGATTGCGATCAATCCCATGCTGAACGATTGGGGTCATTACCTTGTCGGGTGATTGGGATCATTTCCCTGCCAAGTGATTAGGATCATTCCATTGCTGAGTGATTGGGATCATTCCCATGCTAAGAGATTGGGATCATTCTCTTGCTGAGTGATTGCGATCATTCTCTTGCTGAGTGATTGGGATCATTCCATTGCTGAGTGATTGGGATCACTCGCTTGCTGAGTGATTGGGATCATTCTCTTGCCGAGTGATTGGGATCATTCCCTTGCTGACTGATGGGGATCATTCCCTTGCTGAGTGATTGGGATCATTCCCTTGCTGAGTGATTGGGATCACTCGCTTGCAGAGTGATTGGGATCATTCACTTGCCGAGTGATGGGGATCATTCTCTTGCCGAGTAATTGCGATCATTCGCTTGCTGAGTGGTTGTGATCATTCCCTTGCTGAGTGATTGGGATCATTCCCTTGCTGAGTGATTGGGATCATTCCCTTGCTGAGTGATTGGGATCATTCCCTTGCTGAGTGATTGGAATCATTCCCTTGCTGAGTGATTGCGATGATTCCCTTGCTGAGTGATTGGGATCATTCCCTTGCTCAGTGATTGGGATCATTCCCTTGCTGAGTGATTGGGATCATTCCCTTGCTGAGTGATTGGAATCATTCCCTTGCTGAGTGATTGCGATGATTCCCTTGCTGAGTGATTGGGATCATTCACTTGCTGAGTGATTGGGATAATTTACTTGCCGAGTGATTGCGATCATTCCCTTGTTGAGTGATTGGGATCATTCACTTGCTGAGTGATTGGGATCATTCCCTTGCTGAGTGATTGGGATCATTCCCTTGCTGAGCGATTGGGATCATTTCCTTGCTGAGTGATTGGGATCATTCCCTTGCTGAGCGATTGGGATCATTCCCTTGCTGAGTGATTGGGATCATTCACCTGCCGAGTGATTGAGATAATTCCCTTGCCGAGAGATTGGGATCATGCCCCTTCTGAGTGTTTGGATTCACTTCCTTGCTGAGTGATTGGCATCATTCCCTTTCTGAGTGAATGCGATCATTCACTTGCTGAGTGATTGGGATCATTCCCTTGCTGAGTGATTGGGGTCATTCCCTTGCTGAGTGATTGGGATCATTCCCCTGCTGAGTGATTGCGATCACTCCCTTGCTGAATGATTAGGGTCATTCCCTTGCTGAGTGATTGGGATCATTCCCCGATGAGTGATTGCGATCACTCCCATGCTGAACGATTGGGGTCATTACCTTGTCGGGTGATTGGGATCATTCCCCTGCCAAGTGATTGGGATCATTCCCTAGCCGAGTGATTGGTATCATTCCCTTGCCGAGTGATTGGAATCATTCCCCTGCTGACTGATTGCGATCACTCCCTTGCTGAGAGATTGCGATCATTCCATTGCTGAGTGATTGGAATCATTCCCATGCTGAGAGATTGGGATCATTCCATTGCTGTGAGATTGGGATCATTCCCTTGCTGAGTGATTGCGATCATTCTCTTGCTGAGTGATTGGGATCATTCCATTGCTGAATGATTGGGATCATTCCCATGCTGAGAGATTGGAATCATTTCCTTGCTGAGTGATTGCGATCATTCCCTTGCTGAGTGATTGGAATCATTCCCTTGCTGAGTGATTGCGACACACCTTTGCTGAGCGATTGGGATCATTCCCTTGCTGAGTGATTGGGGTCATTGCCTTGCTGAGTGATTGGGAACATTCCCTTGCTGAGTGATTGGGATCATTACCTTGCTGAGTGATTGGGATCATTCCCGTGCTGAGTGATTGGGGTCATTTAATGCTGAGTGATTGGGGTCATTCTCTTTCTGAGTGATTGGGATCATTCCCTTGCTGAGTGATTGGGATCATTCCCCTGCTGCCTTATTGCGATCACTCCCTTGCTGAGTGATTGGGATCATTCTCTTGCTGAGTGATTGGTGTCATTCCCTTGCTGAGTGATTGGGATCATTACATTTCTGAGTGAATGGGATCATTCCATTGCTGAGTGATTGGGATCATTCCCATGCTGAGAGATTGGGATCATTCCATTGCTGAGTGATTGGGATCATTCCCATGCTGTGAGATTGGGATCATTCCCTTGCTGAGTGATTGCGATCATTCTCTTGCTGAGTGATTGGGATCATTCCCTTGCTGAGTGATTGGGGTCACACCCTTGCTGAGTGATTGAGGTCATTCACTTGCTGAGTGATTAGAATCAGTCCCCTGCTGAGTGATTGCGATCACTCCATTGCTGAGTGATTGGGATCATTCCCTTGCTCAGTGATTGGGATCACTCGCTTGCTGAGTGATTGGGATCATACACTTGCTGAGTGATGGGGATCATTTTCTTGCCGAGTGAATGCGATCATTCCCTTGCTGAGTGATTGTGATCATTCACTTGCTGAGTGAATGGAATCATTCCCTTGCTGAGTGATTGCGATGATTCCCTTGCTGAATGATTGGGGTCATTCCCTTGCTGAGTGATTGGGATCATTCCCCGCTGAGTGATTGCGATCACTCCCATGCTGAACGATTGGGGTCATTACCTTGTCGGGTGATTGGGATCATTCCCCTGCCAAGTGATTGGGATCATTCCCTAGCCGAGTGACTGGAACCATTCCCTTGCTGAGTGCTTGGCTTCATTCCCTTGCTGAATGATTGGAATCATTCCCCTGCTGACTGATTGCGATCACTCCCTTGCTGAGTGATTGCGATCATTCCCTTGCTGAGTGATTGGGATCATTACCTTTCTGAGTGAATGGGATCATTCCATTGCTGAGTGATTGGGATCTTTCCCATGCTGAGAGATTGGGATCATTCCATTGCTGAGTGATTGGGATCATTCCCATGCTGAGAGATTGGGATCATTCCCTTGCTGAGTGATTGCGATCTTCTCTTGCTGAGTGATTGAGATCATTCCATTGCTGAGTGATTGGGATCACTCGCTTGCTGAGTGATTGGGATCATTCTCTTGCCGAGTGATTGGGATCATTCCCTTGCTGACTGATGGGGATCATGCACTTGCTGAGAGATTGTGATCATTCACTTGCTGAGTGATTGAGATGATTCCCTTGCTGAGTGATTGTGATCATTCCCTTGCTGAGTGATTGGGATCTTTCCCATGCTGAGAGATTGGGATCATTCCATTGCTGAGTGATTGGGATCATTCCCATGCTGAGAGATTGGGATCATTCCCTTGCTGAGTGATTGCGATCATTCTCTTGCTGAGTGATTGAGATCATTCCATTGCTGAGTGATTGGGATCATTCCCTTGCTGAGTGATTGGAATCATTCCCTTGCTGAGTGATTGCGATGATTCCCTTGCTGAGTGATTGCGATCATTCACTTGCTGAGTGATTGGGATCATTTACTTGCCGAGTGATTGCGATCATTCCCTTGTTGAGTGATTGCGATCACTCCCTTGCTGAGTGATTGGGATCATTCTCTTGCTGAGTGATTGGGATCACACCCTTGCTGAGTGATTGGGATCAATCCCTTGCTGAGTGATTGGGATCATTCACCTGCCGAGCGATTACGATCATTCCCTTGCCGAGTGATTGGGATCATGCCACTGTTGCGTGATTGCGATCACTCCCTTGCTGAGTGATTGGGATCATTCCCTTGCTGAGTGATTGGGATCACACCCTTGCTGAGTGATTGAGGTCATTCACTTGCTGAGTGATTAGAATCAGTCCCCTGCTGAGTGATTGCGATCACTCCATTGCTGAGTGATTGGGATCATTCCCTTGCTCAGTGATTGTGATCACTCGCTTGCTGAGTGATTGGGATCATACACTTGCTGAGTGATGGGGATCATTTTCTTGCCGAGTGATTGCGATCATTCCCTTGCTGAGTGATTGTGATCATTCACTTGCTGAGTGAATGGAATCATTCCCTTGCTGAGTGCTTGGGTTCATTCCCTTGCTGAATGATTGGTATCATTCCCTTGCCGAGTGATTGGAATCATTCCCCTGCTGACTGATTGCGATCACTCCCTTGCTGAGTGATTGAGATCATTACATTTCTGAGTGAATGGGATCATTCCCTTGCTGAGTGATTGCGATGATTCCCTTGCTGAGTGATTGCGATCATTCACTTGCTGAGTGATTGGGATCATTTACTTGCCGAGTGATTGCGATCATTCCCTTGTTGAGTGATTGGGATCATAACCTTGCTGAGTGATTGCGATCACTCCCTTGCTGAGTGATTGGGATCATTCTCTTGCTGAGTGTTTGGGATCATTCCCTTGCTGAGTGATTGGGATCACACCCTTGCTGAGTGGTTGAGGTCATTCACTTGCTGAGTGATTAGAATCATTCCCCTACTGAGTGAATGCGATCACTCCCTTGCTGAGTGATTGGGATCATTCCCTTGCTGAGTGATTGGGATCACTCGCTTGCAGAGTGATTGGGATCATTCACTTGCCGAGTGATGGGGATCATTCTCTTGCCGAGTAATTGCGATCATTCGCTTGCTGAGTGATTGTGATCATTCCCTTGCTGAGTGATTGGGATCATTCCCTTGCTGAGTGATTGGGATCATTCCCTTGCTGAGTGATTGGAATCATTCCCTTGCTGAGTGATTGCGATGATTCCCTTGCTGAGTGATTGGGATCATTCCCTTGCTGAGTGATTGGGATCATTCCCTTGCTGAGTGATTGGGATCATTCCCTTGCTGAGTGATTGTAATCATTCCCTTGCTGAGTGATTGCGATGATTCCCTTGCTGAGTGAATGGAATCATTCACTTGCTGAGTGATTGGGATAATTTACTTGCCGAGTGATTGCGATCATTCCCTTGTTGAGTGATTGGGATCATTCACTTGCTGAGTGATTGGGATCATTCCCTTGCTGAGTGATTGGGATCTCTCCCTTGCTGAGCGATTGGGATCATTTCCTTGCTGAGTGATTGGGATCATTCCCTTGCTGAGCGATTGGGATCATTCCCTTGCTGAGTGATTGGGATCATTCACCTGCCGAGTGATTGAGATAATTCCCTTGCCGAGAGATTGGGATCATGCCCCTTCTGAGTGTTTGGATTCACTTCCTTGCTGAGTGATTGGCATCATTCCCTTTCTGAGTGAATGCGATCATTCACTTGCTGAGTGATTGGGATCATTCCCTTGCTGAGTGATTGGGGTCATTCCCTTGCTGAGTGATTGGGATCATTCCCCTGCTGAGTGATTGCGATCACTCCCTTGCTGAATGATTAGGGTCATTTCCTTGCTGAGTGATTGGGATCATTCCCCGATGAGTGATTGCGATCACTCCCATGCTGAACGATTGGGGTCATTACCTTGTCGGGTGATTGGGATCATTCCCCTGCCAAGTGATTGGGATCATTCCCTAGCCGAGTGATTGGTATCATTCCCTTGCCGAGTGATTGGAATCATTCCCCTGCTGACTGATTGCGATCACTCCCTTGCTGAGAGATTGCGATCATTCCCTTGCTGAGTGATTGGTGTCATTCCCTTGCTGAGTGATTGGGATCATTACATTTCTGAGTGAATGGGATCATTCCATTGCTGAGTGATTGGGATCATTCCCATGCTGAGAGATTGGGATCATTCCATTGCTGAGTGATTGGGATCATTCCCATGCTGTGAGATTGGGATCATTCCCTTGCTGAGTGATTGCGATCATTCTCTTGCTGAGTGATTGGGATCATTCCATTGCTGAGTGATTGGGATCATTCCCATGCTGAGAGATTGGAATCATTTCCTTGCTGAGTGATTGCGATCATTCCCTTGCTGAGTGATTGGAATCATTCCCTTGCTGAGTGATTGCGACACACCTTTGCTGAGCGATTGGGATCATTCCCTTGCTGAGTGATTGGGGTCATTCCCTTGCTGAGTGATTGGGAACATTCCCTTGCTGAGTGATTGGGATCATTACCTTGCTGAGTGATTGGGATCATTCCCGTGCTGAGTGATTGGGGTCATTTAATGCTGAGTGATTGGGGTCATTCTCTTTCTGAGTGATTGGGATCATTACCTTGCTGAGTGATTGGGATCATTCCCCTGCTGCCTTATTGCGATCACTCCCTTGCTGAGTGATTGGGATCATTCTCTTGCTGAGTGATTGGTGTCATTCCCTTGCTGAGTGATTGGGATCATTACATTTCTGAGTGAATGGGATCATTCCATTGCTGAGTGATTGGGATCATTCCTATGCTGAGAGATTGGGATCATTCCATTGCTGAGTGATTGGGATCATTCCCATGCTGTGAGATTGGGATCATTCCCTTGCTGAGTGATTGCGATCATTCTCTTGCTGAGTGATTGGGATCATTCCCTTGCTGAGTGATTGGGATCACACCCTTGCTGAGTGATTGAGGTCATTCACTTGCTGAGTGATTAGAATCAGTCCCCTGCTGAGTGATTGCGATCACTCCATTGCTGAGTGATTGGGATCATTCCCTTGCTGAGAGATTGGGATCATTCCATTGCTGAGTGATTGGGATCATTCCCATGCTGAGAGATTGGGATCATTCCCTTGCTGAGTGATTGCGATCATTCTCTTGCTGAGTGATTGAGATCATTCCATTGCTGAGTGATTGGGATCATTCCCTTGCTGAGTGATTGGAATCATTCCCTTGCTGAGTGATTGCGATGATTCCCTTGCTGAGTGATTGCGATCATTCACTTGCTGAGTGATTGGGATCATTTACTTGCCGAGTGATTGCGATCATTCCCTTGTTGAGTGATTGCGATCACTCCCTTGCTGAGTGATTGGGATCATTCTCTTGCTGAGTGATTGGGATCATTCCCTTTCCGAGTGATTGGGATCATTCCCTTGCTGAGTGATTGGGATCAATCCCTTGCTGAGTGATTGGGATCATTCACCTGCCGAGCGATTACGATCATTCCCTTGCCGAGTGATTGGGATCATGCCACTGTTGCGTGATTGCGATCACTCCCTTGCTGAGTGATTGGGATCATTCCCTTGCTGAGTGATTGGGATCACACCCTTGCTGAGTGATTGAGGTCATTCACTTGCTGAGTGATTAGAATCAGTCCCCTGCTGAGTGATTGCGATCACTCCATTGCTGAGTGATTGGGATCATTCCCTTGCTCAGTGATTGTGATCACTCGCTTGCTGAGTGATTGGGATCATACACTTGCTGAGTGATGGGGATCATTTTCTTGCCGAGTGATTGCGATCATTCCCTTGCTGAGTGATTGTGATCATTCACTTGCTGAGTGAATGGAATCATTCCCTTGCTGAGTGCTTGGGTTCATTCCCTTGCTGAATGATTGGTATCATTCCCTTGCCGAGTGATTGGAATCATTCCCCTGCTGACTGATTGCGATCACTCCCTTGCTGAGTGATTGAGATCATTACATTTCTGAGTGAATGGGATCATTCCCTTGCTGAGTGATTGCGATGATTCCCTTGCTGAGTGATTGCGATCATTCACTTGCTGAGTGATTGGGATCATTTACTTGCCGAGTGATTGCGATCATTCCCTTGTTGAGTGATTGGGATCATAACCTTGCTGAGTGATTGCGATCACTCCCTTGCTGAGTGATTGGGATCATTCTCTTGCTGAGTGTTTGGGATCATTCCCTTGCTGAGTGATTGGGATCACACCCTTGCTGAGTGGTTGAGGTCATTCACTTGCTGAGTGATTAGAATCATTCCCCTACTGAGTGAATGCGATCACTCCCTTGCTGAGTGATTGGGATCATTCCCTTGCTGAGTGATTGGGATCACTCGCTTGCAGAGTGATTGGGATCATTCACTTGCCGAGTGATGGGGATCATTCTCTTGCCGAGTAATTGCGATCATTCGCTTGCTGAGTGATTGTGATCATTCCCTTGCTGAGTGATTGGGATCATTCCCTTGCTGAGTGATTGGGATCATTCCCTTGCTGAGTGATTGGAATCATTCCCTTGCTGAGTGATTGCGATGATTCCCTTGCTGAGTGATTGGGATCATTCCCTTGCTGAGTGATTGGGATCATTCCCTTGCTGAGTGATTGGGATCATTCCCTTGCTGAGTGATTGTAATCATTCCCTTGCTGAGTGATTGCGATGATTCCCTTGCTGAGTGAATGGAATCATTCACTTGCTGAGTGATTGGGATAATTTACTTGCCGAGTGATTGCGATCATTCCCTTGTTGAGTGATTGGGATCATTCACTTGCTGAGTGATTGGGATCATTCCCTTGCTGAGTGATTGGGATCTCTCCCTTGCTGAGCGATTGGGATCATTTCCTTGCTGAGTGATTGGGATCATTCCCTTGCTGAGCGATTGGGATCATTCCCTTGCTGAGTGATTGGGATCATTCACCTGCCGAGTGATTGAGATAATTCCCTTGCCGAGAGATTGGGATCATGCCCCTTCTGAGTGTTTGGATTCACTTCCTTGCTGAGTGATTGGCATCATTCCCTTTCTGAGTGAATGCGATCATTCACTTGCTGAGTGATTGGGATCATTCCCTTGCTGAGTGATTGGGGTCATTCCCTTGCTGAGTGATTGGGATCATTCCCCTGCTGAGTGATTGCGATCACTCCCTTGCTGAATGATTAGGGTCATTTCCTTGCTGAGTGATTGGGATCATTCCCCGATGAGTGATTGCGATCACTCCCATGCTGAACGATTGGGGTCATTACCTTGTCGGGTGATTGGGATCATTCCCCTGCCAAGTGATTGGGATCATTCCCTAGCCGAGTGATTGGTATCATTCCCTTGCCGAGTGATTGGAATCATTCCCCTGCTGACTGATTGCGATCACTCCCTTGCTGAGAGATTGCGATCATTCCCTTGCTGAGTGATTGGTGTCATTCCCTTGCTGAGTGATTGGGATCATTACATTTCTGAGTGAATGGGATCATTCCATTGCTGAGTGATTGGGATCATTCCCATGCTGAGAGATTGGGATCATTCCATTGCTGAGTGATTGGGATCATTCCCATGCTGTGAGATTGGGATCATTCCCTTGCTGAGTGATTGCGATCATTCTCTTGCTGAGTGATTGGGATCATTCCATTGCTGAGTGATTGGGATCATTCCCATGCTGAGAGATTGGAATCATTTCCTTGCTGAGTGATTGCGATCATTCCCTTGCTGAGTGATTGGAATCATTCCCTTGCTGAGTGATTGCGACACACCTTTGCTGAGCGATTGGGATCATTCCCTTGCTGAGTGATTGGGGTCATTCCCTTGCTGAGTGATTGGGAACATTCCCTTGCTGAGTGATTGGGATCATTACCTTGCTGAGTGATTGGGATCATTCCCGTGCTGAGTGATTGGGGTCATTTAATGCTGAGTGATTGGGGTCATTCTCTTTCTGAGTGATTGGGATCATTACCTTGCTGAGTGATTGGGATCATTCCCCTGCTGCCTTATTGCGATCACTCCCTTGCTGAGTGATTGGGATCATTCTCTTGCTGAGTGATTGGTGTCATTCCCTTGCTGAGTGATTGGGATCATTACATTTCTGAGTGAATGGGATCATTCCATTGCTGAGTGATTGGGATCATTCCTATGCTGAGAGATTGGGATCATTCCATTGCTGAGTGATTGGGATCATTCCCATGCTGTGAGATTGGGATCATTCCCTTGCTGAGTGATTGCGATCATTCTCTTGCTGAGTGATTGGGATCATTCCCTTGCTGAGTGATTGGGATCACACCCTTGCTGAGTGATTGAGGTCATTCACTTGCTGAGTGATTAGAATCAGTCCCCTGCTGAGTGATTGCGATCACTCCATTGCTGAGTGATTGGGATCATTCCCTTGCTGAGAGATTGGAATCATTTCCTTGCTGAGTGATTGCGATCATTCCCTTGCTGAGTGATTGGAATCATTCCCTTGCTGAGTGATTGCGACACACCTTTGCTGAGCGATTGGGATCATTCCCTTGCTGAGTGATTGGGGTCATTCCCTTGCTGAGTGATTGGGAACATTCCCTTGCTGAGTGATTGGGATCATTACCTTGCTGAGTGATTGGGATCATTCCCGTGCTGAGTGATTGGGGTCATTTAATGCTGAGTGATTGGGGTCATTCTCTTTCTGAGTGATTGGGATCATTCCCTTGCTGAGTGATTGGGATCATTCCCCTGCTGCCTTATTGCGATCACTCCCTTGCTGAGTGATTGGGATCATTCTCTTGCTGAGTGATTGGTGTCATTCCCTTGCTGAGTGATTGGGATCATTACATTTCTGAGTGAATGGGATCATTCCATTGCTGAGTGATTGGGATCATTCCCATGCTGAGAGATTGGGATCATTCCATTCCTGAATGATTGGGATCATTCCCATGCTGTGAGATTGGGATCATTCCCTTGCTGAGTGATTGCGATCATTCTCTTGCTGAGTGATTGGGATCATTCCCTTGCTGAGTGATTGGGATCACACCCTTGCTGAGTGATTGAGGTCATTCACTTGCTGAGTGATTAGAATCAGTCCCCTGCTGAGTGATTGCGATCACTCCATTGCTGAGTGATTGGGATCATTCCCTTGCTCAGTGATTGGGATCACTCGCTTGCTGAGTGATTGGGATCATACACTTGCTGAGTGATGGGGATCATTTTCTTGCCGAGTGATTGCGATCATTCCCTTGCTGAGTGATTGTGATCATTCACTTGCTGAGTGAATGGAATCATTCCCTTGCTGAGTGATTGCGATGATTCCCTTGCTGAGTGATTGGGATCATTCACTTGCTGAGTGTTTGGAATCATTCACTTGCCGAGTGATTGCGATCATTCCCTTGCTGAATGATTGGGATCATTCACTTGCTGAGTGATTGTGATCATTCCCTTGCTCAGTGATTGGGATCATTCCCTTGCTGAGTGATTGGAATCATTCCCCTGCTGAGTGATTGCGATCACTCCCTTGCTGAATGATTGGGGTCATTCCCTTGCTGAGTGATTGGGATCATTCCCCGCTGAGTGATTGCGATCACTCCCATGCTGAACGATTGGGGTCATTACCTTGTCGGGTGATTGGGATCATTCCCCTGCCAAGTGATTGGGATCATTCCCTAGCCGAGTGACTGGAACCATTCCCTTGCTGAGTGCTTGGGTTCATTCCCTTGCTGAATGATTGGAATCATTCCCCTGCTGACTGATTGCGATCACTCCCTTGCTGAGTGATTGCGATCATTCCCTTGCTGAGTGATTGGGATCATTACCTTTCTGAGTGAATGGGATCATTCCATTGCTGAGTGATTGGGATCTTTCCCATGCTGAGAGATTGGGATCATTCCATTGCTGAGTGATTGGGATCATTCCCATGCTGAGAGATTGGGATCATTCCCTTGCTGAGTGATTGCGATCATTCTCTTGCTGAGTGATTGAGATCATTCCATTGCTGAGTGATTGGGATCACTCGCTTGCTGAGTGATTGGGATCATTCTCTTGCCGAGTGATTAGGATCATTCCCTTGCTGACTGATGGGGATCATTCACTTGCTGAGAGATTGTGATCATTCACTTGCTGAGTGATTGAGATGATTCCCTTGCTGAGTGATTGTGATCATTCCCTTGCTGAGTGATTGGGATCTTTCCCATGCTGAGAGATTGGGATCATTCCATTGCTGAGTGATTGGGATCATTCCCATGCTGAGAGATTGGGATCATTCCCTTGCTGAGTGATTGCGATCATTCTCTTGCTGAGTGATTGAGATCATTCCATTGCTGAGTGATTGGGATCATTCCCTTGCTGAGTGATTGGAATCATTCCCTTGCTGAGTGATTGCGATGATTCCCTTGCTGAGTGATTGCGATCATTCACTTGCTGAGTGATTGGGATCATTTACTTGCCGAGTGATTGCGATCATTCCCTTGTTGAGTGATTGCGATCACTCCCTTGCTGAGTGATTGGGATCATTCTCTTGCTGAGTGATTGGGATCATTCCCTTTCCGAGTGATTGGGATCATTCCCTTGCTGAGTGATTGGGATCTCTCCCTTGCTGAGCGATTGGGATCATTTCCTTGCTGAGTGATTGGGATCATTCCCTTGCTGAGCGATTGGGATCATTCCCTTGCTGAGTGATTGGGATCATTCACCTGCCGAGTGATTGAGATAATTCCCTTGCCGAGAGATTGGGATCATGCCCCTTCTGAGTGTTTGGATTCACTTCCTTGCTGAGTGATTGGCATCATTCCCTTTCTGAGTGAATGCGATCATTCACTTGCTGAGTGATTGGGATCATTCCCTTGCTGAGTGATTGGGGTCATTCCCTTGCTGAGTGATTGGGATCATTCCCCTGCTGAGTGATTGCGATCACTCCCTTGCTGAATGATTAGGGTCATTTCCTTGCTGAGTGATTGGGATCATTCCCCGATGAGTGATTGCGATCACTCCCATGCTGAACGATTGGGGTCATTACCTTGTCGGGTGATTGGGATCATTCCCCTGCCAAGTGATTGGGATCATTCCCTAGCCGAGTGATTGGTATCATTCCCTTGCCGAGTGATTGGAATCATTCCCCTGCTGACTGATTGCGATCACTCCCTTGCTGAGAGATTGCGATCATTCCCTTGCTGAGTGATTGGTGTCATTCCCTTGCTGAGTGATTGGGATCATTACATTTCTGAGTGAATGGGATCATTCCATTGCTGAGTGATTGGGATCATTCCCATGCTGAGAGATTGGGATCACTCCATTGCTGAGTGATTGGGATCATTCCCATGCTGTGAGATTGGGATCATTCCCTTGCTGAGTGATTGCGATCATTCTCTTGCTGAGTGATTGGGATCATTCCATTGCTGAGTGATTGGGATCATTCCCATGCTGAGAGATTGGAATCATTTCCTTGCTGAGTGATTGCGATCATTCCCTTGCTGAGTGATTGGAATCATTCCCTTGCTGAGTGATTGCGACACACCTTTGCTGAGCGATTGGGATCATTCCCTTGCTGAGTGATTGGGGTCATTCCCTTGCTGAGTGATTGGGAACATTCCCTTGCTGAGTGATTGGGATCATTACCTTGCTGAGTGATTGGGATCATTCCCGTGCTGAGTGATTGGGGTCATTTAATGCTGAGTGATTGGGGTCATTCTCTTTCTGAGTGATTGGGATCATTACCTTGCTGAGTGATTGGGATCATTCCCCTGCTGCCTTATTGCGATCACTCCCTTGCTGAGTGATTGGGATCATTCTCTTGCTGAGTGATTGGTGTCATTCCCTTGCTGAGTGATTGGGATCATTACATTTCTGAGTGAATGGGATCATTCCATTGCTGAGTGATTGGGATCATTCCTATGCTGAGAGATTGGGATCATTCCATTGCTGAGTGATTGGGATCATTCCCATGCTGTGAGATTGGGATCATTCCCTTGCTGAGTGATTGCGATCATTCTCTTGCTGAGTGATTGGGATCATTCCCTTGCTGAGTGATTGGGATCACACCCTTGCTGAGTGATTGAGGTCATTCACTTGCTGAGTGATTAGAATCAGTCCCCTGCTGAGTGATTGCGATCACTCCATTGCTGAGTGATTGGGATCATTCCCTTGCTGAGAGATTGGAATCATTTCCTTGCTGAGTGATTGCGATGATTCCCTTGCTGAGTGATTGGAATCATTCCCTTGCTGAGTGATTGCGACACACCTTTGCTGAGCGATTGGGATCATTCCCTTGCTGAGTGATTGGGGTCATTCCCTTGCTGAGTGATTGGGAACATTCCCTTGCTGAGTGATTGGGATCATTACCTTGCTGAGTGATTGGGATCATTCCCGTGCTGAGTGATTGGGGTCATTTAATGCTGAGTGATTGGGGTCATTCTCTTTCTGAGTGATTGGGATCATTCCCTTGCTGAGTGATTGGGATCATTCCCCTGCTGCCTTATTGCGATCACTCCCTTGCTGAGTGATTGGGATCATTCTCTTGCTGAGTGATTGGTGTCATTCCCTTGCTGAGTGATTGGGATCATTACATTTCTGAGTGAATGGGATCATTCCATTGCTGAGTGATTGGGATCATTCCCATGCTGAGAGATTGGGATCATTCCATTCCTGAATGATTGGGATCATTCCCATGCTGTGAGATTGGGATCATTCCCTTGCTGAGTGATTGCGATCATTCTCTTGCTGAGTGATTGGGATCATTCCCTTGCTGAGTGATTGGGATCACACCCTTGCTGAGTGATTGAGGTCATTCACTTGCTGAGTGATTAGAATCAGTCCCCTGCTGAGTGATTGCGATCACTCCATTGCTGAGTGATTGGGATCATTCCCTTGCTCAGTGATTGGGATCACTCGCTTGCTGAGTGATTGGGATCATACACTTGCTGAGTGATGGGGATCATTTTCTTGCCGAGTGATTGCGATCATTCCCTTGCTGAGTGATTGTGATCATTCACTTGCTGAGTGAATGGAATCATTCCCTTGCTGAGTGATTGCGATGATTCCCTTGCTGAGTGATTGGGATCATTCACTTGCTGAGTGTTTGGAATCATTCACTTGCCGAGTGATTGCGATCATTCCCTTGCTGAATGATTGGGATCATTCACTTGCTGAGTGATTGTGATCATTCCCTTGCTCAGTGATTGGGATCATTCCCTTGCTGAGTGATTGGAATCATTCCCCTGCTGAGTGATTGCGATCACTCCCTTGCTGAATGATTGGGGTCATTCCCTTGCTGAGTGATTGGGATCATTCCCCGCTGAGTGATTGCGATCACTCCCATGCTGAACCATTGGGGTCATTACCTTGTCGGGTGATTGGGATCATTCCCCTGCCAAGTGATTGGGATCATTCCCTAGCCGAGTGACTGGAACCATTCCCTTGCTGAGTGCTTGGGTTCATTCCCTTGCTGAATGATTGGAATCATTCCCCTGCTGACTGATTGCGATCACTCCCTTGCTGAGTGATTGCGATCATTCCCTTGCTGAGTGATTGGGATCATTACCTTTCTGAGTGAATGGGATCATTCCATTGCTGAGTGATTGGGATCTTTCCCATGCTGAGAGATTGGGATCATTCCATTGCTGAGTGATTGGGATCATTCCCATGCTGAGAGATTGGGATCATTCCCTTGCTGAGTGATTGCAATCATTCTCTTGCTGAGTGATTGAGATCATTCCATTGCTGAGTGATTGGGATCACTCGCTTGCTGAGTGATTGGGATCATTCTCTTGCCGAGTGATTAGGATCATTCCCTTGCTGACTGATGGGGATCATTCACTTGCTGAGAGATTGTGATCATTCACTTGCTGAGTGATTGAGATGATTCCCTTGCTGAGTGATTGTGATCATTCCCTTGCTGAGTGATTGGGATCTTTCCCATGCTGAGAGATTGGGATCATTCCATTGCTGAGTGATTGGGATCATTCCCATGCTGAGAGATTGGGATCATTCCCTTGCTGAGTGATTGCGATCATTCTCTTGCTGAGTGATTGAGATCATTCCATTGCTGAGTGATTGGGATCATTCCCTTGCTGAGTGATTGGAATCATTCCCTTGCTGAGTGATTGCGATGATTCCCTTGCTGAGTGATTGCGATCATTCACTTGCTGAGTGATTGGGATCATTTACTTGCCGAGTGATTGCGATCATTCCCTTGTTGAGTGATTGCGATCACTCCCTTGCTGAGTGATTGGGATCATTCTCTTGCTGAGTGATTGGGATCATTCCCTTTCCGAGTGATTGGGATCATTCCCTTGCTGAGCGATTGGGATCAATCCCTTGCTGAGTGATTGGGATCATTCACCTGCCGAGCGATTACGATCATTTCCTTGCCGAGTGATTGGGATCATGCCACTGTTGCGTGATTGCGATCACTCCCTTGCTGAGTGATTGGGATCATTCCCTTGCTGAGTGATTGGGATCACACCCTTGCTGAGTGATTGAGGTCATTCACTTGCTGAGTGATTAGAATCAGTCCCCTGCTGAGTGATTGCGATCACTCCATTGCTGAGTGATTGGGATCATTCCCTTGCTCAGTGATTGTGATCACTCGCTTGCTGAGTGATTGGGATCATACACTTGCTGAGTGATGGTGATCATTTTCTTGCCGAGTGATTGCGATCATTCCCTTGCTGAGTGATTGCGATGATTCCCTTGCTGAGTGATTGGGATCATTCACTTGCTGAGTGTTTGGAATCATTCACTTGCCGAGTGATTGCGATCATTCCCTTGCTGAATGATTGGGATCATTCACTTGCTGAGTGATTGTGATCATTCCCTTGCTCAGTGATTGGGATCATTCCCTTGCTGAGTGATTGGAATCATTCCCCTGCTGAGTGATTGCGATCACTCCCTTGCTGAATGATTGGGGTCATTCCCTTGCTGAGTGATTGGGATCATTCCCCGCTGAGTGATTGCGATCACTCCCATGCTGAACCATTGGGGTCATTACCTTGTCGGGTGATTGGGATCATTCCCCTGCCAAGTGATTGGGATCATTCCCTAGCCGAGTGACTGGAACCATTCCCTTGCTGAGTGCTTGGGTTCATTCCCTTGCTGAATGATTGGAATCATTCCCCTGCTGACTGATTGCGATCACTCCCTTGCTGAGTGATTGCGATCATTCCCTTGCTGAGTGATTGGGATCATTACCTTTCTGAGTGAATGGGATCATTCCATTGCTGAGTGATTGGGATCTTTCCCATGCTGAGAGATTGGGATCATTCCATTGCTGAGTGATTGGGATCATTCCCATGCTGAGAGATTGGGATCATTCCCTTGCTGAGTGATTGCGATCATTCTCTTGCTGAGTGATTGAGATCATTCCATTGCTGAGTGATTGGGATCACTCGCTTGCTGAGTGATTGGGATCATTCTCTTGCCGAGTGATTAGGATCATTCCCTTGCTGACTGATGGGGATCATTCACTTGCTGAGAGATTGTGATCATTCACTTGCTGAGTGATTGAGATGATTCCCTTGCTGAGTGATTGTGATCATTCCCTTGCTGAGTGATTGGGATCTTTCCCATGCTGAGAGATTGGGATCATTCCATTGCTGAGTGATTGGGATCATTCCCATGCTGAGAGATTGGGATCATTCCCTTGCTGAGTGATTGCGATCATTCTCTTGCTGAGTGATTGAGATCATTCCATTGCTGAGTGATTGGGATCATTCCCTTGCTGAGTGATTGGAATCATTCCCTTGCTGAGTGATTGCGATGATTCCCTTGCTGAGTGATTGCGATCATTCACTTGCTGAGTGATTGGGATCATTTACTTGCCGAGTGATTGCGATCATTCCCTTGTTGAGTGATTGCGATCACTCCCTTGCTGAGTGATTGGGATCATTCTCTTGCTGAGTGATTGGGATCATTCCCTTTCCGAGTGATTGGGATCATTCCCTTGCTGAGCGATTGGGATCAATCCCTTGCTGAGTGATTGGGATCATTCACCTGCCGAGCGATTACGATCATTTCCTTGCCGAGTGATTGGGATCATGCCACTGTTGCGTGATTGCGATCACTCCCTTGCTGAGTGATTGGGATCATTCCCTTGCTGAGTGATTGGGATCACACCCTTGCTGAGTGATTGAGGTCATTCACTTGCTGAGTGATTAGAATCAGTCCCCTGCTGAGTGATTGCGATCACTCCATTGCTGAGTGATTGGGATCATTCCCTTGCTCAGTGATTGTGATCACTCGCTTGCTGAGTGATTGGGATCATACACTTGCTGAGTGATGGTGATCATTTTCTTGCCGAGTGATTGCGATCATTCCCTTGCTGAGTGATTGTGATCATTCACTTGCTGAGTGAATGGAATCATTCCCTTGCTGAGTGATGGCGATGATTCCCTTGCTGAGTGATTGGGATCATTCACTTGCTGAGTGATTGTGATCATTCCCTTGCTGAGTGATTGGGATCATTCCCTTGCTGAGTGATTAGAATCATTCCCCTGCTGAGTGATTGCGATCACTCGCTTGCTGAATGATTGGGGTCATTCCCTTGCTGAGTGATTGCGATCATTCCCTTGCTGAGTGATTGTGATCATTCACTTGCTGAGTGAATGGAATCATTCCCTTGCTGAGTGATGGCGATGATTCACTTGCTGAGTGATTGGGATCATTCCCTTGCTGAGTGATTGGGATCATTCCCTTGCTGAGCGATTGGGATCATTTCCTTGCTGAGTGATTGGGATCATTCCCTTGCTGAGCGATTGGGATCATTCCCTTGCTGAGTGATTGGGATCATTCACCTGCCGAGTGATTGAGATAATTCCCTTGCCGAGAGATTGGGATCATGCCCCTTCTGAGTGTTTGGATTCACTTCCTTGCTGAGTGATTGGCATCATTCCCTTTCTGAGTGAATGCGATCATTCACTTGCTGAGTGATTGGGATCATTCCCTTGCTGAGTGATTGGGGTCATTCCCTTGCTGAGTGATTGGGATCATTCCCCTGCTGAGTGATTGCGATCACTCCCTTGCTGAATGATTAGGGTCATTCCCTTGCTGAGTGATTGGGATCATTCCCCGATGAGTGATTGCGATCACTCCCATGCTGAACGATTGGGGTCATTACCTTGTCGGGTGATTGGGATCATTCCCCTGCCAAGTGATTGGGATCATTCCCTAGCCGAGTGATTGGTATCATTCCCTTGCCGAGTGATTGGAATCATTCCCCTGCTGACTGATTGCGATCACTCCCTTGCTGAGAGATTGCGATCATTCCATTGCTGAGTGATTGGAATCATTCCCATGCTGAGAGATTGGGATCATTCCATTGCTGTGAGATTGGGATCATTCCCTTGCTGAGTGATTGCGATCATTCTCTTGCTGAGTGATTGGGATCATTCCATTGCTGAATGATTGGGATCATTCCCATGCTGAGAGATTGGAATCATTTCCTTGCTGAGTGATTGCGATCATTCCCTTGCTGAGTGATTGGAATCATTCCCTTGCTGAGTGATTGCGACACACCTTTGCTGAGCGATTGGGATCATTCCCTTGCTGAGTGATTGGGGTCATTGCCTTGCTGAGTGATTGGGAACATTCCCTTGCTGAGTGATTGGGATCATTACCTTGCTGAGTGATTGGGATCATTCCCGTGCTGAGTGATTGGGGTCATTTAATGCTGAGTGATTGGGGTCATTCTCTTTCTGAGTGATTGGGATCATTCCCTTGCTGAGTGATTGGGATCATTCCCCTGCTGCCTTATTGCGATCACTCCCTTGCTGAGTGATTGGGATCATTCTCTTGCTGAGTGATTGGTGTCATTCCCTTGCTGAGTGATTGGGATCATTACATTTCTGAGTGAATGGGATCATTCCATTGCTGAGTGATTGGGATCATTCCCATGCTGAGAGATTGGGATCATTCCATTGCTGAGTGATTGGGATCATTCCCATGCTGTGAGATTGGGATCATTCCCTTGCTGAGTGATTGCGATCATTCTCTTGCTGAGTGATTGGGATCATTCCCTTGCTGAGTGATTGGGGTCACACCCTTGCTGAGTGATTGAGGTCATTCACTTGCTGAGTGATTAGAATCAGTCCCCTGCTGAGTGATTGCGATCACTCCATTGCTGAGTGATTGGGATCATTCCCTTGCTCAGTGATTGGGATCACTCGCTTGCTGAGTGATTGGGATCATACACTTGCTGAGTGATGGGGATCATTTTCTTGCCGAGTGAATGCGATCATTCCCTTGCTGAGTGATTGTGATCATTCACTTGCTGAGTGAATGGAATCATTCCCTTGCTGAGTGATTGCGATGATTCCCTTGCTGAATGATTGGGGTCATTCCCTTGCTGAGTGATTGGGATCATTCCCCGCTGAGTGATTGCGATCACTCCCATGCTGAACGATTGGGGTCATTACCTTGTCGGGTGATTGGGATCATTCCCCTGCCAAGTGATTGGGATCATTCCCTAGCCGAGTGACTGGAACCATTCCCTTGCTGAGTGCTTGGCTTCATTCCCTTGCTGAATGATTGGAATCATTCCCCTGCTGACTGATTGCGATCACTCCCTTGCTGAGTGATTGCGATCATTCCCTTGCTGAGTGATTGGGATCATTACCTTTCTGAGTGAATGGGATCATTCCATTGCTGAGTGATTGGGATCTTTCCCATGCTGAGAGATTGGGATCATTCCATTGCTGAGTGATTGGGATCATTCCCATGCTGAGAGATTGGGATCATTCCCTTGCTGAGTGATTGCGATCTTCTCTTGCTGAGTGATTGAGATCATTCCATTGCTGAGTGATTGGGATCACTCGCTTGCTGAGTGATTGGGATCATTCTCTTGCCGAGTGATTGGGATCATTCCCTTGCTGACTGATGGGGATCATGCACTTGCTGAGAGATTGTGATCATTCACTTGCTGAGTGATTGAGATGATTCCCTTGCTGAGTGATTGTGATCATTCCCTTGCTGAGTGATTGGGATCTTTCCCATGCTGAGAGATTGGGATCATTCCATTGCTGAGTGATTGGGATCATTCCCATGCTGAGAGATTGGGATCATTCCCTTGCTGAGTGATTGCGATCATTCTCTTGCTGAGTGATTGAGATCATTCCATTGCTGAGTGATTGGGATCATTCCCTTGCTGAGTGATTGGAATCATTCCCTTGCTGAGTGATTGCGATGATTCCCTTGCTGAGTGATTGCGATCATTCACTTGCTGAGTGATTGGGATCATTTACTTGCCGAGTGATTGCGATCATTCCCTTGTTGAGTGATTGCGATCACTCCCTTGCTGAGTGATTGGGATCATTCTCTTGCTGAGTGATTGGGATCATTCCCTTTCCGAGTGATTGGGATCATTCCCTTGCTGAGCGATTGGGATCAATCCCTTGCTGAGTGATTGGGATCATTCACCTGCCGAGCGATTACGATCATTCCCTTGCCGAGTGATTGGGATCATGCCACTGTTGCGTGATTGCGATCACTCCCTTGCTGAGTGATTGGGATCATTCCCTTGCTGAGTGATTGGGATCACACCCTTGCTGAGTGATTGAGGTCATTCACTTGCTGAGTGATTAGAATCAGTCCCCTGCTGAGTGATTGCGATCACTCCATTGCTGAGTGATTGGGATCATTCCCTTGCTCAGTGATTGTGATCACTCGCTTGCTGAGTGATTGGGATCATACACTTGCTGAGTGATGGGGATCATTTTCTTGCCGAGTGATTGCGATCATTCCCTTGCTGAGTGATTGTGATCATTCACTTGCTGAGTGAATGGAATCATTCCCTTGCTGAGTGCTTGGGTTCATTCCCTTGCTGAATGATTGGTATCATTCCCTTGCCGAGTGATTGGAATCATTCCCCTGCTGACTGATTGCGATCACTCCCTTGCTGAGTGATTGAGATCATTACATTTCTGAGTGAATGGGATCATTCCCTTGCTGAGTGATTGCGATGATTCCCTTGCTGAGTGATTGCGATCATTCACTTGCTGAGTGATTGGGATCATTTACTTGCCGAGTGATTGCGATCATTCCCTTGTTGAGTGATTGGGATCATAACCTTGCTGAGTGATTGCGATCACTCCCTTGCTGAGTGATTGGGATCATTCTCTTGCTGAGTGTTTGGGATCATTCCCTTGCTGAGTGATTGGGATCACACCCTTGCTGAGTGGTTGAGGTCATTCACTTGCTGAGTGATTAGAATCATTCCCCTACTGAGTGAATGCGATCACTCCCTTGCTGAGTGATTGGGATCATTCCCTTGCTGAGTGATTGGGATCACTCGCTTGCAGAGTGATTGGGATCATTCACTTGCCGAGTGATGGGGATCATTCTCTTGCCGAGTAATTGCGATCATTCGCTTGCTGAGTGATTGTGATCATTCCCTTGCTGAGTGATTGGGATCATTCCCTTGCTGAGTGATTGGGATCATTCCCTTGCTGAGTGATTGGAATCATTCCCTTGCTGAGTGATTGCGATGATTCCCTTGCTGAGTGATTGGGATCATTCCCTTGCTCAGTGATTGGGATCATTCCCTTGCTGAGTGATTGGGATCATTCCCTTGCTGAGTGATTGGAATCATTCCCTTGCTGAGTGATTGCGATGATTCCCTTGCTGAGTGAATGGAATCATTCAGTTGCTGAGTGATTGGGATAATTTACTTGCCGAGTGATTGCGATCATTCCCTTGTTGAGTGATTGGGATCATTCACTTGCTGAGTGATTGGGATCATTCCCTTGCTGAGTGATTGGGATCTCTCCCTTGCTGAGCGATTGGGATCATTTCCTTGCTGAGTGATTGGGATCATTCCCTTGCTGAGCGATTGGGATCATTCCCTTGCTGAGTGATTGGGATCATTCACCTGCCGAGTGATTGAGATAATTCCCTTGCCGAGAGATTGGGATCATGCCCCTTCTGAGTGTTTGGATTCACTTCCTTGCTGAGTGATTGGCATCATTCCCTTTCTGAGTGAATGCGATCATTCACTTGCTGAGTGATTGGGATCATTCCCTTGCTGAGTGATTGGGGTCATTCCCTTGCTGAGTGATTGGGATCATTCCCCTGCTGAGTGATTGCGATCACTCCCTTGCTGAATGATTAGGGTCATTTCCTTGCTGAGTGATTGGGATCATTCCCCGATGAGTGATTGCGATCACTCCCATGCTGAACGATTGGGGTCATTACCTTGTCGGGTGATTGGGATCATTCCCCTGCCAAGTGATTGGGATCATTCCCTAGCCGAGTGATTGGTATCATTCCCTTGCCGAGTGATTGGAATCATTCCCCTGCTGACTGATTGCGATCACTCCCTTGCTGAGAGATTGCGATCATTCCCTTGCTGAGTGATTGGTGTCATTCCCTTGCTGAGTGATTGGGATCATTACATTTCTGAGTGAATGGGATCATTCCATTGCTGAGTGATTGGGATCATTCCCATGCTGAGAGATTGGGATCACTCCATTGCTGAGTGATTGGGATCATTCCCATGCTGTGAGATTGGGATCATTCCCTTGCTGAGTGATTGCGATCATTCTCTTGCTGAGTGATTGGGATCATTCCATTGCTGAGTGATTGGGATCATTCCCATGCTGAGAGATTGGAATCATTTCCTTGCTGAGTGATTGCGATCATTCCCTTGCTGAGTGATTGGAATCATTCCCTTGCTGAGTGATTGCGACACACCTTTGCTGAGCGATTGGGATCATTCCCTTGCTGAGTGATTGGGGTCATTCCCTTGCTGAGTGATTGGGAACATTCCCTTGCTGAGTGATTGGGATCATTACCTTGCTGAGTGATTGGGATCATTCCCGTGCTGAGTGATTGGGGTCATTTAATGCTGAGTGATTGGGGTCATTCTCTTTCTGAGTGATTGGGATCATTACCTTGCTGAGTGATTGGGATCATTCCCCTGCTGCCTTATTGCGATCACTCCCTTGCTGAGTGATTGGGATCATTCTCTTGCTGAGTGATTGGTGTCATTCCCTTGCTGAGTGATTGGGATCATTACATTTCTGAGTGAATGGGATCATTCCATTGCTGAGTGATTGGGATCATTCCTATGCTGAGAGATTGGGATCATTCCATTGCTGAGTGATTGGGATCATTCCCATGCTGTGAGATTGGGATCATTCCCTTGCTGAGTGATTGCGATCATTCTCTTGCTGAGTGATTGGGATCATTCCCTTGCTGAGTGATTGGGATCACACCCTTGCTGAGTGATTGAGGTCATTCACTTGCTGAGTGATTAGAATCAGTCCCCTGCTGAGTGATTGCGATCACTCCATTGCTGAGTGATTGGGATCATTCCCTTGCTGAGAGATTGGAATCATTTCCTTGCTGAGTGATTGGGATCACTCGCTTGCTGAGTGATTGGGATCATTCTCTTGCCGAGTGATTGGGATCATTCCCTTGCTGACTGATGGGGATCATGCACTTGCTGAGAGATTGTGATCATTCACTTGCTGAGTGATTGAGATGATTCCCTTGCTGAGTGATTGTGATCATTCCCTTGCTGAGTGATTGGGATCTTTCCCATGCTGAGAGATTGGGATCATTCCATTGCTGAGTGATTGGGATCATTCCCATGCTGAGAGATTGGGATCATTCCCTTGCTGAGTGATTGCGATCATTCTCTTGCTGAGTGATTGAGATCATTCCATTGCTGAGTGATTGGGATCATTCCCTTGCTGAGTGATTGGAATCATTCCCTTGCTGAGTGATTGCGATGATTCCCTTGCTGAGTGATTGCGATCATTCACTTGCTGAGTGATTGGGATCATTTACTTGCCGAGTGATTGCGATCATTCCCTTGTTGAGTGATTGCGATAACTCCCTTGCTGAGTGATTGGGATCATTCTCTTGCTGAGTGATTGGGATCATTCCCTTTCCGAGTGATTGGGATCATTCCCTTGCTGAGCGATTGGGATCAATCCCTTGCTGAGTGATTGGGATCATTCACCTGCCGAGCGATTACGATCATTCCCTTGCCGAGTGATTGGGATCATGCCACTGTTGCGTGATTGCGATCACTCCCTTGCTGAGTGATTGGGATCATTCCCTTGCTGAGTGATTGGGATCACACCCTTGCTGAGTGATTGAGGTCATTCACTTGCTGAGTGATTAGAATCAGTCCCCTGCTGAGTGATTGCGATCACTCCATTGCTGAGTGATTGGGATCATTCCCTTGCTCAGTGATTGTGATCACTCGCTTGCTGAGTGATTGGGATCATACACTTGCTGAGTGATGGGGATCATTTTCTTGCCGAGTGATTGCGATCATTCCCTTGCTGAGTGATTGTGATCATTCACTTGCTGAGTGAATGGAATCATTCCCTTGCTGAGTGCTTGGGTTCATTCCCTTGCTGAATGATTGGTATCATTCCCTTGCCGAGTGATTGGAATCATTCCCCTGCTGACTGATTGCGATCACTCCCTTGCTGAGTGATTGAGATCATTACATTTCTGAGTGAATGGGATCATTCCCTTGCTGAGTGATTGCGATGATTCCCTTGCTGAGTGATTGCGATCATTCACTTGCTGAGTGATTGGGATCATTTACTTGCCGAGTGATTGCGATCATTCCCTTGTTGAGTGATTGGGATCATAACCTTGCTGAGTGATTGCGATCACTCCCTTGCTGAGTGATTGGGATCATTCTCTTGCTGAGTGTTTGGGATCATTCCCTTGCTGAGTGATTGGGATCACACCCTTGCTGAGTGGTTGAGGTCATTCACTTGCTGAGTGATTAGAATCATTCCCCTACTGAGTGAATGCGATCACTCCCTTGCTGAGTGATTGGGATCATTCCCTTGCTGAGTGATTGGGATCACTCGCTTGCAGAGTGATTGGGATCATTCACTTGCCGAGTGATGGGGATCATTCTCTTGCCGAGTAATTGCGATCATTCGCTTGCTGAGTGATTGTGATCATTCCCTTGCTGAGTGATTGGGATCATTCCCTTGCTGAGTGATTGGGATCATTCCCTTGCTGAGTGATTGGAATCATTCCCTTGCTGAGTGATTGCGATGATTCCCTTGCTGAGTGATTGGGATCATTCCCTTGCTCAGTGATTGGGATCATTCCCTTGCTGAGTGATTGGGATCATTCCCTTGCTGAGTGATTGGAATCATTCCCTTGCTGAGTGATTGCGATGATTCCCTTGCTGAGTGAATGGAATCATTCAGTTGCTGAGTGATTGGGATAATTTACTTGCCGAGTGATTGCGATCATTCCCTTGTTGAGTGATTGGGATCATTCACTTGCTGAGTGATTGGGATCATTCCCTTGCTGAGTGATTGGGATCTCTCCCTTGCTGAGCGATTGGGATCATTTCCTTGCTGAGTGATTGGGATCATTCCCTTGCTGAGCGATTGGGATCATTCCCTTGCTGAGTGATTGGGATCATTCACCTGCCGAGTGATTGAGATAATTCCCTTGCCGAGAGATTGGGATCATGCCCCTTCTGAGTGTTTGGATTCACTTCCTTGCTGAGTGATTGGCATCATTCCCTTTCTGAGTGAATGCGATCATTCACTTGCTGAGTGATTGGGATCATTCCCTTGCTGAGTGATTGGGGTCATTCCCTTGCTGAGTGATTGGGATCATTCCCCTGCTGAGTGATTGCGATCACTCCCTTGCTGAATGATTAGGGTCATTTCCTTGCTGAGTGATTGGGATCATTCCCCGATGAGTGATTGCGATCACTCCCATGCTGAACGATTGGGGTCATTACCTTGTCGGGTGATTGGGATCATTCCCCTGCCAAGTGATTGGGATCATTCCCTAGCCGAGTGATTGGTATCATTCCCTTGCCGAGTGATTGGAATCATTCCCCTGCTGACTGATTGCGATCACTCCCTTGCTGAGAGATTGCGATCATTCCCTTGCTGAGTGATTGGTGTCATTCCCTTGCTGAGTGATTGGGATCATTACATTTCTGAGTGAATGGGATCATTCCATTGCTGAGTGATTGGGATCATTCCCATGCTGAGAGATTGGGATCACTCCATTGCTGAGTGATTGGGATCATTCCCATGCTGTGAGATTGGGATCATTCCCTTGCTGAGTGATTGCGATCATTCTCTTGCTGAGTGATTGGGATCATTCCATTGCTGAGTGATTGGGATCATTCCCATGCTGAGAGATTGGAATCATTTCCTTGCTGAGTGATTGCGATCATTCCCTTGCTGAGTGATTGGAATCATTCCCTTGCTGAGTGATTGCGACACACCTTTGCTGAGCGATTGGGATCATTCCCTTGCTGAGTGATTGGGGTCATTCCCTTGCTGAGTGATTGGGAACATTCCCTTGCTGAGTGATTGGGATCATTACCTTGCTGAGTGATTGGGATCATTCCCGTGCTGAGTGATTGGGGTCATTTAATGCTGAGTGATTGGGGTCATTCTCTTTCTGAGTGATTGGGATCATTACCTTGCTGAGTGATTGGGATCATTCCCCTGCTGCCTTATTGCGATCACTCCCTTGCTGAGTGATTGGGATCATTCTCTTGCTGAGTGATTGGTGTCATTCCCTTGCTGAGTGATTGGGATCATTACATTTCTGAGTGAATGGGATCATTCCATTGCTGAGTGATTGGGATCATTCCTATGCTGAGAGATTGGGATCATTCCATTGCTGAGTGATTGGGATCATTCCCATGCTGTGAGATTGGGATCATTCCCTTGCTGAGTGATTGCGATCATTCTCTTGCTGAGTGATTGGGATCATTCCCTTGCTGAGTGATTGGGATCACACCCTTGCTGAGTGATTGAGGTCATTCACTTGCTGAGTGATTAGAATCAGTCCCCTGCTGAGTGATTGCGATCACTCCATTGCTGAGTGATTGGGATCATTCCCTTGCTGAGAGATTGGAATCATTTCCTTGCTGAGTGATTGCGATGATTCCCTTGCTGAGTGATTGGAATCATTCCCTTGCTGAGTGATTGCGACACACCTTTGCTGAGCGATTGGGATCATTCCCTTGCTGAGTGATTGGGGTCATTCCCTTGCTGAGTGATTGGGAACATTCCCTTGCTGAGTGATTGGGATCATTACCTTGCTGAGTGATTGGGATCATTCCCGTGCTGAGTGATTGGGGTCATTTAATGCTGAGTGATTGGGGTCATTCTCTTTCTGAGTGATTGGGATCATTCCCTTGCTGAGTGATTGGGATCATTCCCCTGCTGCCTTATTGCGATCACTCCCTTGCTGAGTGATTGGGATCATTCTCTTGCTGAGTGATTGGTGTCATTCCCTTGCTGAGTGATTGGGATCATTACATTTCTGAGTGAATGGGATCATTCCATTGCTGAGTGATTGGGATCATTCCCATGCTGAGAGATTGGGATCATTCCATTCCTGAATGATTGGGATCATTCCCATGCTGTGAGATTGGGATCATTCCCTTGCTGAGTGATTGCGATCATTCTCTTGCTGAGTGATTGGGATCATTCCCTTGCTGAGTGATTGGGATCACACCCTTGCTGAGTGATTGAGGTCATTCACTTGCTGAGTGATTAGAATCAGTCCCCTGCTGAGTGATTGCGATCACTCCATTGCTGAGTGATTGGGATCATTCCCTTGCTCAGTGATTGGGATCACTCGCTTGCTGAGTGATTGGGATCATACACTTGCTGAGTGATGGGGATCATTTTCTTGCCGAGTGATTGCGATCATTCCCTTGCTGAGTGATTGTGATCATTCACTTGCTGAGTGAATGGAATCATTCCCTTGCTGAGTGATTGCGATGATTCCCTTGCTGAGTGATTGGGATCATTCACTTGCTGAGTGTTTGGAATCATTCACTTGCCGAGTGATTGCGATCATTCCCTTGCTGAATGATTGGGATCATTCACTTGCTGAGTGATTGTGATCATTCCCTTGCTCAGTGATTGGGATCATTCCCTTGCTGAGTGATTGGAATCATTCCCCTGCTGAGTGATTGCGATCACTCCCTTGCTGAATGATTGGGGTCATTCCCTTGCTGAGTGATTGGGATCATTCCCCGCTGAGTGATTGCGATCACTCCCATGCTGAACCATTGGGGTCATTACCTTGTCGGGTGATTGGGATCATTCCCCTGCCAAGTGATTGGGATCATTCCCTAGCCGAGTGACTGGAACCATTCCCTTGCTGAGTGCTTGGGTTCATTCCCTTGCTGAATGATTGGAATCATTCCCCTGCTGACTGATTGCGATCACTCCCTTGCTGAGTGATTGCGATCATTCCCTTGCTGAGTGATTGGGATCATTACCTTTCTGAGTGAATGGGATCATTCCATTGCTGAGTGATTGGGATCTTTCCCATGCTGAGAGATTGGGATCATTCCATTGCTGAGTGATTGGGATCATTCCCATGCTGAGAGATTGGGATCATTCCCTTGCTGAGTGATTGCGATCATTCTCTTGCTGAGTGATTGAGATCATTCCATTGCTGAGTGATTGGGATCACTCGCTTGCTGAGTGATTGGGATCATTCTCTTGCCGAGTGATTAGGATCATTCCCTTGCTGACTGATGGGGATCATTCACTTGCTGAGAGATTGTGATCATTCACTTGCTGAGTGATTGAGATGATTCCCTTGCTGAGTGATTGTGATCATTCCCTTGCTGAGTGATTGGGATCTTTCCCATGCTGAGAGATTGGGATCATTCCATTGCTGAGTGATTGGGATCATTCCCATGCTGAGAGATTGGGATCATTCCCTTGCTGAGTGATTGCGATCATTCTCTTGCTGAGTGATTGAGATCATTCCATTGCTGAGTGATTGGGATCATTCCCTTGCTGAGTGATTGGAATCATTCCCTTGCTGAGTGATTGCGATGATTCCCTTGCTGAGTGATTGCGATCATTCACTTGCTGAGTGATTGGGATCATTTACTTGCCGAGTGATTGCGATCATTCCCTTGTTGAGTGATTGCGATCACTCCCTTGCTGAGTGATTGGGATCATTCTCTTGCTGAGTGATTGGGATCATTCCCTTTCCGAGTGATTGGGATCATTCCCTTGCTGAGTGATTGGGATCTCTCCCTTGCTGAGCGATTGGGATCATTTCCTTGCTGAGTGATTGGGATCATTCCCTTGCTGAGCGATTGGGATCATTCCCTTGCTGAGTGATTGGGATCATTCACCTGCCGAGTGATTGAGATAATTCCCTTGCCGAGAGATTGGGATCATGCCCCTTCTGAGTGTTTGGATTCACTTCCTTGCTGAGTGATTGGCATCATTCCCTTTCTGAGTGAATGCGATCATTCACTTGCTGAGTGATTGGGATCATTCCCTTGCTGAGTGATTGGGGTCATTCCCTTGCTGAGTGATTGGGATCATTCCCTTGCTGAGTGATTGCGATCACTCCCTTGCTGAATGATTAGGGTCATTTCCTTGCTGAGTGATTGGGATCATTCCCCGATGAGTGATTGCGATCACTCCCATGCTGAACGATTGGGGTCATTACCTTGTCGGGTGATTGGGATCATTCCCCTGCCAAGTGATTGGGATCATTCCCTAGCCGAGTGATTGGTATCATTCCCTTGCCGAGTGATTGGAATCATTCCCCTGCTGACTGATTGCGATCACTCCCTTGCTGAGAGATTGCGATCATTCCCTTGCTGAGTGATTGGTGTCATTCCCTTGCTGAGTGATTGGGATCATTACATTTCTGAGTGAATGGGATCATTCCATTGCTGAGTGATTGGGATCATTCCCATGCTGAGAGATTGGGATCATTCCATTGCTGAGTGATTGGGATCATTCCCATGCTGTGAGATTGGGATCATTCCCTTGCTGAGTGATTGCGATCATTCTCTTGCTGAGTGATTGGGATCATTCCATTGCTGAGTGATTGGGATCATTCCCATGCTGAGAGATTGGAATCATTTCCTTGCTGAGTGATTGCGATCATTCCCTTGCTGAGTGATTGGAATCATTCCCTTGCTGAGTGATTGCGACACACCTTTGCTGAGCGATTGGGATCATTCCCTTGCTGAGTGATTGGGGTCATTCCCTTGCTGAGTGATTGGGAACATTCCCTTGCTGAGTGATTGGGATCATTACCTTGCTGAGTGATTGGGATCATTCCCGTGCTGAGTGATTGGGGTCATTTAATGCTGAGTGATTGGGGTCATTCTCTTTCTGAGTGATTGGGATCATTACCTTGCTGAGTGATTGGGATCATTCCCCTGCTGCCTTATTGCGATCACTCCCTTGCTGAGTGATTGGGATCATTCTCTTGCTGAGTGATTGGTGTCATTCCCTTGCTGAGTGATTGGGATCATTACATTTCTGAGTGAATGGGATCATTCCATTGCTGAGTGATTGGGATCATTCCTATGCTGAGAGATTGGGATCATTCCATTGCTGAGTGATTGGGATCATTCCCATGCTGAGTGATTGCGATCATTCTCTTGCTGAGTGATTGGGATCATTCCCTTGCTGAGTGATTGGGATCACACCCTTGCTGAGTGATTGAGGTCATTCACTTGCTGAGTGATTAGAATCAGTCCCCTGCTGAGTGATTGCGATCACTCCATTGCTGAGTGATTGGGATCATTCCCTTGCTGAGAGATTGGAATCATTTCCTTGCTGAGTGATTGCGATGATTCCCTTGCTGAGTGATTGGAATCATTCCCTTGCTGAGTGATTGCGACACACCTTTGCTGAGCGATTGGGATCATTCCCTTGCTGAGTGATTGGGGTCATTCCCTTGCTGAGTGATTGGGAACATTCCCTTGCTGAGTGATTGGGATCATTACCTTGCTGAGTGATTGGGATCATTCCCGTGCTGAGTGATTGGGGTCATTTAATGCTGAGTGATTGGGGTCATTCTCTTTCTGAGTGATTGGGATCATTCCCTTGCTGAGTGATTGGGATCATTCCCCTGCTGCCTTATTGCGATCACTCCCTTTCTGAGTGATTGGGATCATTCTCTTGCTGAGTGATTGGTGTCATTCCCTTGCTGAGTGATTGGGATCATTACATTTCTGAGTGAATGGGATCATTCCATTGCTGAGTGATTGGGATCATTCCCATGCTGAGAGATTGGGATCATTCCATTCCTGAATGATTGGGATCATTCCCATGCTGTGAGATTGGGATCATTCCCTTGCTGAGTGATTGCGATCATTCTCTTGCTGAGTGATTGGGATCATTCCCTTGCTGAGTGATTGGGATCACACCCTTGCTGAGTGATTGAGGTCATTCACTTGCTGAGTGATTAGAATCAGTCCCCTGCTGAGTGATTGCGATCACTCCATTGCTGAGTGATTGGGATCATTCCCTTGCTCAGTGATTGGGATCACTCGCTTGCTGAGTGATTGGGATCATACACTTGCTGAGTGATGGGGATCATTTTCTTGCCGAGTGATTGCGATCATTCCCTTGCTGAGTGATTGTGATCATTCACTTGCTGAGTGAATGGAATCATTCCCTTGCTGAGTGATTGCGATGATTCCCTTGCTGAGTGATTGGGATCATTCACTTGCTGAGTGTTTGGAATCATTCACTTGCCGAGTGATTGCGATCATTCCCTTGCTGAATGATTGGGATCATTCACTTGCTGAGTGATTGTGATCATTCCCTTGCTCAGTGATTGGGATCATTCCCTTGCTGAGTGATTGGAATCATTCCCCTGCTGAGTGATTGCGATCACTCCCTTGCTGAATGATTGGGGTCATTCCCTTGCTGAGTGATTGGGATCATTCCCCGCTGAGTGATTGCGATCACTCCCATGCTGAACCATTGGGGTCATTACCTTGTCGGGTGATTGGGATCATTCCCCTGCCAAGTGATTGGGATCATTCCCTAGCCGAGTGACTGGAACCATTCCCTTGCTGAGTGCTTGGGTTCATTCCCTTGCTGAATGATTGGAATCATTCCCCTGCTGACTGATTGCGATCACTCCCTTGCTGAGTGATTGCGATCATTCCCTTGCTGAGTGATTGGGATCATTACCTTTCTGAGTGAATGGGATCATTCCATTGCTGAGTGATTGGGATCTTTCCCATGCTGAGAGATTGGGATCATTCCATTGCTGAGTGATTGGGATCATTCCCATGCTGAGAGATTGGGATCATTCCCTTGCTGAGTGATTGCGATCATTCTCTTGCTGAGTGATTGAGATCATTCCATTGCTGAGTGATTGGGATCACTCGCTTGCTGAGTGATTGGGATCATTCTCTTGCCGAGTGATTAGGATCATTCCCTTGCTGACTGATGGGGATCATTCACTTGCTGAGAGATTGTGATCATTCACTTGCTGAGTGATTGAGATGATTCCCTTGCTGAGTGATTGTGATCATTCCCTTGCTGAGTGATTGGGATCTTTCCCATGCTGAGAGATTGGGATCATTCCATTGCTGAGTGATTGGGATCATTCCCATGCTGAGAGATTGGGATCATTCCCTTGCTGAGTGATTGCGATCATTCTCTTGCTGAGTGATTGAGATCATTCCATTGCTGAGTGATTGGGATCATTCCCTTGCTGAGTGATTGGAATCATTCCCTTGCTGAGTGATTGCGATGATTCCCTTGCTGAGTGATTGCGATCATTCACTTGCTGAGTGATTGGGATCATTTACTTGCCGAGTGATTGCGATCATTCCCTTGTTGAGTGATTGCGATCACTCCCTTGCTGAGTGATTGGGATCATTCTCTTGCTGAGTGATTGGGATCATTCCCTTTCCGAGTGATTGGGATCATTCCCTTGCTGAGCGATTGGGATCAATCCCTTGCTGAGTGATTGGGATCATTCACCTGCCGAGCGATTACGATCATTTCCTTGCCGAGTGATTGGGATCATGCCACTGTTGCGTGATTGCGATCACTCCCTTGCTGAGTGATTGGGATCATTCCCTTGCTGAGTGATTGGGATCACACCCTTGCTGAGTGATTGAGGTCATTCACTTGCTGAGTGATTAGAATCAGTCCCCTGCTGAGTGATTGCGATCACTCCATTGCTGAGTGATTGGGATCATTCCCTTGCTCAGTGATTGTGATCACTCGCTTGCTGAGTGATTGGGATCATACACTTGCTGAGTGATGGTGATCATTTTCTTGCCGAGTGATTGCGATCATTCCCTTGCTGAGTGATTGTGATCATTCACTTGCTGAGTGAATGGAATCATTCCCTTGCTGAGTGATGGCGATGATTCCCTTGCTGAGTGATTGGGATCATTCACTTGCTGAGTGATTGTGATCATTCCCTTGCTGAGTGATTGGGATCATTCCCTTGCTGAGTGATTAGAATCATTCCCCTGCTGAGTGATTGCGATCACTCGCTTGCTGAATGATTGGGGTCATTCCCTTGCTGAGTGATTGGGATCATTCCCCGCTGAGTGATTGCGATCACTCCCATGCTGAACGATTGGGGTCATTACCTTGTCGGGTGATTGGGATCATTCCCCTGCCAAGTGATTGGGATCATTCACTAGCCGAGTGACTGGAACCATTCCCTTGCTGAGTGCTTGGGTTCATTCCCTTGCTGAATGATTGGTATCATTCCCTTGCCGAGTGATTGGAATCATTCCCCTGCTGACTGATTGCGATCACTCCCTTGCTGAGTGATTGCGATCATTACATTTCTGAGTGAATGGGATCATTCCATTGCTGAGTGATTGGGATCTTTCCCATGCTGAGAGATTGGGATCATTCCATTGCTGAGTGATTGGGATCATTCCCATGCTGAGAGATTGGGATCATTCCCTTGCTGAGTGATTGCGATCATTTTCTTGCTGAGTGATTGGGATCATTCCATTGCTGAGTGATTGGGATCACTCGCTTGCTGAGTGATTGTGATCATTCTCTTGCCGAGTGATTGGGATCATTCCCTTGCTGACTGATGGGGATCATTCACTTGCTGAGTGATTGGGATCATTCCCTTGCTGAGTGATTGAGATGATTCCCTTGCTGAGTGATTGTGATCATTCCCTTGCTGAGTGATTGGGATCATTCCCTTGCTGAGTGATTGGAATCATTCCCTTGCTGAGTGATTGCGATGATTCCCTTGCTGAGTGATTGCGATCATTCACTTGCTGAGTGATTGGGATCATTTACTTGCCGAGTGATTGCGATCATTCCCTTGTTGAGTGATTGGGATCGTTCCCTTGCTGAGTGATTGCGATCACTCCCTTGCTGAGTGATTGGGATCATTCTCTTGCTGAGTGATTGGGATCATTCCCTTGCTGAGTGATTGGGATCACACCCTTGCTGAGTGATTGAGGTCATTCACTTGCTGAGTGATTAGAATCATTCCCCTGCTGAGTGAATGCGATCACTCCCTTGCTGAGTGATTGGGATCATTCCCTTTCTGAGTGATTGGGATCACTCGCTTGCAGAGTGATTGGGATCATTCACTAGCCGAGTGATGGGGATCATTCTCTTGCCGAGTGATTCCGATCATTCGCTTGCTGATTGATTGTGATCATTCCCTTGCTGAGTGATTGGGATCATTCCCTTGCTGAGTGATTGGGATCATTCCCTTGCTGAGTGATTGGGATCATTCCCTTGCTGAGTGATTGGAATCATTCCCTTGCTGAGTGATTGCGATGATTCCCTTGTTGAGTGATTGCGATGATTCCCTTGCTGAGTGATTGGGATCATTCCCTTGCTGAGTGATTGGGATCATTCCCTTGCTGAGTGATTGGAATCATTCCCTTGCTGAGTGATTGCGATGATTCCCTTGCTGAGTGATTGGGATCATTCACTTGCTGAGTGATTGGGATCTTTCCCATGCTGAGAGATTGGGATCATTCCATTGCTGAGTGATTGGGATCATTCCCATGCTGAGAGATTGGGATCATTCCCTTGCTGAGTGATTCCGATCATTCTCTTGCTGAGTGATTGGGATCATTCCATTGCTGAGTGATTGGGATCACTCGCTTGCTGAGTGATTGTGATCATTCTCTTGCCGAGTGATTGGGATCATTCCCTTGCTGACTGATGGGGATCATTCACTTGCTGAGTGATTGTGATCATTCCCTTGCTGAGTGATTGAGATGATTCCCTTGCTGAGTGATTGTGATCATTCCCTTGCTGAGTGATTGGGATCATTCCCTTGCTGAGTGATTGGAATCATTCCCTTGCTGAGTGATTGCGATGATTCCCTTGCTGAGTGATTGCGATCATTCACTTGCTGAGTGATTGGGATCATTTACTTGCCGAGTGATTGCGATCATTCCCTTGTTGAGTGTTTGGGATTGTTCCCTTGCTGAGTGATTGCGATCACTCCCTTGCTGAGTGATTGGGATCATTCTCTTGCTGAGTGATTGGGATCATACCCTCGCTGAGTGATTGGGATCACTCGCTTGCTGAGTGATTGGGATCATTCTCTTGCCGAGTGATTGTGATCATTCCCTTGCTGAGTGATTGCGATCATTCACTTGCTGAGTGATTGGGATCATTTACTTGCCGAGTGATTGCGATCATTCCCTTGTTGCATGATTGGGATCGTTCCCTTGCTGAGTGATTGCGATCACTCCCTTGCTGAGTGATTGGGATCATTCCCTTGCTGAGTGATTGCGATGATTCCCTTGCTGAGTGATTGCGATCATTCACTTGCTGAGTGATTGGGATCATTTACTTGCCGAGTGATTGCGATCATTCCCTTATTGAGTGATTGGGATCATTGCCTTGCTGAGTGATTGCGATCACTCCCTTGCTGAGTGATTGGGATCATTCTCTTGCTGAGTGATTGGGATCATTCCCTTTCCGAGTGATTGGGATCATTCCCTTGCTGAGCGATTGGGATCAATCCCTTGCTGAGTGATTGGGATCATTCACCTGCCGAGCGATTAGGATCATTCCCTTGCCGAGTGATTGGAATCATGCCCCTGTTGCGTGATTGCGATCACCCCCTTGCTGAGTGATTGGGATCATTCCCTTGCTGAGTGATTGGGATCACAGCCTTGCTGAGTGATTGAGGTCATTCACTTGCTGAGTGATTAGAATCAGTCCCCTGCTGAGTGATTGCGATCACTCCATTGCTGAGTGATTGGGATCATTCCCTTGCTCAGTGATTGGGTTCACTCGCTTGCTGAGTGATTGGGATCATACACTTGCTGAGTGATGGGGATCATTTTCTTGCCGAGTGATTGCGATCATTCCCTTGCTGAGTGATTGTGATCATTCACTTGCTGAGTGAATTGAATCATTCCCTTGCTGAGTGATTGGGATCATTCACTTGCTGAGTGATTGGAATCATTCACTTGCCGAGTGATTGCGATCATTCCCTTGCTGAATGATTGGGATCATTCACTTGCTGAGTGATTGTGATCATTCCCTTGCTGAGTGATTGTGATCATTCCCTTGCTGAGTGATTGTGATCATTCCCTTGCTGAGTGATTGGAATCATTCCCCTGCTGAGTGATTGCGATCACTCCCTTGCTGAATGATTGGGGTCATTCCCTTGCTGAATGATTGGGATCATTCCCCGCTGAGTGATTGCGATCACTCCCATGCTGAACGATTGGGGTCATTACCTTGTCGGGTGATTGGGATCATTCCCCTGCCAAGTGATTGGGATCATTCACTAGCCGAGTGACTGGAACCATTCCCTTGCTGAGTGCTTGGGTTCATTCCCTTGCTGAATGATTGGTATCATTCCCTTGCCGAGTGATTGGAATCATTCCCCTGCTGACTGATTGCGATCACTCCCTTGCTGAGTGATTGCGATCATTACATTTCTGAGTGAATGGGATCATTCCATTGCTGAGTGATTGGGATCTTTCCCATGCTGAGAGATTGGGATCATTCCATTGCTGAGTGATTGGGATCATTCCCATGCTGAGAGATTGGGATCATTCCCTTGCTGAGTGATTGCGATCATTCTCTTGCTGAGTAATTGGGATCATTCCATTGCTGAGTGATTGGGATCACTCGCTTGCTGAGTGATTGTGATCATTCTCTTGCCGAGTGATTGGGATCATTCCCTTGCTGACTGATGGGGATCATTCACTTGCTGAGTGATTGTGATCATTCCCTTGCTGAGTGATTGAGATGATTCCCTTGCTGAGTGATTGTGATCATTCCCTTGCTGAGTGATTGGGATCATTCCCTTGCTGAGTGATTGGAATCATTCCCTTGCTGAGTGATTGCGATGATTCCCTTGCTGAGTGATTGCGATCATTCACTTGCTGAGTGATTGGGATCATTTACTTGCCGAGTGATTGCGATCATTCCCTTGTTGAGTGATTGGGATCGTTCCCTTGCTGAGTGATTGCGATCACTCCCTTGCTGAGTGATTGGGATCATTCTCTTGCTGAGTGATTGGGATCATTCCCTTGCTGAGTGATTGGGATCACACCCTTGCTGAGTGATTGAGGTCATTCACTTGCTGAGTGATTAGAATCATTCCCCTGCTGAGTGGATGCGATCACTCCCTTGCTGAGTGATTGGGATCATTCCCTTTCTGAGTGATTGGGATCACTCGCTTGCAGAGTGATTGGGATCATTCACTAGCCGAGTGATGGGGATCATTCTCTTGCCGAGTGGTTCCGATCATTCGCTTGCTGAGTGATTGGAATCATTCCCTTGCTAGGTGATTGCGATGATTCCCTTGCTGAGTGATTGCGATGATTCCCTTGCTGAGTGATTGGGATCATTCCCTTGCTGAGTGATTGGGATCATTCCCTTGCTGAGTGATTGGAATCATTCCCTTGCTGAGTGATTGCGATGATTCCCTTGCTGAGTGATTGGGATCATTCACTTGCTGAGTGATTGGGATCTTTCCCATGCTGAGAGATTGGGATCATTCCATTGCTGAGTGATTGGGATCATTCCCATGCTGAGAGATTGGGATCATTCACTTGCTGAGTGATTGGAATCATTCACTTGCCGAGTGATTGCGATCATTCCCTTGCTGAATGATTGGGATCATTCACTTGCTGAGTGATTGTGATCATTCACTTGCTGAGTGATTGTGATCATTCCCTTGCTGAGTGATTGGGATCATTCCCTTGCTGAGTGATTAGAATCATTCCCCTGCTGAGTGGATGCGATCACTCCCTTGCTGAGTGATTGGGATCATTCCCTTTCTGAGTGATTGGGATCACTCGCTTGCAGAGTGATTGGGATCATTCACTAGCCGAGTGATGGGGATCATTCTCTTGCCGAGTGGTTCCGATCATTCGCTTGCTGAGTGATTGGAATCATTCCCTTGCTGAGTGATTGCGATAATTCCCTTGCTGAGTGATTGCGATGATTCCCTTGCTGAGTGATTGGGATCATTCCCTTGCTGAGTGATTGGGATCATTCCCTTGCTGAGTGATTGGAATCATTCCCTTGCTGAGTGATTGCGATGATTCCCTTGCTGAGTGATTGGGATCATTCACTTGCTGAGTGATTGGGATCTTTCCCATGCTGAGAGATTGGGATCATTCCATTGCTGAGTGATTGGGATCATTCCCATGCTGAGAGGTTGGGATCATTCCCTTGCTGAGTGATTCCGATCATTCTCTTGCTGAGTGATTGGGATCATTCCATTGCTGAGTGATTGGGATCACTCGCTTGCTGAGTGATTGGGATCATTCTCTTGCCGAGTGATTGGGATCATTCCCTTGCTGACTGATGGGGATCATTCACTTGCTGAGTGATTGTGATCATTCCCTTGCTGAGTGATTGAGATGATTCCCTTGCTGAGTGATTGTGATCATTCCCTTGCTGAGTGATTGGGATCATTCCCTTGCTGAGTGATTGGAATCATTCCCTTGCTGAGTGATTGCGATGATTCCCTTGCTGAGTGATTGCGATCATTCACTTGCTGAGTGATTGGGATCATTTACTTGCCGAGTGATTGCGATCATTCCCTTGTTGAGTGTTTGGGATTGTTCCCTTGCTGAGTGATTGCGATCACTCCCTTGCTGAGTGATTAGGATCATTCTCTTGCTGAGTGATTGGGATCATTCCCTCGCTGAGTGATTGGGATCACTCGCTTGCTGAGTGATTGGGATCATTCTCTTGCCGAGTGATTGGGATCATTCCCTTGCTGACTGATGGGGATCATTCACTTGCTGAGTGATTGTGATCATTCCCTTGCTGAGTGATTGCGATCATTCACTTGCTGAGTGATTGGGATCATTTACTTGCCGAGTGATTGCGATCATTCCCTTGTTGAGTGATTGGGATCGTTCCCTTGCTGAGTGATTGCGATCACTCCCTTGCTGAGTGATTGGGATCATTCTCTTGCTGAGTGATTGCGATGATTCCCTTGCTGAGTGATTGGGATCATTCACTTGCTGAGTGATTGGGATCATTTACTTGCCGAGTGATTGCGATCATTCCCTTGTTGAGTGATTGGGATCATTGCCTTGCTGAGTGATTGCGATCACTCCCTTGCTGAGTGATTGGGATCATTCTCTTGCTGAGTGATTGGGATCATTCCCTTTCCGAGTGATTGGGATCATTCCCTTGCTGAGCGATTGGGATCAATCCCTTGCTGAGTGATTGGAATCATTCACCTGCCGAGCGATTAGGATCATTCCCTTGCCGAGTGATTGGGATCATGCCCCTGTTGCGTGATTGCGATCACTCCCTTGCTGAGTGATTGGGATCATTCCCTTGCTGAGTGATTGGGATCACAGCCTTGCTGAGTGATTGAGGTCATTCACTTGCTGAGTGATTAGAATCAGTCCCCTGCTGAGTGATTGCGATCACTCCATTGCTGAGTGATTGGGATCATTCCCTTGCTCAGTGATTGGGTTCACTCGCTTGCTGAGTGATTGGGATCATACACTTGCTGAGTGATGGGGTTCATTTTCTTGCCGAGTGATTGCGATCATTCCCTTGCTGAGTGATTGTGATCATTCACTTGCTGAGTGAATTGAATCATTCCCTTGCTGAGTGATTGCGATGATTCCCTTGCTGAATGATTGGGATCATTCACTTGCTGAGTGATTGGAATCATTCACTTGCCGAGTGATTGCGATCATTCCCTTGCTGAATGATTGGGATCATTCACTTGCTGAGTGATTGTGATCATTCCCTTGCTGAGTGATTGTGATCATTCCCTTGCTGAGTGATTGGAATCATTCCCCTGCTGAGTGATTGCGATCACTCCCTTGCTGAATGATTGGGGTCATTCCCTTGCTGAGTGATTGGGATCATTCCCCGCTGAGTGATTGCGATCACTCCCATGCTGAACGATTGGGGTCATTACCTTGTCGGGTGATTGGGATCATTCCCCTGCCAAGTGATTGGGATCATTCCCTAGCCGAGTGACTGGAACCATTCCCTTGCTGAGTGATTGCGATGATTCCCTTGCTGAGTGATTGGGATCATTCACTTGCTGAGTGATTGGGATCATTTACTTGCCGAGTGATTGCGATCATTCCCTTGTTGAGTGATTGGGATCATTCACTTGCTGAGTGATTGGGATCATTCCCTTGCTGAGTGATTGGGATCATTCCCTTGCTGAGCGATTGGGATCATTCCCTTGCTGAGTGATTGGGATCATTCACCGGCCGAGTGATTAGGATCATTCCCCTGCCGAGTGATTGAGATAATTCCCTTGCCGAGGGATTGGGATCATGCCCCTTCTGAGTGTTTGGATTCACTTCCTTGCTGAGTGATTGGCATCATTTCCTTTCTGAGTGAATGCGATCATTCACTTGCTGAGTGATTGCGATCACTCCCTTGCTGAGTGATTGGGATCACTCCCTTGCTGATTGATTGGGATCATTCCCTTGCTGAGTGATTGGAATCGTTCCCTTGCTGAGTGATTGCGATGATTCCCTTGCTGAGTGATTGGGATCATTCCCTTGCTGAGTGATTGGGATCATTCTCTTGCTGAGTGATTGGGATCATTCCCTTGCTGAGCGATTGGGATCATTCCCTTGCTGAGTGATTGGGATCATTCACCTGCCGAGTGATTAGGATCATTCCCCTGACGAGTGATTGAGATAATTCCCTTGCCGAGAGATTGGGATCATGCCCCTTCTGAGTGTTTGGATTCACTTCCTTGCTGAGTGATTGGCATCATTCCCTTTCTGAGTGAATGCGATCATTCACTTGCTGAGTGATTGGGGTCATTCCCTTGCTGAGTGATTGGGATCATTCCCCTGCTGAGTGATTGTGATCACTCCCTTGCTGAATGATTAGGGTCATTCCCTTGCTGAGTGATTGGGATCATTCCCCGCTGAGTGATTGCGATCACTCCCATGCTGAACGATTGGGGTCATTACCTTGTCGGGTGATTGGGATCATTCCCCTGCCAAGTGATTGGGATCATTCCCTAGCCGAGTGACTGGAACAATTCCCTTGCTGAGTGCTTGGGTTCATTCCCTTGCTGAGTGATTGGTATCATTCCCTTGCCGAGTGATTGGAATCATTCCCCTGCTGACTGATTGCGATCACTCCCTTGCTGAGTGATTGCGATCATTCCCTTTCTGAGTGAATGCGATCATTCACTTGCTGAGTGATTGGGATCATTCCCTTGCTGAGTGATTGGGGTCATTCCCTTGCTGAGTGATTGGGATCATTCCCCTGCTGAGTGATTGCGATCACTCCCTTGCTGAATGATTAGGGTCATTCCCTTGCTGAGTGATTGGGATCATTCCCCGATGAGTGATTGCGATCACTCCCATGCTGAACGATTGGGGTCATTACCTTGTCGGGTGATTGGGATCATTCCCCTGCCAAGTGATTGGGATCATTCCCTAGCCGAGTGATTGGTATCATTCCCTTGCCGAGTGATTGGAATCATTCCCCTGCTGACTGATTGCGATCACTCCCTTGCTGAGAGATTGCGATCATTCCCTTGCTGAGTGATTGGTGTCATTCCCTTGCTGAGTGATTGGGATCATTACATTTCTGAGTGAATGGGATCATTCCATTGCTGAGTGATTGGGATCATTCCCATGCTGAGAGATTGGGATCATTCCATTGCTGAGTGATTGGGATCATTCCCATGCTGTGAGATTGGGATCATTCCATTGCTGAGTGATTGCGATCATTCTCTTGCTGAGTGATTGGGATCATTCCATTGCTGAGTGATTGGGATCATTCCCATGCTGAGAGATTGGAATCATTTTCTGCTGAGTGATTGCGATCATTCCCTTGCTGAGTGATTGGAATCATTCCCTTGCTGAGTGATTGCGGCACACCTTTGCTGAGCGATTGGGATCATTCCCTTGCTGAGTGATTGGAGTCATTCCCTTGCTGAGTGATTGGAAACATTCCCTTGCTGAGTGATTGGGATCATTACCTTGCTGAGTGATTGGGATCATTCCCGTGCTGAGTGATTGGGGTCATTTAATGCTGAGTGATTGGGGTCATTCTCTTTCTGAGTGATTGGGATCATTCCCTTGCTGAGTGATTGGGATCATTCCCCTGCTGCCTTATTGCGATCACTCCCTTGCTGAGTGATTGGGATCATTCTCTTGCTGAGTGATTGGTGTCATTCCCTTGCTGAGTGATTGGGATCATTACATTTCTGAGTGAATGGGATCATTCCATTGCTGAGTGATTGGGATCATTCCCATGCTGAGAGATTGGGATCATTCCATTGCTGAGTGATTGGGATCATTCCCATGCTGTGAGATTGGGATCATTCCCTTGCTGAGTGATTGCGATCATTCTCTTGCTAAGTGATTGGGATCATTCCCTTGCTGAGTGATTGGGATCACACCCTTGCTGAGTGATTGAGGTCATTCACTTGCTGAGTGATTCGAATCAGTCCCCTGCTGAGTGATTGCGATCACTCCATTGCTGAGTGATTGGGAACATTCCCTTGCTGAGTGATTGGGATCATTACCTTGCTGAGTGATTGGGATCATTCCCGTGCTGAGTGATTGGGGTCATTTAATGTTGAGTGATTGGGGTCATTCTCTTTCTGAGTGATTGGGATCATTCCCTTGCTGAGTGATTGGGATCATTCCCCTGCTGCCTTATTGCGATCACTCCCTTGCTGAGTGATTGGGATCATTCTCTTGCTGAGTGATTGGTGTCATTCCCTTGCTGAGTGATTGGGATCATTACATTTCTGAGTGAATGGGATCATTCCCTTGCTGAGTGATTGGAATCATTCCCCTGCTGAGTGATTGCGATCACTCCATTGCTGAGTGATTGGGATCATTCCCTTGCTCAGTGATTGGGTTCACTCGCTTGCTGAGTGATTGGGATCATACACTTGCTGAGTGATGGGGTTCATTTTCTTGCCGAGTGATTGCGATGATTCCCTTGCTGAGTGATTGTGATCATTCACTTGCTGAGTGAATTGAATCATTCCCTTGCTGAGTGATTGCGATGATTCCCTTGCTGAGTGATTGGGATCATTCACTTGCTGAGTGATTGGAATCATTCACTTGCCGAGTGATTGCGATCATTCCCTTGCTGAATGATTGGGATCATTCACTTGCTGAGTGATTGTGATCATTCCCTTGCTGAGTGATTGTGATCATTCCCTTGCTGAGTGATTGGAATCATTCCCCTGCTGAGTGATTGCGATCACTCCCTTGCTGAATGATTGGGGTCATTCCCTTGCTGAGTGATTGGGATCATTCCCCGCTGAGTGATTGCGATCACTCCCATGCCGAACGATTGGGGTCATTACCTTGTCGGGTGATTGGGATCATTCCCCTGCCAAGTGATTGGGATCATTCCCTAGCCGAGTGACTGGAACCATTCCCTTGCTGAGTGATTGCGATGATTCCCTTGCTGAGTGATTGGGATCATTCACTTGCTGAGTGATTGGGATCATTTACTGGCCGAGTGATTGCGATCATTCCCTTGTTGAGTGATTGGGATCATTCACTTGCTGAGTGATTGGGATCATTCCCTTGCTGAGTGATTGGGATCATTCCCTTGCTGAGCGATTGGGATCATTCCCTTGCTGAGTGATTGGGATCATTCACCGGCCGAGTGATTTGGATCATTCCCCTGCCGAGTGATTGAGATAATTCCCTTGCCGAGGGATTGGGATCATGCCCCTTCTGAGTGTTTGGATTCACTTCCTTGCTGAGTGATTGGCATCATTCCCTTTCTGAGTGAATGCGATCATTCACTTGCTGAGTGATTGCGATCACTCCCTTGCTGAGTGATTGGGATCACTCCCTTGCTGAGTGATTGGGATCATTCCCTTGCTGAGTGATTGGAATCGTTCCCTTGCTGAGTGATTGCGATGATTCCCTTGCTGAGTGATTGGGATCATTCCCTTGCTGAGTGATTGGGATCATTCCCTTGCTGAGTGATTGGGATCATTCCCTTGCTGAGTAATTGGAATCATTCCCTTGCTGAGTGATTGCGATGATTCCCTTGCTGAGTGATTGGGATCATTCACTTGCTGAGTGATTGGGATTATTTACTTGCCGAGTGATTGGGATCATTCCCTTGCTGAGCGATTGGGATCATTCCCTTGCTGAGTGATTGGGATCATTCACCTGCCGAGTGATTAGGATCATTCCCCTGCCGAGTGATTAAGATAATTCCCTTGCCGAGAGATTGGGATCATGCCCCTTCTGAGTGTTTGGATTCACTTCCTTGCTGAGTGATTGGCATCATTCCCTTTCTGAGTGAATGCGATCATTCACTTGCTGAGTGATTGGGGTCATTCCCTTGCTGAGTGATTGGGATCATTCCCCTGCTGAGTGATTGCGATCACTCCCTTGCTGAATGATTAGGGTCATTCCCTTGCTGAGTGATTGGGATCATTCCCCGCTGAGTGATTGCGATCACTCCCATGCTGAACGATTGTGGTCATTACCTTGTCGGGTGATTGGGATCATTCCCCTGCCAAGTGATTGGGATCATTCCCTAGCCGAGTGACTGGAACAATTCCCTTGCTGAGTGCTTGGGTTCATTCCCTTGCTGAGTGATTGGTATCACTCCCTTGCTCAGTGATTGTGATCATTCCCTTGCTGAGTGATTGGAATCATTCCCCTGCTGACTGATTGCGATCACTCCCTTGCTGAGTGATTGCGATCATTCCCTTTCTGAGTGAATGCGATCATTCACTTGCTGAGTGATTGGGATCATTCCCTTGCTGAGTGATTGGGGTCATTCCCTTGCTGAGTGATTGGGATCATTCCCCTGCTGAGTGATTGCGATCACTCCCTTGCTGAATGATTAGGGTCATTCCCTTGCTGAGTGATTGGGATCATTCCCCGATGAGTGATTGCGATCACTCCCATGCTGAACGATTGGGGTCATTACCTTGTCGGGTGATTGGGATCATTCCACTGCCAAGTGATTGGGATCATTCCCTAGCCGAGTGATTGGTATCATTCCCTTGCCGAGTGATTGGAATCATTCCCCTGCTGACTGATTGCGATCACTCCCTTGCTGAGAGATTGCGTTCATTCCCTTGCTGAGTGATTGGTGTCATTCCCTTGCTGAGTGATTGGGATCATTACATTTCTGAGTGAATGAGATCATTCCATTGCTGAGTGATTGGGATCATTCCCATGCTGAGAGATTGGGATCATTCCATTGCTGAGTGATTGGGATCATTCCCATGCTGTGAGATTGGGATCATTCCATTGCTGAGTGATTGCGATCATTCTCTTGCTGAGTGATTGGGATCATTCCATTGCTGAGTGATTGGGATCATTCCCATGCTGAGAGATTGGAATCATTTCCTTGCTGAGTGATTGCGATCATTCCCTTGCTGAGTGATTGGAATCATTCCCTTGCTGAGTGATTGCGGCACACCTTTGCTGAGCGATTGGGATCATTCCCTTGCTGAGTGATTGGGGTCATTCCCTTGCTGAGTGATTGGAAACATTCCCTTGCTGAGTGATTGGGATCATTACCTTGCTGAGTGATTGGGATCATTCCCGTGCTGAGTGATTGGGGTCATTTAATGCTGAGTGATTGGGGTCATTCTCTTTCTGAGTGATTGGGATCATTCCCTTGCTGAGTGATTGGGATCATTCCCCTGCTGCCTTATTGCGATCACTCCCTTGCTGAGTGATTGGGATCATTCTCTTGCTGAGTGATTGGTGTCATTCCCTTGCTGAGTGATTGGGATCATTACATTTCTGAGTGAATGGGATCATTCCATTGCTGAGTGATTGGGATCATTCCCATGCTGAGAGATTGCGATCATTCTCTTGCTGAGTGATTGGGATCATTCCCTTGCTGAGTGATTGGGATCACACCTTGCTGAGTGATTGAGGTCATTCACTTGCTGAGTGATTCGAATCAGTCCCCTGCTGAGTGATTGCGATCACTCCATTGCTGAGTGATTGGGAACATTCCCTTGCTGAGTGATTGGGATCATTACCTTGCTGAGTGATTGGGATCATTCCCGTGCTGAGTGATTGGGGTCATTTAATGCTGAGTGATTGGGGTCATTCTCTTTCTGAGTGATTGGGATCATTCCCTTGCTGAGTGATTGGGATCATTCCCCTGCTGCCTTATTGCGATCACTCCCTTGCTGAGTGATTGGGATCATTCTCTTGCTGAGTGATTGGTGTCATTCCCTTGCTGAGTGATTGGGATCATTACATTTCTGAGTGAATGGGATCATTCCCTTGCTGAGTGATTGGGATCATTCCCCTGCTGCCTTATTTCGATCACTCCCTTGCTGAGTGATTGCGATCACTCTCCTGCTGAGTGATTGTGATCACTCCCTTGCTGAGTGATTGGGGTCATTTCCTTGCTGAGTGATTGGGACCATTTCCCTGCTGAGTGATTGCGATCACTCACTTGTTGAGTGATTGGGGTCATTCCATTGCTGAGTGATTGGGTTCATTCCCTTCCTGAGTGATTGGTGTCATTTCCTTACTGAGTGATTGGGATCATTCCCCTGCTGAGTTATTGCGATCACTCCCTTGCTGAGTGATTGGGATCAGTCCCCTGCTGAGTGATTGGGATCATTCTCTTGCTGAATGATTGGGATCATTCCCTAGCCGAGTGATTGGGATCATTCCCTTGCTGAGTGATTGGGATCATTCCCTTGCTGAGAGATTGGGATCATTCCCTTGCTGAGTGATTGGGATCATTCCCTTGCTGAGTCATTGCGATCATTCCCTTGCTGAGCGATTGGGATCATTCCCTTGCTGAGTGATTGCGATCACTCCCTTGCTGAGTGATTGGGGTCATTCCCTTGCTGAGTGATTGGGGTCATTCCCTTGCTGAGTGATTGGGTTCATCCCCTTGCTGAGTGATTGGGATCATTCCCCTGCTGAGTTATTGTAATCACTTCCTTGCTGAGTGATTGGGATCATTCCCTTGCTGAGTGATTGCGGTCATTCCCTTGCTGAGTGACTGGGATCATTCCCCTGCTGAGTGATTGCGATCACTCACTTGCCGAGTGACTGGGATCATTCCTTTACTGAGTGATTGTGATTATTCCCTTGCTGAGTGATTGGGGTCATTCCCCTGCTGAGTTATTGCAATCACTTCCTTGCTGAGTGATTGGGATCAGTCCCCTGCTGAGTGATTGGGATCATTCATTGCTGAGTGATTGGGGTCATTTCCTTGCTGAGTGATTGGGATCATTACATTTCTAAGTGAATGGGATCATTCCCTTGCTGAGTGATTGGGATCATTGACTTGCTGAGTGATTGGGATCATTCCCTTGCTGAGTGATTGGGATCATTCCCTTGCTGAGTGATTGGGATCATTCCCTTGCTGAGTGATTGCGATCACTCCCTTGCTGACTGATTGGGATTATTCCCTTGCTGAATAAGTGGGATCATTCACTTACTGAGTGATTGGGATCACTCCCTTGCTGAGCGATTGGAATCATTCCCTTGCTGAGTGATTCGATCATTCCCCTGCTGAGTGATTGTGGTCACTCCCTTGCTGAGTGATTGAGATCACTCCCTTGCTGAGTGATTGGGGTCATTTACGTGCCGAGTGATTGGGATCATTCTCTTGCCGAGTGATTGGGATCATTCACTTGTCGAGTGATTGCGATCATTCCCTTGCTGAGTGATTGGGATCATTCCCCGGCCGAGTGATAGGGATCATACCCTTGCCGAGTGACTGGGATCATTCCCTTGCTGAGTGAATGGGATCATTCCCTTGCTGGGTGATTGGGATCATTCATTGCTGAGTGATTGCGATCATTCCCCTGATGAGTGATTGTGAACATTCCCTTGCTCAGTGATTGGGGTCATTCCCTTGCTGAGTGATTGGGATCATTCCCCCTCTTTGTGATTGCGATCACTCCCAAGTTGAGTGATTGGGGTCATTCCCTTGTCGAGTGATTGGGATCATTCCCTTGCTGAGTCATTGGGATCATTCCCTTGCTGAGTGATTGTGATCAATCCCTTGCTGAGTGATTGGGATAATTCCCTTGCTGAGTGATTGGGATCATTCACTTACTGAGTGATTGGTATCACTCCCTTGCTCAGTGATTGTGATCATTCCCTTGCTGAGTGATTGGAATCATTCCCCTGCTGACTGATTGCGATCACTCCCTTGCTGAGTGATTGCGATCATTCCCTTTCTGAGTGAATGCGATCATTCACTTGCTGAGTGATTGGGATCATTCCCTTGCTGAGTGATTGGGGTCATTCCCTTGCTGAGTGATTGGGATCATTCCCCTGCTGAGTGATTGCGATCACTCCCTTGCTGAATGATTAGGGTCATTCCCTTGCTGAGTGATTGGGATCATTCCCCGATGAGTGATTGCGATCACTCCCATGCTGAACGATTGGGGTCATTACCTTGTCGGGTGATTGGGATCATTCCACTGCCAAGTGATTGGGATCATTCCCTAGCCGAGTGATTGGTATCATTCCCTTGCCGAGTGATTGGAATCATTCCCCTGCTGACTGATTGCGATCACTCCCTTGCTGAGAGATTGCGTTCATTCCCTTGCTGAGTGATTGGTGTCATTCCCTTGCTGAGTGATTGGGATCATTACATTTCTGAGTGAATGAGATCATTCCATTGCTGAGTGATTGGGATCATTCCCATGCTGAGAGATTGGGATCATTCCATTGCTGAGTGATTGGGATCATTCCCATGCTGTGAGATTGGGATCATTCCATTGCTGAGTGATTGCGATCATTCTCTTGCTGAGTGATTGGGATCATTCCATTGCTGAGTGATTGGGATCATTCCCATGCTGAGAGATTGGAATCATTTCCTTGCTGAGTGATTGCGATCATTCCCTTGCTGAGTGATTGGAATCATTCCCTTGCTGAGTGATTGCGGCACACCTTTGCTGAGCGATTGGGATCATTCCCTTGCTGAGTGATTGGGGTCATTCCCTTGCTGAGTGATTGGAAACATTCCCTTGCTGAGTGATTGGGATCATTACCTTGCTGAGTGATTGGGATCATTCCCGTGCTGAGTGATTGGGGTCATTTAATGCTGAGTGATTGGGGTCATTCTCTTTCTGAGTGATTGGGATCATTCCCTTGCTGAGTGATTGGGATCATTCCCCTGCTGCCTTATTGCGATCACTCCCTTGCTGAGTGATTGGGATCATTCTCTTGCTGAGTGATTGGTGTCATTCCCTTGCTGAGTGATTGGGATCATTACATTTCTGAGTGAATGGGATCATTCCATTGCTGAGTGATTGGGATCATTCCCATGCTGAGAGATTGGGATCATTCCATTGCTGAGTGATTGGGATCATTCCCATGCTGTGAGATAGGGATCATTCCCTTGCTGAGTGATTGCGATCATTCTCTTGCTGAGTGATTGGGATCATTCCCTTGCTGAGTGATTGGGATCACACCTTGCTGAGTGATTGAGGTCATTCACTTGCTGAGTGATTCGAATCAGTCCCCTGCTGAGTGATTGCGATCACTCCATTGCTGAGTGATTGGGAACATTCCCTTGCTGAGTGATTGGGATCATTACCTTGCTGAGTGATTGGGATCATTCCCGTGCTGAGTGATTGGGGTCATTTAATGCTGAGTGATTGGGGTCATTCTCTTTCTGAGTGATTGGGATCATTCCCTTGCTGAGTGATTGGGATCATTCCCCTGCTGCCTTATTGCGATCACTCCCTTGCTGAGTGATTGGGATCATTCTCTTGCTGAGTGATTGGTGTCATTCCCTTGCTGAGTGATTGGGATCATTACATTTCTGAGTGAATGGGATCATTCCCTTGCTGAGTGATTGGGATCATTCCCCTGCTGCCTTATTTCGATCACTCCCTTGCTGAGTGATTGCGATCACTCTCCTGCTGAGTGATTGTGATCACTCCCTTGCTGAGTGATTGGGGTCATTTCCTTGCTGAGTGATTGGGACCATTTCCCTGCTGAGTGATTGCGATCACTCACTTGTTGAGTGATTGGGGTCATTCCATTGCTGAGTGATTGGGTTCATTCCCTTCCTGAGTGATTGGTGTCATTTCCTTACTGAGTGATTGGGATCATTCCCCTGCTGAGTTATTGCGATCACTCCCTTGCTGAGTGATTGGGATCAGTCCCCTGCTGAGTGATTGGGATCATTCTCTTGCTGAATGATTGGGATCATTCCCTAGCCGAGTGATTGCGATCATTCCCTTGCTGAGCGATTGGGATCATTCCCTTGCTGAGTGATTGCGATCACTCCCTTGCTGAGTGATTGGGGTCATTCCCTTGCTGAGTGATTGGGGTCATTCCCTTGCTGAGTGATTGGGTTCATCCCCTTGCTGAGTGATTGGGATCATTCCCCTGCTGAGTTATTGTAATCACTTCCTTGCTGAGTGATTGGGATCATTCCCTTGCTGAGTGATTGGGGTCATTCCCTTGCTGAGTGACTGGGATCATTCCCCTGCTGAGTGATTGCGATCACTCACTTGCCGAGTGACTGGGATCATTCCTTTACTGAGTGATTGTGATTATTCCCTTGCTGAGTGATTGGGGTCATTCCCCTGCTGAGTTATTGCAATCACTTCCTTGCTGAGTGATTGGGATCAGTCCCCTGCTGAGTGATTGGGATGATTCATTGCTGAGTGATTGGGGTCATTTCCTTGCTGAGTGATTGGGATCATTACATTTCTAAGTGAATGGGATCATTCCCTTGCTGAGTGATTGGGATCATTGACTTGCTGAGTGATTGGGATCATTCCCTTGCTGAGTGACTGAGATCATTCCCCTGCTGAGTGATTGCGATCACTCACTTGCCGAGTGACTGGGATCATTCCCTTGCTGAGTGATTGTGATCATTCCCTTGCTGAGTGATTGGGGTCATTCACTTGCTGAGTGATTGGGGTCATTCCCTTGCTGAGTGATTGGGATCATTCCCCTGCTGAGTTATTGCAATCACTTCCTTGCTGAGTGAAAGGGATCAGTCCCCTGCTGAGTGATTGGGATCATTCTCTTGCTGAGTGATTGGGGTCATTTCCTTGCTGAGGGATTGGGATCATTACATTTCTAAGTGAATGGGATCATTCCCTTGCTGAGTGATTGGGATCATTCCCTTGCTGAGTGATTGGGATCATTGACTTGCTGAGTGATTGGGATCATTCCCTTGCTGAGTGATTGGGATCATTCCCTTGCTGAGTGATTGGGATCATTCCCTTGCTGAGTGATTGCGATCACTCCCTTGCTGACTGATTGGGATTATTCCCTTGCTGAATAAGTGGGATCATTCACTTACTGAGTGATTGGGATCACTCCCTTGCTGAGCGATTGGAATCATTCCCTTGCTGAGTGATTCGATCATTCCCCTGCTGAGTGATTGTGGTCACTCCCTTGCTGAGTGATTGAGATCACTCCCTTGCTGAGTGATTGGGGTCATTTACGTGCCGAGTGATTGGGATCATTCTCTTGCCGAGTGATTGGGATCATTCACTTGTCGAGTGATTGCGATCATTCCCTTGCTGAGTGATTGGAATCATTCCCCGGCCGAGTGATAGGGATCATACCCTTGCCGAGTGACTGGGATCATTCCCTTGCTGAGTGAAGGGGATCATTCCCTTGCTGGGTGATTGGGATCATTCATTGCTGAATGATTGCGATCATTCCCCTGATGAGTGATTGTGAACATTCCCTTGCTCAGTGATTGGGGTCATTCCCTTGCTGAGTGATTGGGATCATTCCCCCTCTTTGTGATTGCGATCACTCCCATGTTGAGTGATTGGGGTCATTCCCTTGTCGAGTGATTGGGATCATTCCCTTGCTGAGTCATTGGGATCATTCCCTTGCTGAGTGATTGTGATCAATCCCTTGCTGAGTGATTGGGATAATTCCCTTGCTGAGTGATTGGGATCATTCACTTACTGAGTGATTGGTATCACTCCCTTGCTCAGTGATTGTGATCATTCCCTTGCTGAGTGATAGCGATCATTCCCTTGCTGAGTTATTGGGATCATTCCTTTGCTGAGTGATTGCGATCACTCCCTTTTTGAGTGATTGGGATCATTCCCTTGCTGAGTGATTGGGGTCATTCCCTTGCTGAGTGAGTGCGATCACTCTCCTGCTGAGTGATTGCGATCACTCCCTTGCTGAGTGATTGGGGTCATTCCCTTGCTGAGTGATTGGGACCATTTCCCTGCTGAGTGATTGCGATCACTCACTTGCTGAGTGATTGTGGTCATTCCCTTGCCTAGTGATTGGGAACATTCCCTTGCTGAGTGATGGGGCTCACTCCCTTGCTGAGTGATTGGGATCACTCCCTTGCTGAGTGATTGGGATCATTCCTCTGCCGACTGATTGGGATCATTACCCTGCCATGTGATTGAGATTATACCCTTGCCGAGTGACTGGGATCATTCCCTTGCTGAGTGATTGGGATCACTCCCTTGCTGAGTGATTGGGATCATTTCTTTGCCGAGTTATTGGGATGATTCCATTGCTGAGTGATTGGGTTCATTTCTTTGCCGAGTGATTGGGATGATTCCCTTGCTGAGTGATTGTGATCATTCCCTTGCTGAGTGATTGGGGTCATTCCCTTGCTGAGTGATTGGGGTCATTCCCTTGCTGAGTGATTGGGATCATTCCCCTGCTGAGTTATTGCTATCACTTCCTTGCTGAGTGATTGGGATCAGTCCGTGCTGAGTGATTGGGATCATTCTCTTGCTGAGTGATTCGGATCATTCCCTTGCTTAGTGATTGGGATCATTCCATTGCTGAGTGATTGGGATCATTCCCTTGCTGAGTGATTGTGATCATTCCCTTGCTGAGTGATTGCGATCACTCCCTTGCTGAGTGATTGGGGTCATTCCCTTGCTGAGTGACTGGGAACATTCCCTTGCTGAGTGAACGGGATCATTCCCTTGCTGAATGATTGGTATCACACCCTTGCTGAGAGATTTGGATCATTCTCTTGCTGAGTGATTGGGATCATTCCCCTGCTGAGTTATTGCGATCACTCCCTTGATGAGTGATTGGGATCATTCCCCTGCTGAGTGATTGGAATCATTCTCTTGCTGAGTAATTGGGATCATTCCCTTGCCAAGTGATTGGGATCATTCCCTAGCTGAGTGATTGCGATCACACTCTTGCTGAGTGATTGGGATCATTCCCTTGCTGAGTGATTGGGGTCACTCCCTTGCTGATTGATTGGGATCATTCATTTGCTGAGTGATTGGGATCAGTCCCTTGCTGAGTGATTCGGATCATTCCTTGCTGAGTGATTGCGATCACTCCCTTGCTGAGTGATTGTGATCATTCCCTTGCTGAGTGATAGCGATCATTCACTTGCTGAGTGATTGGGATAATTCCTTTGCTGAGTGACTGCGATCACTCCCTTGCTGAGTGATTGGGGTCATTCCCTTGCTGAGTGATTGCGATCACTCTCCTGCTGAGTGATTGTGATCACTCCCTTGCTGAGTGATTGGGGTCATTTCCTTGCTGAGTGATTGGGACCATTTCCCTGCTGAGTGATTGCGATCACTCACTTGCTGAGTGATTGGGGTCATTCCATTGCTGAGTGATTGGGTTCATTCCCTTCCTGAGTGATTGGTGTCATTTCCTTACTGAGTGATTGGGATCATTCCCCTGCTGAGTTATTGCGATCACTCCCTTGCTGAGTGATTGGGATCAGTCCCCTGCTGAGTGATTGGGATCATTCTCTTGCTGAATGATTGGGATCATTCCCTAGCCGAGTGATTGGGATCATTCCCTTGCTGAGTGATTGGGATCATTCCCTTGCTGAGAGATTGGGATCATTCCCTTGCTGAGTGATTGGGATCATTCCCTTGCTGAGTCATTGCGATCATTCCCTTGCTGAGCGATTGGGATCATTCCCTTGCTGAGTGATTTCGATCACTCCCTTGCTGAGTGATTGGGGTCATTCCCTTGCTGAGTGATTGGGGTCATTCCCTTGCTGAGTGATTGGGTTCATCCCCTTGCTGAGTGATTGGGATCATTCCCCTGCTGAGTTATTGTAATCACTTCCTTGCTGAGTGATTGGGATCATTCCCTTGCTGAGTGATTGGGGTCATTCCCTTGCTGAGTGACTGGGATCATTCCCCTGCTGAGTGATTGCTATCACTCACTTGCCGAGTGACTGGGATCATTCCTTTGCTGAGTGATTGTGATTATTCCCTTGCTGAGTGATTGGGGTGATTCCCCTGCTGAGTTATTGCAATCACTTCCTTGCTGAGTGATTGGGATCAGTCCCCTGCTGAGTGATTGGGATCATTCATTGCTGAGTGATTGGGGTCATTTCCTTGCTGAGTGAAAGGGATCATTACATTTCTAAGTGAATGGGATCATTCCCTTGCTGAGTGATTGGGATCATTGACTTGCTGAGTGATTGGGATCATTCCCTTGCTGAGTGATTGGGATCATTCCCTTGCTGAGTGATTGCGATCACTCCCTTGCTGAATGATTGGGATTATTCCCTTGCTGAATAAGTGGGATTATTCACTTACTGAGTGATTGGTATCATTAACTTGCTGCGTGATTGGGAAAATTCCCTTGCTGAGTGATTGGGGTCATTCCCTTGCTGAGTGATTGGGATCATTCCATTCCTGAGTTATTGGGATCACTCCCTTGCTGAGCGATTGGGATCATTCCCTTGCTGAGTGATTCGATCATTCCCCTGCTGAGTGATTGTGGTCACTCCCTTGCTGAGTGATTGAGATCACTCCCTTGCTGAGTGATTGGGGTCATTTACGTGCCGAGTGATTGGGATCATTCTCTTGCCGAGTGATTGGGATCATTCACTTGCCGAGTGATTGCGATCATTCCCTTGCTGAGTGATTGGGATCATTCCCCGGCCGAGTGATAGGGATCATACCCTTGCCGAGTGACTGGGATCATTCCCTTGCTGAGTGATTGTGATCATTCCCTTGCTGAGTGAATGGGATCATTCCCTTGCTGGGTGATTGGGATCATTCATTGCTGAGTGATTGCGATCATTCCCCTGATGAGTGATTGTGAACACTCCCTTGCTCAGTGATTGGGGTCATTCCCTTGCTGAGTGATTGGGATCATTCCCTCTCTTTGTGATTGCGATCACTCCCATGTTGAGTGATTGGGGTCATTCCCTTGTCGAGTGATTGGGATCATTCCCTTGCTGAGTCATTGGGATCATTCCCTTGCTGAGTGATTGTGATCAATCCCTTGCTGAGTGATTGGGATAATTCTCTTGCTGAGTGATTGGGATCAGTCCCTTGCTGAGTTATTGGGATCATTCTCTTGCTAATGATTGGGATCATTCCCTTGCCACGTAATGGTGGTGGGGCGGTCATGTTTACGCCCGGGAACAGTTTGCGCCTCAGTAAGTAAAACTGGGCAGCTGGGCCCCGAGTCAGGAACGCAGCTCTAAGGGAGGTGTTGTATACCTCTCTTGGCTGTGAAGATGGGAAACTCCCGAGCTAAAGAGCCTCGCCGGGAGCACTCCGAGAGAAGCCTGGGGGGAGTAAAACACCCGAAACCAAAGCCGCAAAAACATCCCCAAAACATTGCCCATGCTACCACATAAACCGCAAATAAATTAGAAGAAACTATCATGCATGTTTGGGTTTACTAGTCACCAGGTGGTGCCACTGTCGGAGGTAATTGGGCTATGCGCACGTGTGTGCGGCCCAGGTATAAAAGGCCAACCATATTGTAATGTAATCACTTTGGGTCCTAATAAAGTGGAGGCTAGGTTTGTACCTGTTCGGAGTTTACAGTATTCAGTCTATTGAGTTATTGCATACACAACATTTGGTGACAAGATAACAAGAACCTTTGCATGCAAAAATGAGCACAATTGGAATTCTGGAGCAATTTGTGGAGGGAGAAGATTGGGCAGACTTTGTAGCCCACTTGAACCAGTAATTCGTAGCCAACAAAATGGAGAAAGAGGCAGACGCAGTTCGGCGCCGGGCGGTCCTCCTCACGGTTTGCGGTCCGAAAATCTATGGACTCATAAAGAATCTCCTCTCGCCCTTAAGTCCAACGGACAAGGACTATGAAACATTGTGTGCTCTGGTACGTGACCATCTCAAATCATCTCAAGATATCAATTCTATACGCACGTTCGTTCTGAGGGTCAGGATGTATTGGAATTTGTTGGCAACCTAAGATGTCTAGCTGGGCCGTGTAAGTTCGAAACTGCGTTGGCAGACATGCTATGGGCCTTCTTTGTAATCTGCATCAACTGCGCGGTGATCCTGCGTTAGCTACTGGCGGCGGAGATGCTGGATTTGAACAAGGCCATCACGATTGCACAATCATGCATGACAATGGACAAAAGCTTAAAGCAGATATCATTGAAAAATCGGAACTCGGCAAGTTTAGTGAGTTGGTCACACCGCAGGTAAAGTGTACACAGCCAGATAGGGAATGGGTGACCAACAGAAAGAGCAGTGCAAGGAAGGTAGTGCAGGGCTCCCCTGCGGTCATCCCCCTGCAAAACAGATACACCGCTTTGAGTACTGTTGAGGGGGATGACTCATCAGGGGAACGCAGCAGCAGCTAAGTACATGGCACCGTGGGTGGCTCTGCTGCACAGGAGGGCAGGAAAAAGAGTGGGAGTGATAGTGATAGGGGATTCGATTGTAAGGGGAATAGATATGCATTTCTGCGGCCGCAACCGAGACTCCAGGATGGTATGTTGCCTCCCTGGTGCAAGGGTCAAGGATGTCTCGGAGCGGGTGCAGGACATTCTGAAAAGGGAGGGTGAACAGCCAGTTGTTGTGGTGCATATATGTACCAGGTAAAAAACAGGATGAGGTCCTACGAGATGAATTTAGGAAGGTATGAACTAAATTAAAAAGTTGGACCTCAAAAGTAGTAATCTCAGGATTGCTACCAGTGCCACGTACTAGTCAGAGTAGGAATCGCAGGATAGCTCAGATGAATACGTGGCTTGAGGAGTGGTGCAGGAGGGAGGGATTCAAATTCCTGGGGCATTGGAACCGATTCTGGGGGTGGTGGGACCAGTACAAACTGGACGGTCTGCACCTGGGCAGGACAGAAACCAATGTCCTAGGGGGAATGTTTGCTGGTGCTGTTGGGGAGGAGTTAAACTAATATGGCAGGGGGATGGGAACCTATGCAGGGAGGCAGAGGGAAATAAAAGGGAGGCAGAGGCAAAAGATAGAAAGGAGAAGAGTAAAAGTGGAGGGCAGAGAAACCCAAGGCAAAAAACAAAAAGGGCCACATTGCAGCAAAATTCTAAAGGGGCAAAGTGTGTTAAAAAGACAAGCTTAAGGCTTTTTTCCTCAATGCGAGGAGTATTTGGAATAAGGTGGACGAATTAACTGCGCAGATAGCAGTTAATGGATATGATGTAATTGGCATCACAGAGACATGGCTCCAGGGTTGTCAAGGCTGGGAACTCAACATCCAGGGGTATTCAACATTTAGGAAAGATGGACAGAAAGGAAAAGGAGACGGGGTGGCGTTGCTGGTTAAAGAGGAAATTAATGCATTAGTAAGGAAGGACATTGGCTTGGATGATGTGGAATCGGTATGGCTGGAGCTACGGAATACCAAAGGGCAGAAAACGCTGGTGGGAGTTGTGTACAGACCACCAAACAGTAGTAGTGAGGTTGGGGACAGCATCAAACAAGAAATAAGGGATGTGTGCAATAAAGGTACAGCAGTTATCATGGGCAACTTTAATTTACATTTAGATTGGGCTAACCAAACTGGTAGCAATGCTGTGGAGGAGGATTTCCTGGAGTGTATTAGGGATGGTTGTCTTGACCAATATGTCGAGGAACCAACCAGAGAGCTGGCCATCCTAGACTGGGTGATGTGTAATGAGAAGGGACTAATTAGCAATCTTGTGCGAGGCTCCTTGGGAAAGAGTGACCATAATATGGTAGATTCTTTATTAAGATGAAGAGTGACACAGTTAATTCAGAAACTAAGGTCCTGAACTTAAGGAAAGCTAACTTCGATGGCATGAGGCGTGAATTGGCTAAAATAGACTGGCAAAGGATACTTAAAGGGTTGACGGTGGATAGGCAATGGCAAACATTGATAGATCACATGGATGAACTTCAACAAGTGTACATCTCTGTCTGGAGTAAAGACAAAACAGAGAAGGTGGCTCAACCATGGCTAACAAGGGAAATTAAGGATAGAGTTAGATCCAAGAAAGAGGCATATAAATTGGCCAGAAAAAGCAGCAAACCTGAGGACTGGGAGAAATTTAAAATTCAGCAGAGGAGGACAAAGAGTTTAATTAGGAGGGGGAAAATAGAGTACAAGAGGAAGCTTGCCGGGAACATAAAAACCGACTGCAAAAGCTTCTATAGATATGTAAAGAGAAAAAGATTAGTGAAGACAAACGTAAGTCCCTTGCAGTTGGACTCAGGTGAAATTATAATGGGGAACAAAGAAATGGCAGACCAATTGAACAAATACTTTGGTTCTGTCTTCACGAAGGAAGACACAAATAACCTTCCGGAAATACTAGGGGACCGAGGGTCTAGTGAGAAGGAGGAACTGAAGGATATCCTTATTAGGCGGGAAATTTTGTTGGGGAAATTGATGGGATTGAAGCCTGATAAATCCCTGGGGCCTGATTGTCTGCATCCCAGAGTACTTAGGGAAGTGGCCCCAGAAATAGTCGATGCATTGGTGATCATTTTCCAACAGTCTATCGACTGGAGCAGTTCCTATGGACCGGAGGGTAGCTAATGTAACACCACTTTTTAAAAAGGGAGGGAGAGAGAAAACAGGTAATTATAGACCAGTTAGCCTGACATCAGTAGTGGGGAAAATGTTGGAATCAATTATTAAGGATGAAATAGCAGCGCATTTGCAGAGCAGTGACAGGATTGGTCCAAGTCAGCATGGATTTATGAAAGGGAAATCATGCTTGACAAATCTTCTGGAATTTTTTGAGGATGTAACTAGTAGAGTGGGCAAGGGAGAACCAGTGGATGTGGTGTATTTGGTCTTCCAAAAGGCCTTTGACAAGATCTCACATAAGAGATTGGTGTGAAAAATCAAAGCACATGGTATTGGGGGTAATGTACTGGTGTGGATAGAGAACTGGTTGGCAGACAGAAAGCAGAGAGTTGGGATAAACGGGTCCTTTTCGGAATGGGAGGCAGTGACTAGTGGAATGCCGCAGGGATCAGTGCTGGGACCCCAGCTCTTTACAATGATTTGGATGAAGGAATTGAGTGTAATATCTCCAAGTTTGCAGCTAACACTAAACTGGGTGGCGGTGTGAGCTGCGAGGAGGATGCTAAGTGGCTCCAGGGTGATTTGGACATGTTAGGCAAATGCATGGCAGATGCAGTATAATGTGGATAAATGTGAGGTTATCCACTTTGGGGGCAAAAACACGAAGGCACAATTTTATCTGAATGGCGGCAGATTAGGAAAAGGGGAGGTGCAACGAGACCTGGGTGTCATGGTACATCAGTCATTGAAAGTTGGCATGCAGGTGCAGCAGGCGGTGAAGAAGGCAAATGGCATGTGGCCTTCATAGCTAGGGGATTTGAGTACAGGAGCAGGGAGGTCTTACTGCAATTGCATAGGGCCTTGGTGAGGCCTCACCTGAAATATTGTGTTCAGTTTTGGTCTCCTAATCTGAGGAAGGACGTTCTTGCTATTGAGGGAGTGCAGCGAAGGTTCACCAGACTGATTCCAGGGATGGCTGGACTGACATATGAGGAGAGACTGGATCAACTGGGCCTTTATACACTGGAGTTTAGAAGGATGAGAGGGGATTTCATAGAAACATATAAGATTCTGACGGGACGGGACAGGTTAGTTGCGGGAAGAATGTTCCCGATGTTGGGGAAGTCCAGAACCAGGGGACACAGTCTTAGGATAAGGGGTAGGCCATTTCGGACTGAGATGAGGAGAAACTTCTTCATGCAGAGAGTTGTTAACCTGTGGAATTCCCCGCCGCAGAGAGTTGTTGATGCCAGTTCATTGGAGATATTCAAGAGGGAGTTAGATATGGCCCTTACGGCTAATGCGATCAAGGAGTATGGAGAGAAAGCAGGAAAGGGGTACTGAGGTGAATGATCAGCCATGATCTTATTGAATGGTGGTGCAGGCTCGAAGGGCCGAATGGCCTATTCCTGCACCTATTTTCTATGTTTCTATGTTTCTATGTAAGTACTGCAAACAAGATTGCATCATCGTTTGGCAGAGTTGCATATGGCTGCTCAAAGTCCGCCAATGGGAATGAATCCAATCTCACTGTGTTTGCATTGTGGGGGAAATCATTGACATCATCAGTGTTGGTTTAAACAGTATATTTGTAAAGGCTGTTCAAGATGGGGGCATCTCCAGCGCATGTGACCGCAACTGAGCAAGTGTGCTGCGACACACCACGTGGAGGATGATGACCAGTCTAACGAGGATCCTGATATGCAATCTGAGATACCAGAAGAGGAAGTCTATCGACTGTATTCATTCTTACAAAGAGCCAACTGATAATGATTAATGTAAAACTTAATGGTGTGCCGATATCGATGGAATTGGACACGGGCGTGAGTCAATAAATAATGAGCCAGAGGACATTCAACAAGTTGTGGGATACTAAAGCTGTGAGGCCTAAGCTGAGTCCAGTCAATGCCAAGTTGCGTACGTACACTAAAGAACTCATAACGGTGGTTGGCAGTGTAGTAATCAAAGTGTCGTATGATGGTATGGTTCACGATGTACCGATATGCATTGTTCCAGGCAATGGTCCAATGCTGTTCGGCAGGATCTGGTTCGAAAAAAATCAAATGGAACTGGAACAAGATCAAAGCGTTGTCGGCGGAGGAGGATACTCCATGTGCTCAAGTGCTGAGCAAGTTCCCCTCGCTGTTTGAACCAGGCATCGGCAATTTCATGGGAGCCAAGGTGCAGACCCACGTGGACTCGGATGCAAGACCCATCCATCATAAAGCTCAGGCAGTTCCGTACATGATGAGGGAGAAGGTCGAAATCGAACTGGACAGACTCCAGCGTGATGGTCAAATTTAATGAATGGGCCAGCCCTATTGTTTTCATGTTGAAAAGTGATGGCACTGTCAGGATTTGTGGAGACGACAAGGTTACGATCAACCGAGTTTCGAACAGGATCAATACCTGTTACCGAAGGCTGATGACCTGTTTGCAACGTTAGCTGGGGGAAGTCGTTCACAAAGCTGGATCTGACGTCGGCCTGCATGACGTAGAAGCTGGTCGACACGTCGAAGAAACTTACGTGCATCAACACTCATAAAGGACTGTCTATCTACAACAGGTGCCCTTTTGGAATTTGCTCGGCTGCAGCCATATTTCAGAGGAACATGGAGAGTCTACTGAAGTCCGTCCCCGGAACCGTCATGTTCCAAGATGACATACTGGTCACAGGTCGTGACTCCGCTGAACATCTGAACAACCTGGAAGAGGTTCTACATCGTCTGGACAAAGTGGAACTCAGACTGAAATGCTCAAAGTGCATCTTCATGGCACCGGAAGTCGAATTCCTGGGGAGGAAAATTGCTGCTGACGGTCGCAGGCCTACGGACTCGAAAACCAAGGCCATCAAAAATGCACCCAAGCCTCAGAATGTGACGGAACTGTGTTCGTTCCTTGGTCTACTCAACTACTTCGGTAATTTCTTACCCAGATTGAGCACCTTATTAGAGCCACTGCACATGCTGCTAAGAAAAGGCGACAAATGGGTTTGGGGTATCTCAAGATAGAGCTTTTGAGAAAACTACTAATTTGCTTTGCTCTAACAAGCTGCTGGTACATTATGATCCGTGTAAGCATCTAATATTGGCCTGTGATGCTTCATCAAATGGAGTTGGTTACGTGCTACAACAAGCTAATGAGTCAGGCAAATTACAATCTGTTACAAATGCCTCAAAAAGTTTTTCAAAGACGGAAAAGAAAGGTATCAATAACAATGCATCGTCCCGCATACAGAGGTGAGCGCTGACATTATCTGCCTATGATTATGTCATTCGCCATAGACCTGGCACTGAGAATTATGCCGATGCATTGAGCCGTCTGCCATTGCCCACACCAGAGGTAGAAACACCACAACCGGCAGACCTATTGTCAGTCATGGATGCTTTTGAAAGTGAAGGAACCCCTGTCACGGCCCAACAAGTTAAGACCTGGATCAGCCAGGACCCGATATTATCGGTTCTGAAACGTTGTATCCTTAGTGGTGATTGGTCTGCCATACCCAAGCAAATGTGTGAGGAAACCAAACCTTACATCCGACGCAAAGACGAACTATCCATTCAATCAGATTGTATACTATGGGATAATCATCTTGTCATGCCTAAGAAAGGCAGAGATAAATTTGTGCATGATCTACATAGCACGTATCCCGGTGTTGTCATGATGAAAGCCATTGCCAGGTCTCATGTACAGTGGCCTGGAATTGACTCTGATCTGGAATCATGTGTGCATCAGTGCAACACATGCATGCAGCTTAGTAAAGTACCAGCGGAATCGCCTCTGAGTCTGTGGTCGTGGCCATCTAAACCATGGTCCAGGATCCACATCGACTTTGCAGGTCCCTTCCTGGGAAAGATGTTCTTAGTTGTGGTGGATGCTTATTCCAAGTGGATAGAGTGTACAATCATGTCATCCAGCACATCCACAGCTACCATTGAGAGCCTTCATGTCATGTTTGCGACGCATTGTCTGCCTGACATCGTTGTAAGCGACAACGAATCTTGCTTCACCAGTATGGAGTTTCAAGAGTTCATGAAACTCAATAGTATCAAACATGTGAGGTCAGCACCATTCAAACCCGCATCCAATGGACAAGCAGAGCGTGCTGTCCAAACCATCAAGCAGAGTATGAAACGTGTAACTCAAGGTTCACTGCAAACTCGCTTGTCATGCATATTGCTTAGTTTCAGGAGAAGACCCCATATGCTTACCGGGGTCTCCCCTGCTGAACTATTGATGAAGAGAGGTCTCAAGACCAGGCTCTCTCTTGTCCACCCTGACTTGAATAATCATGTTGAATACAGACGTTAAAGTCAGCAAGGGTATCATGATCGTGCTACTGTGTCACATGACATTTCTGTTAACGATCCTGTGTATGTACTTAATTATGGTCAAGGTTCCAAATGGATCGTCGGTACTGTTACGGCCAAGGAGGGTAATAGAGTGTTTATTGTTAAGCTCAAAAATGGGCAAACATGCAGGAAACATGTCGATCAGATAAAGCTGCAGCACACGGATGAACCGGAACAGTCTGAGGAAGACACAATCAGTGACCAACCAACGTACCCTCAGTCATCAGAGGACTCCGCTGTCATCAATGAATCTGGATTTTCAATCCATTATATGGTCAATGAATCTGGACTTTCAATCCCTGACGTGGTCATTGCCACTCCCATCAGATCGGCTACCCAGCCCCCAGTCATAACAGACTCAAAACGCTTGCCCAAGGCTGGAGTTGAACTGAGACATTCAACTTGGGAGCGGAAAGCCCCTGACTGTCTCAATTTGTAAAAAGACTATTATTAATATCTTAAAGGGGGATATTGTCATGTATGTATGCTAGGGTTTACTAGCCACCAGGTGGTGCCACTATCGGAGGTCATTGGGCTGTGCGCAGGTGTGTGTGGCACAGGTGTGTGTGGCCCAGGCATAAAAGGCAAGCCATCTTGTAATGTGATCACTTTGGGCCCTAATAAAGTAGAGTCAGGTTTGTACCTGTTCGGAGTTTACAGTATTCAGTCTATTGAGTTATTGCATACACAACAGAAACAATCACACTTACCTTAAGTAATGGACTCCTAACTGTCTGCTGTCGGTATCGTTGCACAACCTGATTTCCCAGGCGGTCACTGTGGGGCGCGCTGTGGGGTGTACGGGTCGGGTGGGAGTCAAAACTCGTGCCGGTGTCGCAACCGGAGGCGTTGCACATCGGGCGCAGCTCTTCTGGGCGGTGCTGCTCCGCGCCGTCACGAAACCCGACCCGAGGATTGCCACGGGGCGCTGGAGGCTGACCGCCTGCCCAGAACACCCCACCGCCACCATTGCCGCCGCTCCGGGGTGAAAAACGGAGCACAGAAGACCCGAAAATCTGCCCCATACAGAGGGGAAAGAGAGGAAAAGTAAGAAAAAATGTTTTAATTTGAAATCTTTAAAATCTCTAAGAGTTTACTACACGCAGGATTGTGACTCGACATTTAAATTATTCCCCCACTGGTGGTTTTGTTGCTTCAGTGTCATAATGTAACAAAGCTCCCAAAGAGCCTGTTCCAGGCAGGAACATCCTTTGCCAGCTTGCTGGAGGGGGCATCATGCTCATAAGAGACAGAAATCTGGCAGCAGAGGGCTCCGCCGCTTTTTCAGTGCTGTTACACCCCAGGAACTAGTGCATGCGGAACATTAACGATACAAAAAGCGCTGCCGCCACCGCCCCCCCCCGCCCTGCCCCCGACTCCGATGCCCAAACTATAACCCTGATTTTACTTGGAGCAGGATCGGGAATGAGGATGCTGAAGTGAATGATGAACCATCCAGATGTGATGCCCAGGAGTTTGAATCTGCCGGGCTTCATTTGCATGCCCCGACACCACTATTCCCCCTTGTAATGTATTTGCTTCATGGATTCTTTGCTTAAGAATTCAGAGCAACACATTGCTATTAAGAACTAGTTGGTTTATTAGCAAAGGTTTAACAATCACACTACGCATTACCAGTTCATCCACCAGGCTCACAACCACCTGCCTCATCGTGGATTCTCTGAACCCAACTGGCTGGGGTTTTATTGAGTCTTGTGAGCATCACGTGACTGTCTAAGCCACTCCCAACTCAATAGCCGTACAACTATTTTAAAGTAACTTTCAATCAAGTGCCCCTTTTTTTGTGAGGGCACCAAAAACCACAAATTAACAATTAAAAATTAAAGGGAACCTTTTTCAAATCAAATCAAATTAAAATTCTGTTCCCTGTTGAAATGATGCACTCCAGTCCCTCTGGCGCCCACCTCTCGTGGAAGGCCGCGAGCGTACCGGTGGGCACCACGTGCTCTTTCTCCAGGGACACCCTGGCTCGGACAACAGCTTTACAACTCTTTTTGTTGTGAACAATTAAACATTTAAATCAAGTGCCTGCTGATTAAAGAGGGAGGACCACTCCAAGCACTTTCAAACAAGTGCCCCCTTGTTTTTTTTTTGGGGTGGGGGGTTTTGGGCACTAAAAGCACAAATTATACAAGTGCCCCTGGCTAAAAGGGGGGGAGGCACTAAAATCGGCAATTAAATAAATTAAACTTTAAACAATAACAATCAAATTAAAATTTGGTTGCCGGGGGTGATGATGCACTCCAGTCCCTCTGGCACCCACCTCTCGCGGAAGGCCGCGAGCATACCGGTGGACACCGCGTGCTCCATCTCCAGGGACACCCTGGCTCGGACAACAGCTTTACAAACCTGTGAGAATACTCACAGGTGGATACAATACACCCTAAGATACGCAGGGGTGGGGTTAAAATTTTCCTTCATATCTTTGCTGAGTTGGGATCATTCTTAGTTTGGTCACTGGGTGGCGTAGTCACACTTTGTAGAAAACCAACCTTCAAACAAGGCCCCAGAAAGGGCTGGAAATACTCAGCAGGTCAGGCAACATCTACCGAGGGTCGTGGGCACTTCATCCGCCCCCGGGATCATTTCCTTCCGCCGATCTGTCGAACAGCCTCATTAGTAATTTGAAGCTGCCTGTATTTAATTTACATTTCACCATTGCACACAACAGCGTCAGAGTGATAGAGTTCAGGAACAGAAAGTACAAGATATTTATTTAGATGAGGTTTTAAAACAACTCGTCAAATTCTAGAATAATACTGGGTTGTAAAGATTTTGTAGAATGCTTTGAACTTTTGCATCCAGTAAGGTACTTTTGAAGTTAAGTCATGTAGAAAGCTAGGTAAGTATGAGAGAGAAAGGAATAGATGGTGATGGGTGAGGTGAAGGAGGGTGAGAGGAGGCTCGTGTGGAGTTTTAACACCAGCACGGACCTGTTGGCCTGTTTCTGTGCCCTAAAGCTCTATGTAATATATTCTAAAATCTTCTATACCTAGGTTGTGTTAGGTCTGACATCTGTCACCTGATTTACAATACTATTTTAAATTAGGTGATATATGTGTGCATTCCATTTTCAATTTTGAAGTCTTCCAGATTGATTTAATATGAGAAGTGTGAGGATACATCAGTACAGCACTAATACATTCACCCACAGCCCAGTAATGCATTTCAGAAGTCTCTGCACACTCTCCAGTAATTTAGTAATGGTAATGCATCAATTTGGTCCCTAGTAATCTACAGGGGAGGGATGTGGGTGATCTTGGAATGGTTGTCTCTCCAACCAGTACATGGTCTCCTGGAGGAGAGGGATGTCAGTCTCTAATAGAAATAAGATTTTGTGCAAGGATACTGACTTACCTTGGGTGATGGTTCCACATGTGCCAGCAGCTCTCTGCCACCTTGTCTATTCTTCATGTGTGAGCCTAGACACTGAGAGTTGGCAGGATGGGTGGTTTCATGGCCAAGCTCACAACGTACACGCGTTTCCCAGCTGGGGTTGCTGGAAAATGATCAGGAGCGGGAGGGGAGGCCTGATTGATTTTTCTTTTCTTCCTCCCTAAACATTCCATTGACTCTGGATCAGTTCCTATGGAGTGGAGGGTAGCCAATGTAACCCCACTTTTTAAAAAAGGAGGGAGAGAGAAAACAGGGAATTACAGACCGGTCAGCCTGACATCGGTAGTGGGTAAAATGATGGAATCAATTATTAAGGATGTCATCGCAGTGCATTTGGAAAGAGGTAATATGATAGGTCCAAGTCAGCATGGATTTGTGAAAGGGAAATCATGCTTGACAAATCTTCTGGAATTTTTTGAGGATGTTTCCAGTAGAGTGGACAAGGGAGAACCAGTCGATGTGGTATATTTGGACTTTCAGAAGGCTTTCGACAAGGTCCCACACAAGAGATTAATGTGCAAAGTTAAAGCACATGGGATTGGGGGTAGTGTGCTGACATGGATTGAGAACTGGTTGTCAGACAGGAAGCAAAGAGTAGGAGTAAATGGGGACTTTTCAGAATGGCAGGCAGTGACTAGTGGGGTACCGCAAGGTTCTGTGCTGGGGCCCCAGCTGTTTACACTGTACATTAATGATTTAGACGAGGGGATTAAATGTAGTATCTCCAAATTTGCGGATGACACTAAGTTGGGTGGCAGTGTGAGCTGCAAGGAGGATTCTATGAGGCTGCAGAGCGACTTGGATAGGATAGGTGAGTGGGCAAATGCATGGCAGATGAAGTATAATGTGGATAAATGTGAGGTTATCCACTTTGGTGGTAAAAACAGAGAGACAGACTATTATCTGAATGGTGACAGATTAGGAAAAGGAGAGGTGCAACGAGACCTGGGTGTCATGGTACATCAGTCATTGAAGGTTGTCATGCAGGTACAGCAGGCGGTTAAGAAAGCAAATGGCATGTTGGCCTTCATAGCGAGGGGATTTGAGTACAAGGGCAGGGAGGTGTTGCTACAATTGTACAGGGCCTTGGTGAGGCCACACCTGGAGTATTGTGTACAGTTTTGGTCTCCTAACCTGAGGAAGGACATTCTTGCTATTGAGGGAGTGCAGCGAAGGTTCACCAGACTGATTCCCGGGATGGCGGGACTGACCTATCAAGAAAGACTGGATCAACTGGGCTTGTATTCACTGGAGTTCAGAAGAATGAGAGGGGACCTCATAGAAATGTTTAAAATTCTGACGGGGTTAGACAGGTTAGATGCAGGAAGAATGTTCCCAATGTTGGGGAAGTCCAGAACCAGGGGACACAGTCTAAGGATAAGGGGGAAGCCATTTAGGACTGAGATGAGGAGGAATTTCTTCACCCAGAGAATGGTGAACCTGTGGAATTGTCTACCACAGAAAGTTGTTGAGGCCAATTCACTAAATATATTCAAAAAGGAGTTAGATGAAGTCCTTACTACTAGGGGAATCAAGGGGTATGGTGAGAAAGCAGGAATGGGGTACTGAAGTTGCATGTTCAGCCATGAACTCATTGAATGGCGGTGCAGGCTAGAAGGGCCGAATGGCCTACTCCTGCACCTATTTTCTATGTTTCTATGTTTCTAAACCACATGTGATGAAGGCAATTGTAGCCACCTGGCTGGGACCCATTAACAGCACAGGTTAGGGATCACCCAACCTGGGAGGTACGTTGTATGTCTATCTCATCTCCACCAAGGGTGGTGTCTTTAGCCTGTGGGCCGGGGGGAGAGCTATGGGGCAGCTTAACAGGAGCTTTTCAATAAATACAGGAGATTCACTTGTGCTGAGGAGTATGGGTAAGAACTGCCACCATTCTGAGATGAATACCACAGTCAGCATTAGAACGGGCAAGTATAAGAAAAGCTGGAATGGAAACAGCCAATTGAACTTGTTCCTCCCGACAGACTGAATGCAAATATCCTAAACAGTTAACGCCGCAAACCAGTTGCTTTATTTTTAGATTAACTGGCAAACTGTCACTGCCGAGCATAGGAGGCTGTCTTGCCCGGCTGGGTTTAGCCAGTTATGTTGGAAAGGTTATATATGGTGTGTGTAAAGTGGGAAAGCTGGGTGAGTGCTAGCTGATGAGCCACTGCAGTCCCGGGCTGGTGGAACTAGTTATGGGAGAACCTTACAGGGCCCAAGAGACAGGAAATTAAGCAAAGCACAGTAGAATCATCATAGGCAGTCCCTCGAAACGAGGATGACTTGCTTCCACGCCGAGAACGGATGAGTTCACAGGTGATTCAATGATATTCCGGATCCCGAATTACATCCTGAAGGGTGGAAGATGCCTGTGCGTGGATTTTTTTAATGTGGGGTGGCTGTTGCACACTAACCACCAGACGGGCTTGGCAGAGCTAGGTCTTGACCCAGTGGCAAGGATTAACCAAGACGACTGGAGACCAGCTCTGCTGCACAGACCTAGTGCGCACACATATCACAGTGTGGGCTGGCCCGTGCTGTAGCCCTGTTGTTAGCACCCTTGGTCGTGACTCTACTCTCAGAACAAAAAATATAGATAATCAATGCGTTCCCATAACAACTCATTGGAGTTTAGAAGAATGAGGGGTGATCTCATTGAAACATAACATACTGACAGGACTCGACAAGGTAGATGCAGAGAGGGTGTTTCCCCTCGTGGGGGAATCTAGAACTAGGGGGCATAGTTTCAGAATAAGGGGTCGCCCATTTAAAACAGATGAGGAGAAATTTCTTCTCTGAGAGGGTCGTAAGTCTGAGGAATTCTCTGCCCCAGAGAGCTGTGGAGGCTGGGTCATTGAAGATATTTAAGGCGGAGATAGACAGATTTTTGAACGATAAGGGAGTCAAGGGTTATGGGGAGCGGGCAGGGAGGTGGAGCTGAGCCCAAGATCAGATCAGCCATTCAATGGCGGAATAGGCTCGAGGGGCCTAATGGCCTACTCCTGCTCCTATTTCTTATGTTCTTATGTTCTGAAAGCAATAAGCCCCATAATTAGAGTTGTCCTAGGGTCTGCAGGAATTAAAGATTAATCTCTAAGACACTACTGTGAGCAAACCCTGGATAAGGAAAATCATAGCGGACTTTAAAAACTCCATATTTTACATTTTCGTTCATTAGTTATAACAATATTAAGAAGGAATTTTTTAAAAAAGGCTGTGTGACTGGATGGGGCAGTTGAAGGTGGGAGGTCATGTGATGAAACCTTCAGCAATACGTTCTGACAGGGCTGCCAACCCTAACCAAAGCTGTGGCAGAGGTTCCCACCATCTGTAATCTCACGTCCAAAGAGATTTGGGAGGCGAGGAGATGTTGGCTGATGCCCAATGCACCGAAGTATATCAGATACTGGCACCCTTTATTAACAGACATAGAGAGGCTTGAGGCCTACCACCTTCCCCTCCTCCCCCGCTGAACCCTATATTCCCCCATACAGTCCCATGGAGAGACGCGGGAGTCGAGAGAGGCAGCGGCCTATAAAAGGCTCAGCAGTCCGGGGAGCGTCGAGAGAGGCGGGAGTCGAGAGAGGCAGCGGCCTATAAAAGGCTCAGCAGTCCGGGGAGCGTCGAGAGAGGCGGGAGTCGAGAGAGGCAGCGGCCTATAAAAGGCTCAGCAGTCCGGGGAGCGTCGAGAGACGCGGGAGTCGAGAGAGGCAGCGGCCTATAAAAGGCTCAGCAGTCCGGGGAGCGTCGAGAGACGCGGGAGTCGAGAGAGGCAGCGGCCTATAAAAGGCTCAGCAGTCCGGGGAGCGTCGAGAGACGCGGGAGTCGAGAGAGGCAGCGGCCTATAAAAGGCTCAGCAGTCCGGGGAGCGTCGAGAGACGCGGGAGTCGAGAGAGGCAGCGGCCTATAAAAGGCTCAGCAGTCCGGGGAGCGTCGAGAGAGGCGTACTTGTGCAGCTCCAGCTGAGAGAAGTCAAAAAAGAAGTAGAAAGAAATCAAAAGGTGACGTCACAGCCAACGTGGTAAGTGATTGGCTGCTGATTGGTGAGTAGTTTTTCTTTTTCTTTATTAGTCAGTAACTTTTAACATTGTTGTCGGCAATTTAAGTGTATCTAAGGGTTAAGTCATGGCAGGACAGCTCGGTCACGTGATATGCTCCTCCTGTACCATGTGGGAACACGGGGACAACACCAGTGTCCCTGACGACTACATGTGCGGGAAGTGTGTCCACCTCCGGCTACTGACGGTCCGCGTTGCGGAGTTGGAGCTGAAGGTGGATTCACTCTGGAGCATCCACGATGCTGAGAATGACGTGAGTATCACGTGTAGCGAGTTGGTCTTACCGCAGGAGAAGGGTCCACAGCCAGCGAGGGAATGGAAGACCAGCAGGAAGAGTAGTGCAAGGAAGGTAGTGCAGGGGTCCCCTGTGGTCATCCCACTGCAAAACAGATACACTGCTTTGAGTACTGTTGAGGGGGATGACTCATCAGGAGTGGGCAGCAGCAGCCAAGTTCATGGCACCGTGGCTGGCTCTGTTGCACAGGAGGGCAGGAAAAAGAGTGGGCGAGCGATAGTGATAGGGGATTCAATTGTAAGAGGAATAGATAGGCGTTTCTGCGGCCGCAACCGAGACTCCAGGATGGTATGTTGCCTCCCTGGTGCAAGGGTCAAGAATGTCTCGGAGCGGGTGCAGGACATTCTAAAAAGGGAGGGAGAACAGCCAGTTGTCGTGGTGCACGTTGGTACCAATGACATAGGTTAAAAAAAGGGATGAGTTCCTACGAAATGAATTTAAGGAGCTAGGAGCTAAATTAAAAAGTAGGACCTCAAAAGTAGTAATCTCGGGATTGCTACCAGTGCCACGTGCTAGTCAGAGTAGAAATCACAGGATAGCTCAGATGAATACGTGGCTTGAGCAATGGTGCAGCAGGGAGGGATTCAAATTCCTGGGGCATTGGAACCGGTTCTGGGGGAGGTGGGACCAGTACAATCCGGACGGTCTGCACCTGGGCAGAATCGGAACCAATGTCCTCGGGGGAGTGTTTGCTAGTGCTGTTGGGGAGGAGTTAAACTAATATGGCAGGGGGATGGGAACCAATGCAGGGAGATAGAGGGAAACAAAAAGGAGGCAAAAACAAAAGACAGAAAGGAGATGAGGAAAAGTGGAGGGCAGAGAAACCCAAGGCAAAGAACAAAAAGGGCCATTGTACAGCAAAATTCTAAAAGGACAGAGGGTGTTAAAAAAACAAGCCTAAAGGCTTTGTGTCTTAATGCAAGGAGTATCCGCAATAAGGTGGATGAATTAACTGTGCAAATAGATGTTAACAAATATGATGTGATTGGGATTACGGAGACGTGGCTCCAGGATGATCAGGGCTGGGAACTCAACATCCAGGGGTATTCAACATTCAGGAAGGATAGAATAAAAGGAAAAGGAGGTGGGGTAGTATTGCTGGTTAAGGAGGAGATTAAGGCAATAGTTAGGAAGGACATTAGCTTGGATGATGTGGAATCTATATGGGTAGAGCTGCAGAACACCAAAGGGCAAAAAACGTTAGTGGGAGTTGTGTACAGACCTCCAAACAGTAGTAGTGATGTTGGGGAGGGCATCAAACAGAAAATTAGGGGTGCGTGCAATAAAGGTGCAGCAGTTATAATGGGTGACTTTAATATGCACATAGATTGGGCTAACCAAACTGGAAGCAATACGGTGGAGGAGGATTTTCTGGAGTGCATAAGGGATGGTTTTTTAGACCAATATGTCGAGGAACCAACTAGGGGGGAGGCCATCTTAGACTGGGTGTTATGTAATGAGAGAGGATTAATTAGCAATCTCGTTGTGCGAGGCCCCTTGGGGAAGAGTGACCATAATATGGTGGAATTCTGCATTGGGATGGAGAATGAAACAGTTAATTCAGAGACCATGGTCCAGAACTTAAAGAAGGCTAACTTTGAAGGTATGAGGCGTGAATTGGCTGGGATGGATTGGCGAATGATACTTAAGGGGTTGACTGTGGATGGGCAATGGCAGACATTTAGAGACCGCATGGATGAACTACAACAATTGTACATTCCTGTCTGGCATAAAAATAAAAAAGGGAAGGTGGCTCAACCGTGGCTATCAAGGGAAATCAGGGATAGTATTAAAGCCAAGGAAGTGGCATACAAATTGGCCAGAAATAGCAGTGAACCTGGGGACTGGGAGAAATTTAGAACTCAGCAGAGGAGGACAAAGGGTTTGATTAGGGCAGGGAAAATGGAGTATGAGAAGAAGCTTGCAGGGAACATTAAGACGGATTGCAAAAGTTTCTATAGATAGGTAAAGAGAAAAAGGTTAGTAAAGACAAACGTAGGTCCTCTGCAGTCAGAATCAGGGGAAGTCATAACGGGGAACAAAGAAATGGCGGACCAATTGAACAAGTACTTTGGTTCGGTATTCACGAAGGAGGACACGAACAACCTTCCGGTTATAAAAGGGGTCGGGTAGGGTCTAGTAAGGAGGAGGAACTGAGGGAAATCCTTATTAGCCGGGAAATTGTTTTGGGGAAATTGATGGGATTGAAGGCCGATAAATCCCCAGGGCCTGATGGACTGCATCCCAGAGTACTTAAGGAGGTGGCCTTGGAAATAGTGGATGCGTTGACAGTCATTTTCCAACATTCCATTGACTCTGGATCAGTTCCTATGGAGTGGAGGGTAGCCAATGTAACCCCACTTTTTAAAAAAGGAGGGAGAGAGAAAACAGGGAATTATAGACCGGTCAGCCTGACATCGGTAGTGGGTAAAATGATGGAATCAATTATTAAGGATGTCATAGCAGTGCATTTGGAAAGAGGTGACATGATAGGTCCAAGTCAGCATGGATTTGTGAAAGGGAAATCATGCTTGACAAATCTTCTGGAATTTTTTGAGGATGTTTCCAGTAGAGTGGATAAGGGAGAACCAGTTGATGTGGTATATTTGGACTTTCAGAAGGCGTTCGACAAGGTCCCACACAAGAGATTGATGTGCAAAGTTAGAGCACATGGGATTGGGGGTAGTGTACTGACATGGATTGAGAACTGGTTGTCAGACAGGAAGCAAAGAGTAGGAGTAAATGGGTACTTTTCAGAATGGCAGGCAGTGACTAGTGGGGTACCGCAAGGTTCTGTGCTGGGGCCCCAGCTGTTTACACTGTACATTAATGATTTAGATGAGGGGATTAAATGTAGTATCTCCAAATTTGCGGATGACACTAAGTTGGGTGGCAGTGTGAGCTGCGAGGAGGATGCTGTGAGGCTGCAGAGCGACTTGGATAGGTTAGGTGAGTGGGCAAATGCATGGCAGATGAAGTATAATGTGGATAAATGTGAGGTTATCCACTTTGGTGGTAAAAACAGAGAGACAGACTATTATCTGAATGGTGACAGATTAGGAAAAGGGGAGGTGCAAAGAGACCTGGGTGTCATGGTACATCAGTCATTGAAGGTTGGCATGCAGGTGCAGCAGGCTGTTAAGAAAGCAAATGGCATGTTGGCCTTCATAGCAAGGGGATTTGAGTACAGGGGCAGGGAGGTGTTGCTACAGTTGTACAGGGCATTGGTGAGGCCACACCTGGAGTATTGTGTACAGTTTTGGTCTCCTAACCTGAGGAAGGACATTCTTGCTATTGAGGGAGTGCAGCGAAGGTTCACCAGACTGATTCCCGGGATGGCGGGACTGACCTATCAAGAAAGACTGGATCAACTGGGCTTGTATTCACTGGAGTTCAGAAGAATGAGAGGGGACCTCATAGAAACATTTAAAATTCTGACGGGGTTAGACAGGTTAGATGCAGGAAGAATGTTCCCAATGTTGGGGAAGTCCAGAACCAGAGGTCACAGTCTAAGGATAAGGGGTAAGCCATTTAGGACTGATATGCGGAGGAACTTCTTCACCCAGAGAGTGGTGAACCTGTGGAATTCTCTACCACAGAAAGTTGTTGAGGCCAATTCACTAAATATATTCAAAAAGGAGTTAGATGAGGTCCTTACTACTAGGGGGATCAAGGGGTATGGCGAGAAAGCAGGAATGGGGTACTGAAGTTGAATGTTCAGCCATGAACTCATTGAATGGCGGTGCAGGCTAGAAGGGCCGAATGGCCTACTCCTGCACCTATTTTCTATGTTTCTATGTAAAGCATTGCTGCTGCTCAGAGCCTCTGCACAAGTCTCATTAAGGAGCCAAGATATTACTCAAAAGAAAAGAAAGTCTCGCATTTATATATGACCTTTCACAACCTCAGGATGTCCCATAGCACTTTACAGTCAAGGAAGTACTTTTGAAGTGCAGTCACTGTTATAATATAGAAAACGGAGCAGCCAATTTGTGCACAGCAAGCTCCCACAAACTGCAATGAGGCAATGACCAGATCATCTGTTTCAGCGAGGCGGGTTGAGAGATAAATATTAGCCAGGACACCGGGGAGAAATCTCCTGCTCTTCTTTGAAGTAGTGCTATGAGATCTTTTATGCCCATCTGAGAGGGTAGACAGGGCCTCGGTTTAATGTCTCATCCAACAGAAGGCACCTCTGACCAGCGCAGCACTCCCTCAGCACTGCACTGGAGTGTCAGCCTGGGTTGTGTGCTCGAGTCTCTGGAGTGCGACTGTGAGCCCACAACCTACCGACACAGAAGTAAGAGTGCTGCCCATTGAGCCTCAGCTGACACTACCAAGTAGGAGGCTTGCCCATAACAAGACTGGAGTGGTGAGCAGTCTAGATACAGAACGCTCATTCCCAGCAATCACTGGTTTGGAGTCGACAGGAATTAAAGATGAATCTCCTGGACACTGGTGAGCAAATTCCAGGAGAATGTTTACAGGGATATTAAAATAAAATCGGAAATGGGGGCGCGGAGGGGAGGCTGTTTGGCCGACTATCACAATCATACAATCAGGTGTGTCTGTTTTCGCTCCAGTTGGTGTGGGAAGGCGGTGCCTCACCAGGATGGATGTGCTTCACGGCCAATGGTGGGGGCAGGGCGTTGGAGGTGGGTGGACAGGTGATGGAACCTCCCAGAATACCTCCAACCAGCACTGAAGGAAAGGCCGGCCTCAAAAATGTTTAGTTTCGAAGTAGGATGACCCTGTCCATTTGGGTAGCACTCTCGTCTCTCAGTCAGAAGGTTGTGGGTTCAAGTCCCACTCCCGGGAATTGAGCACAAAAATCTAAGCTGACCCTGCAGTGCAGTGCCGAGGGAGCGCTGAGCTGTCGGAGGCGCCGGCTGAGACGTTAAACCGAGGCCCCCGTCTGCTCTCTCGGGTGGCTGTAAAATTGAAGAAGAGCAGAGGAATTCTCCCAGTTTCCGGACGAATATATATTCCTCAGCCAACATCACTAAAGCTGATTATCTGGTCATTTATCTCATTGTTGTTTGTGCAAATTGCTCCTGTGGTTCCTACAGTGACTATACTTTGAAGGTACTCCAATGGCTGCAGAGTGCTTTGAGATGTCCAGAGATTGTGACAGGTGCTATACAAATGCAAGTTCTTTATTTTGGGCTTCAATGGCCAAATAACTGAAATGAGAGCCAAGTCTCCTCTGTCAACCCCCCCGAAAAAACAGCTGGTACTTCAGAGGTGGTCATCTGACTCTAACTGGGGACTGGTTTCTTGACATTCCAATCCGTGGAGCACCCAATATGTCATACCCTGTGCATCAACTGTGCCTTAAAAACAACATTAGGGGGCGAAGTCTGCTCATTTGGGTATATCCAACAACTGATGTTAAGTGGCCTTTGGTCCTCAGAGTGCGAAACCCAGTGTCTTTCACAAAGTTGAGCAGGAGTTGGAGAAGCTCTTGATAGATCAGGATGACCAATTTTGTTCATCAGAAACACAATCCCAAGAAATGCCCTTGCTTGAGGGTCAATCTGAATAACATATCACATCTAGGGGCTTGGGACGGAGGTTTACATCCGCAATCACCCAAACGTGAAGTTATGATTTGAATCAAGTCACCAGAGGCAATTGCAAAGCAGAGACCCCAGTGGAAAGATTTGCTCTGGAATTTTAATAGAGTCCTTTCACAAACTCTATGGATGCTGGAATAATTCTAACTCCTTTCCATGCATCCTACCACAAGGAAGAGAGGGATGGTAGTGAATGTCAAACTATGGATGATCACTGAGCAGTAAGTGCTTAAACCAGTCTGCTGAGGCGCACATGTACAGGTGGTACAGGTGTGTTCAGGGGCACAGGTACAGGTGGTACAGGGGCACATGTACAGGTGATACAGGGGCACACGTACAGGTGGTACAGATATAGGTGGTTCAGGTGTGTTCAGGGGCACAGGTACAGGTGGTACAGGTATAGGTGGTTCAGGTGTGTTCAGGGGCACAGGTACAGGTGGTACAGGTATAGGTGGTACAGGTGTGTTCAGGGGCACAGGTACAGGTGGTGCAGGTACAGGTGTGTTCAGGGGCACAGATACAGGTGTGTTCAGGGGCACAGGTACAGGTGGTACAGGTGTGTTCAGGGGCACAGGTACAGGTGTTCTGGGGCACATGTACAGGTGGTACAGATATAGGTGGTTCAGGGGCACAGGTACAGGTGGTGCAGGTACAGGTGTGTTCAGGGGCACAGGTACAGGTGGTACAGGTATAGGTGGTACAGGTGTGTTCAGTGGTACAGGTGCAGGTACAGGTGTGTTCAGGGGCACAGATACAGGTGTGTTCAGGGGTACAGGTATAGGTGGTACAGGTATAGGTGGTACAGGTGTGTTCAGGGGCACAGGTACAGGTGGTGCAGGTACAGGTGTGTTCAGGGGCACAGGTACAGGTGGTACAGGTATAGGTGGTACAGGTGTGTTCAGGGGAACAGGTACAGGTGTTCTGGGGCACGGATACAGGTGGTACAGGTAGTACAGGTACAGGCGTGCTGGGGCACAGGTACAGGCATTCAGGGGCACAGGTACAGGTGTGTTCAGGGGCACAGGTGCAGTTGGTACAGGTGTGCTCAGGGGCACTGGTACAGGTGTGCTCAGGGGCACTGGTACAGGTGTGATCAGGGGCACAGGTACAGATGTGTTCAGGGGCACTGGTACAAGTGTATTCAGGGGCACAGGTACAGGTGTGTTCAGGGCCACAGGTACAGGTGTGTTCAGTGACACTGGTACAAGTGTGTTCAGGGGCACTGGTACAGGTGTGTTCAGGGGCACAGATACAGTTGGTGCAGGTGTGTTCAGGGGTTCAGGTACAGGTGTGTTCAGGGGCACAGGTACAGTTGGTGCAGATATGTTAGTGGCACAGGTACAGGTGTGTTCAGGGGCACTGGTGTGTTCAGTGGCACAGGTATAGGTGGTACAGGTGTGCTGGGGCACAGGTACAGGTGGTACAGGTATAGGTGGTACAGGTGTGCTCAGGGGCACTGGTACAGGTGTGTTCAGGGGCACAGGTATAGGTGGTACAGGTGTGTTCAGGGACACTGGTACAGGTGTGTTCAGCGGCACAGGTACAGGTGGTACAGGCAACTATTGGCCCCTAGCCATATTTTAAGTACAACTGATGCTGGAACCCGTGAAGGGCTTTCATGTCAATGTAAAAGGATGTTGTTCATGAGCATCATGAACAAAATATTCCAATGATATTGAATGCACAGTAAAATATAACTGCGGAATAAAGCCGTTTGTACATTGTTACTGTGTGCAGTGAAGCGTACAGACCTTGAATAGGATCCTAGTGTGTGTCGCTGTAGACCTATTTATCATCTTGTTGCAGAAACCCATGAACCCATGCCACCACCTAAATATGCTTAAAGGGGAAGGATACTGTCGGGGATGCACGTGCTGATTTTAATCGTGTTCCTTTTCTCTGTGCCACGTACAGAGAGGGCCCTTTGCTGTTCCGATGATAAGAGAAAGGAATATTTTCTGAAGTTGAAGTGCTGGGCTGGCATCAGGTATGCAGGTCCTTGTAGGGCATGTTGGTACAGGATGTCATTGCAATCAGTCCATCAGCACTGAACCCAATGTGCTGCAGTACAGTCTCCTTGAACGTTCAAAGTTTCCAGTCAAAGAAGCGACTAATCTCTTGACTCCTGAGGTGGAATTTTTCAGCGGGTGACAACCCAACATGCAAGGAGTCTGCTAAAGAGACATTGCCTTCAGGAGAAGGTCATTGGCATCAACTTTTCTGCTGTTCCCACAAGGAAAGGACTCGCATTCATTACACCCGATCACATGGCAGAATGGAGATACAAACAGCATGCTGCAGATGCTGGGAAGCTGAAATAAAAGCAGTGAATGTCAGGAAGGTAGGGTCAATGTCTCAAGTCTTGTGACCCTTCGAAATGAGATGTTTCAGTGTCTTTGTGAACGAGGGGGATAAGCTTTGTCAAATGCTTATCGATGGAGAGATGTCCCTTTGGTGCAGGCAATGTGGGGGCGAAAGCAGAGAGAGGAATTTGACGTTGAACGTGCTTCCTTCTGCAGTAACCCCCCTTCTTCAATATTATCCACTGCAAGACGTGCAAAGATCATCGTAAAATCCAGCCCGTTTTCAACCCAATCATACAATATCTACCCATCTCCGAGATCCGCATACTGTCTGAAACCCAAACCGTTATCTTTGAGAGTGTCCTGGACTGTGACCTCTGAGCTGCCTTGCTGGCGGGGGGCTGTCAACCCCTATCATGACACTTGGACAATGTTGCATTGTTCAAATGCATTCAGCTGTTCCCCAGGAGGAGGGAAGTGGTTTACCAGGTCACCATGGCTCCTTGCACACCAGCCTCCCGCTGTTCAGCTTGTGTCTGCCAGGCAGCTTTGACAGGGAGTCCCATACAAGCAGCAGCCTTTCTACCGCCGCTCCGTCAGTAGGTCACGGCTGGCCAGCCCGCCCCCCCATCCCCCGCCGTGCCCGCGCCAATGTTCAATTGGGCTGTGCCCAGCACGTACGCGCCACACTTGTCAGGGTCAGAGTCCAATCATTACCGGCAGTAAGACTGTATGAGAAAAGCAGGCAGATGAATGGCAAGTTTCACATTTAATTTATTTAAAAAAGCACTCAGTGAAATAAATAGAGCTGCGGTGAGACGCATAGAGTTACATGGGATATACGGCGCAGAAACAGCCATTTGGCCTAAGTGGTTTGTGCCGGTGTTTATGCTCCACCCGTGCCTCCTCCCACCCCTCTTCCTATCACCCTATATGCATACCCTACCTCTTTATCTAGCTTTCCCTTATGGTAGTCACTGCAACCACTCCCTGTGGTAGCGAGTTCCACATTCTCACCACTCTCTGGGTAAAGACGTTTCTCCTAAATTCTTTATTGAGTTTATTAGTGACTATCTTATAATTACGGGCCCTAGTTTGGGACTCCCCACAAGTAGAAACATCTTCTCCATGACTCAAACTCCTTCATCATTTTAAAGACCTCAACCAGGTTATCCCTCAGCCATTGCTTTCCTAGAGAAAAGAGTCCCGGCCTGTTCAATCTTTCCTGATCGTTATAACCTCTCAGTTCTGCGATCATCCCAGTCAATCTTTTTTGCACCTTCTCCATTGCCTCAGTATAATTTTTATAATATGGAGTACTGTTCACAGCACTCCAACTGTGGTCCAACCAAAGTCGATACAAGTTTAACATAACTTCTCTGCTTTTCAGTTCTATCCCTCTAAAATGTTGGTAAAATCAACTGACTTTTGGGAATGGAAATCCATTGAATGCTTTAACTCGTTCTGTACTAATGATGATCAGCTGGAATTTCTACGGAGGTTTCCCTGGCAACGGATTGCCGGAACTGCCAGAGAAATGGTGTGGAAGCAGCCATTTGCGCCATTTCTCAGGGGTGAGGTACATAAGAACATAAGAAATAGGAGCAGGAGTGGGCCATTTGGCCCTTCGAGCCTGCTCCACCATTCAATAAGATCATGGCTAATCTGATCTTGGCCTCAACTCCACTTCCCTGCCCATTCCCCATAACCCTTGACTCCCTTATCATTCAATAATCTGTCTATCTCCACCTTAAATATATTCAATGACCCAGCCTCCACAGCTCTCTGGAGTAGAAAATTCCAAACATTCATGACCCTCTAGAGAAGAAATTCCTCCTCATCTCCGTTTTAAAAGAAAAGGAAAAGAGTGGCTAAAGTAAATGTTAGTCCCTTAGAGGATGAGACTGGGGAATTAATAATGGGGAACAGGGAAATAGCAGAGACGTTGAACAAATATTTTGATTCGGTCTTCACAGTAGAAGACACTAAAAACATCTCAATAGTGGATAATCAAGGGGCTATAGGGAGGGAGGAACTTAATACAATCACTATCACTAATGAAGTAGTACTCGGTAAAATAATGGGACTCAAGGCAGACAAGTCCCCTGGACCTGATGACTTGCATCCTAGGGTCTAAAAAGAAGTGGCTGCAGAGAGAGTAGATACATTGGTTGTAATCTACCAAAATTCCCTGGATTCTGGGGAGGTCCTAATGGATTGGAAAACGGCAAATGTAACGCCCCTATTTAAAAAAGGAGACAGACGGAAAGCAGGAAACTATCGACCAGTTAACCTAACATATGTCGTTGGGAAAATGCTGGAGTCCATTATTAAGGGAGCAGTAGCGGGACATTTGGAAAAGCATAATTCAATCAAGCAGAGTCAGCATGGTTTTATGAAAGGGAAATCATGTTTGACAAATTTCAAATTTGCTGGAGTTCTTTGAGGATGTAATGAGCAGGGTGGACAAGGGGAACCAATGGATGTGGTGTATTTGGATTTCCCCAAGGCATTTGATAAGGTGCCACATAAAAGTTCACGGGGTTGGGAATAATATATTAGCATGGATAGAAGATTGGCTATCTAACAGAAAACAGAGTCAGGATAAATAGGTCATTTTCCGATTGGCAAACAGTAACTACGGAGTGCCGCAGGGATCGGTGCTGGGGCCTCAACTATTTAAAATCTATATTAATGACTTGGATGAAGGGACCGAGTGTAATGTAGCCAAGTTTGCTGATGATACAAAGATGGGTGGGTGAGCAAATTGTGAGGAGGACACAAGAAATCAGGCTAAGTGAGTGAGCAAAAATTTGGCAGATGGAGTATAATATGGGAAAATGTGAAGTTATCCACTTTGGAAGAAAAAATAAAAAAGCTAATTTTAATTTAAATGGAGAAAAATTGCAAAGTGTTGCAGTACAGAGGGACCTGGGCGTCCTTGTGCATAAAACACAAAAGGTTAGTATGCAGGTACAGCAAGTAATCAGGAAGGCAAATGGAATGTTGGCCTTTATTGCAAGGGGGATGGAGTGTAAAAGCAGAGAAGTCCTGCTACAACTGTACAGGGCATTGGTGAGGCCACACCTGGAGTACTGCGTACAGTTTTGGTCTCCGTATTTAAAGAAGGATATACTTGCATTGGAGGATGTTCAGAGAAGGTTCACTAGATTGATTCTTGAAATGAGGGGGTTGACTTATAAAGATAGGTTGAGTAGGTTGGGCCTATACTCACTGGAGTTCAGAAGAATGAGAGGTGATCTAATTGAAACATAAGATAATGAGAGGGCAGGACAAGATGGATAAAGAGAGGATATTTCCACTCATAGGGCAAACTAAAACTAGGGGACATAGTCTCAGAATAAGGGGCTGCCTATTTAAAACTGAGATGAGGAGGAATTTCTTCTCTTAGAGAGTTGTAAATCTGTGGAATTCTCTGCCCCAGAGAGCTGTGGAGGCTGGGTCATTGAATATATTTAAGGTGGAGAGAGACAGATTTTTGAGCGATAAGGGAATAAAGGATGATGGGGAATGGGCAGGGAAGTGGAGCTGAGTCCATGATCAGATCAGCCATGATCTTATTAAATGGCGGAGCAAGCTCGAGGGGCCAAATGGCCTGCTCCTACTCCTATTTCTTATGTTCTTATGTTCATATAAATGGACGACCTCTTATTCTGAAACTATGCCCTCTAGTTCTAGATTCCCCACAAGGGAAACATCCTCTTTGCATCTACCCTGTCAAGCCCCCTCAGAATCTTATATGTTTCAATAAGATCACCTCTCATTCTTCTAAACTCCAATGAGTATAGGTTCAACCTGCTTAACTTTTCTTCATAAGATAACCCCTTCATCTTTGGAATCTACCTCATGAACCTTCTCTGAACTGCCTCCAATGCAAGTATATCCCTCCTTAAATAAGGAGACCAAAACTGTACGCAGTACTCCAGGTGTGGAGGGTCTGCCGATCTCCCACTGCAGTTCGACCAAGAGATTGGGGGTTAGATCCCCCCTCGGACGGTCTGGGCCAAACTCTTTTATCCTCTCTCCATTTGTTCCTCGCTTTCATCATCATCATAGGCGGTTCCTCGAAGCGAGGATGACTTGCTTCCACACCGAAAAGGCATGAGTTCACAGGTATTTCAATGAAGGACCTAATACTCCAGATCCCGAACTACATCCTGAAGGGTGGAAGGTGCCTGTGCGTGGATTTTTTTAACTTGTGGTGGCCATTGCACACCAGCCACCACACGGTCATGGTCCAGTCAGTGGCAAGGATTAACCAAGACGACTGGAGACCAGCTCTGCTGCATGGACCTAGTGCGCGCACAGATCGCATTTACAAGTGAAGCCATTGAATCTTGGCATGGTGCAATTGAGCAGGTAGCTGTGACACCCTGCAGTCCATCACCCAAATGGTCATTGTCAGTCTGTGAGTGCCGACAGGCTGCTTTACCACCGGATAGCCAAGGCCTGCCCTCACCTGACTAGGAACAAATGCTCTCTGGCTCAATATTCTTCAGGGTCTCAGATGCCTGCAGCGATTTGTTATGATCAGGAATTCACTGCCTGGAGGGGGGTGGAAGTAACTTCAATGATATCTTTCAAAAGAGAATTGTATAACTATTTGTAGGGAAAACATTTACAGGGCTACGGGGCAGAGCCGGGGAGCTGGACAGCTCTTTCAAAGGGCCAGCACAACCGCGATGGGCTGAATGGCCTCCTCCCCTGCTGTATCACTCCATGATTCTATACGCCCATTACAGCATCCCCGACTGGGATTGACTAGCTCCGCACAGACTGGGATCAGAAGCAGAGATGTTTTGATTGTCAAGGCCCAGCTATGCACTGGATCTTCCATTGGGTAAGACCACGACAGAGTAGCTTGAGTTAAAACCCACTGATGCAACCTGAATCCGATCAGCAATGTTGATACGTCATGTCCCAAAAACAGAACTGCTGCTGGATGGAATCAAACTCCACTCCACCTCGCTTTCCCCTTGCAGAGTGGCAGAGAAACAGCCAGTGTGACACGTGAGGCCATGTACACTCTGCCAGCCACTGGGTGCTTACCAGGGCAGCATAAATGCTACATAACCTGGTGGCAGAGTAATTCAATCAAATGGTCCTGATCTTGGCACAAAGTGTGAACAAAGCTTCAATGATTCATGAGATCCATGGCTAGTTATTTGTGACTCTATACCGTCTGTTGTTTTTAAAAAAAAACTTTTATTTAACCATAATGAGGCAGGAATATGGGTACATTAAGAACTGCACATCACTGGTAGAAGTATAAAGGTGATAATGAGCTTTTATTCACTCCTACTGCACATGATGCTCCCATCTCCCACTGTAAATGCTTCATCCTGTTCCCAGTCACTCCCAACCTGTACATCAAATCACTCTCCATTCATTCCCATTATATAAGCTGCGACCCATTCCCCAGTGTTTTATATATAGAATAACAATCACCTGAACCCCTCAATTAGATTCCAGGCTGTAACTCACTCCCAGGTATTTGTTATTCTATATATAAACTATCATAGAAACATAGAAAGTAGGTGCAGTAGGCCATTCGTCCCTTCGAGCCTGCACCACCATTCAATATGATCATGGCTGATCATGCAATTGCAGTACCCCACTCCTGCTTTCTCTCCATACCCCTTGATCCCTTTAACCATCAGGGCCACATCTGAACCCCTTGATTAGATTCTAACCTGTAACTCACTCCCGGGTATCTGTTTTCTATATATAAACCCCACAAACCCCTCGATTAGATTCCAGACTGTAACTCACTCCCAGGTATTCGTTATTCTTTTTATATAAACCACCTAAACCAATTGATTAGATTCCAGCCTGTAACTCACTCCCAGGTACCTGTTATTGTATATATAAACCACCTGAACCCCTCAGTTAGATTCTAACCCCTTACTCAGCAATGGGAATGATTTAATTCTATATAATAAATCATCCAAATCACTCATTTAGTTGATTACCAGCCTGCCATCTGTTATTATGCATATTGCTTGTTCAGGGAATAATTCTGTCCACTTATGAGTAAAACACATGTTATTGAGTGCTTCTGTTGGTTTTAATTAGACTGAATTGCGGGATTGGTGGTTAAATTAGCTGCAGACCAAAGCTTTGCAAAGTGCTTGTTCTGATCTGCACTTTAGCGCTCCCCAATCCATGCTGAACATTTCTTTGGGAAACATGTGCGTGTTTATCAGCGTCCGATAGCACCTGGCTCTGTGAGGAACCAGAGCGATGTCAAGCTCAGCTGACAATAGCCACGGGGAGAATAATGTCAAGCTTCTGCCAATGGAACTGCGCCAAATGACTTTCTCATACCAGCAGTCAGAGATGTCCCAGTTTAATGAGCTATTTGCATCTAAGGGTCGCGCTGCCTGGTCAGAAACAATGGAACTCCATTAAAAGATGAAGAAAACCCCCCCAGCTGGGAGTGATGTCGTTCTCCACAGTTTGGAGAGGGCATGTTATGAAAAATTGATTTAATTACGGCTGACAGGAAAACAGATTGGGCTGAAACCTGCTTGGGCACTCTGCTGGATTGGTGAGGTTATTGTATGCGTGACACTGAGAGAGGAGAGAGCCAACGAGGGGGAGTTACTTGGGCAGCTTCGGGAAGAGGCCTTCTGTCATAAACAGGAGAGGCAGCTCTTCAATGACGTGACTGGTGTTCAAAATAAAGGACTGTCACAAACAGATATTGGACAGTAGTTGTGAAGCTGTCATTAGAAGACTCTGAGGAGCCCATGGCTGTTACTGTTTTACTGCAACACCTCAGGCTATGGCTCCTTCACCATGGAGGGAGCATTGGATTTGGACTTCCTCTTTTGACTTGAGCTCATCCAAATCTCTGCTGCACATATCCTAACTTGCACCAAGTCCCATTCGCCCTTCTTCTTCTGCTTAGGCAGTCCCCCGGAGTTGAGGATGACTTGCTTCCACACTAAAATGAATTCTAAGGTGACTGATGAAACCAATGCGGGATCTGCAGTCTCTGTCACAGGTGGGGCAGATGGTGGTTGGAGGGGTGGGTGGGTGGGGTGCTTGATTTGTCGTGCATTCCTTCCGCTGTTTGTACTTGGCTTCCGCGTGCTCCCGGCGAAGATACTCGAGGTGTTTGGCACCTTCACGGCTACTTCTCTTCCACTTTGAGCGGTCTTGGGCCAGGGATTCCCAAGAGTCGGTGGAGATGTTACATTTTTTCAAGGAGGCTTTGAGGATGTCCTTGATGCGTTTCCTCTGCCCTCCTGGGGCTCGCCTGCCGTGATGCCCATTACCCATGTGCTCGCTGACCTACATTGGCTCCCGGTCCAGTAACGCCTCAATTTTAAAATTCTCATCCTTGTTTTCAAATAATTGCATGGTCTTTCCCCTTCCCATCTCATTTATCTCCTCCAGCCCTGCAACCCTCTGAGATTTTTGCACTCCTCCAATTCTGCCCTCTTATGCATCCCCAATTTCCTTTGCCTCACCATTGGCGTCCTTTCCTGAAGTTGTCTCGGTCCTAAGCCCTGGAATTCCCTTCATAAACCTTTGCGCCTCTCTATCTTTCTCTCCTCCTTTAAAACACTCCATAAAACCTACCTCTTTGACCGAGCTTTCGGTCACCTGTTCTAATTTCTTCTTAAATGGCTCGCTGATAATTTACTGTGGGTTGAATAATGTTCCAGTTCCACCGTCTCCATTTGGCACGGTATATTGGAGCACATTTTAATGCATTTTATTTATGTTAATATTAGTAATTCTTGCACCTTCCCTCCCTGTGTTTAAATTTCCTGCTTCTGGGAGGCTTGCTCACCTAAAATGTTTTTCATTCTTAGGATGTGGGCATTGTCCCCAGTTTGATTGAGGAGGTGGTGGTGGGCGTTCTCCTTGAACCGCTGCAGTCTGTGTGGTGAAGGTGCTCCCACAAAAGACTGTGATCCTTGCTGGAGACCATTGCCGCAGTTTCTGCACTGCATCGCTGCAAAGTTGCTGTGCCGTTCTGTAATGAGGGTCACTCACTATCTACTACTCTTTGAGGAAGTGACAACTCAGGTGGACTCCGGTAATACCCCCATGTGACCAAGACTTCCCAAAGGCACTTGATAAATTCCCACGCGAAAGGCTGCATGTCAAGATCAAAGCTGTGGGATTGAGGTTAAATCTTACGAATGGATAAGAAATTGCTGAAGGGTAGAAAATACTTGAAGAGTAATATCAGAGTGGAGTAGGGGAAGAGAACTGAATGGGATGCCCCAGGGGTCGGTGCTGGGAAGCATTACTGTTTCTAATTTACATCAATGACTTGGATTCAGAAACTCAATGTAAATTCATCAAACTTGTAGATACAGTAATACCAAACTAGAAGAGCCCAGGAAGTACACAATAGTTGTACAGAGCAAGGGCAAATGAAATGTAATGCAGTCAAATGAATTACACATAGGAAGGATGAATGGGCAATGCACATTCTCCATGAATGGTGTTAAAATAGCTAAGGATGATGTCGAAAGAGATCTCGGAGTCTCGGCAGAGAGTGCTGTGCTGTGCACACACAAAGCTCATCTTCCATCACTTACACGTTTAAGGATCGAAATCCCATTTCTCACGCCACCCGTTACCGCCGGCGATGGCCGGCTAATGGGTGGTAAAGGCCTACCGTCGGCGGTGAGCAGTGCCCACGGCTCCGGGGAAGTTCGGTTGGAGCTTTGGTAGAGGCAGCGAGAGGTAACGCTGCGCCCTTTAACGCCACCCACATGGTGACATCATTCAGCGCGCAATGCCCCCTTGGCGCTGCTCCCGCGATATTTGGTCTCAATGGCAGCCTTACCGCCTGCCGTTCTTACCGCCTGAGAAAAGGTGAGTACATCGTGACTCGAGCAGAATTGCCCAGAGAGCAAGCTAAGTTTCTTTTCTTTATTTATTTCTGCATTTTTTCATTAGTTATAACAATGTGGGTGGGGGTCGGAGAAGTTTGGGTTTTTTTTCTTCCCGTTTTTTCACCAATCACGCCTAGCGTGCGGCAGCCTCCCGTAGCGAGATTGAGTCAGTCTCCTGAGCTCCCGTCCCTTGGGTGCCCGAGGATGTGTGTGCAACACCACCTTTTAGCCCTGCTCTCTCATCTTTGGGTGTGAAAACTCAATTTGGCAGTTGGAGCCTGCACCCAACGCTTATCGGTAAAATCAGCACTCTGGCGGTAACATCGCCTCAAAATCGGCAGTACCGAATTTCGATCCCTTAATGTTTAGACAGTATTCGGTTCTCTAAAGCTTTAAAATAATTGCATGTAGGTTTGAAAGTGTCCAGGAGATTCAAGTGATGCCCATGGGTATTTTTTGAAATATGACCTGGTACCACATTCGACATGCTCCAAGCAGTGTCAAGCTCAAGAGATGTGATGCTATCCACTCCAAGGATTCTTAATCCATGTTTCTCTGGAGTCAGTACAGAAATTGCCATTCTCTAGTGTGGGAATGAAGTGGAAACTATTTTAATGATACTATTCCATTTCTTGAACCTATATATGCTGCTAAATTCGGCTCCGTAGCGCCTGTTTTTTCGGCGCTACGGGTGCCGATTCGGGTCTAAAATGGTGTCCGCGGCGCACACTTCTGGCGCAGGCTGTACTGGACACCATTTTGGGTAAGTCATTAGCGCGGGCACTGTAAGCATGAGCCGGAGGTATGCAGAGTGCACAGATCGGGACGTCAGTCAGCGTGCAACTCCGATTTGACACCCTGCCATTTTCGACCACCAGTTAACGCCCGCTCTTAAACACACACAGCTGAACATGTGTTCAGCAGCAGGAAGGACCCACCAGCACCATTTAAAGGGATCATCGCCTAGTTGTTGATTGATTTCTAGTGGCTATTGGTGAGTTTGTACAAGTATTTTGCGGTTTGTTATCTTACTCAAAGTTGTTGAAGTCTCCAGGGAGTGGTGTGACAGGCTACTTCAAGGCTTCTGCTCAGACCTGTTGCTCCCAAACATGGATGCAATAGTTTGTATCCACCTTGGCCTGCAAGAGAGAGAGAAAGAGGGAAGTGTGTCAGTGAGTGTGGGGCAATGTGTTTGGCTGATGTGCCTGTCATGGTTGAATAGCTGGCAGTATGCAAGCAGTAAGATGTGGGTGTGAGATTTACAGCTGTGCTAAGTGTGTGAGAATGAGGTGAAGCTATAAATGTTAGATATTTGTCGTGATTGTTGGAGATTGTTAGTAGGTGCGATAAGTGGGGCCGTGGTGCATCGAGCAGTGTGATTCATTGGCTAGACGCACCAATGTCAGTCTTCTCTCTCAGGCCAACATCCCCAGCATCGAGGCACTGACCACGCTTGATCAGTTCCGATGGGCGGGCCACATTGTCCGCAAGCCCGATACTAAACTTCCGAAACAAGCGCTCCACTCCGAGCTACGTCACGGCAGGCGAGCCCCAGGAGGGCAGAGAAAATGCTTCAACGTCACCCTCAAAGCCTTTTTGAAAAAATGTAACATCTCCACTTGGGAATCCCTGGTCCAAGACCGCTCAAGGTGGAGGAGGAGCATCCGAGAAGATGCCGAACACTTCGAACCTCTTCACCAGGAGCACGTGGAAACCAAGTACAAACAGCAGAAGGAGCGCATGACAAATCAAGTACCCCACCCACCCGTCCCTCCAACCACCGTCTGCCCCACCTGTGACAGAGACTGTAGGTTCCGCATTGGTCTCATCAGTTACCTCAGAGCTCATTGTAGTGTGGAAGCAAGTCATCCTCGACTCCGGGGGACTGCCTAAGAAGAAGAGGAAGAAGAAGAGTGGCTGGTTCAGTTGGTGGGATATGACATTTAACGATACATTCACTAACCTTAACCACTCACGTGAGATCATTAACTTCTTGCGGCACTGCATCCAGGTCCTTGGGGCTACACTGCTGGAATTGACCACGACGATTATCTGTTCCCACTGCCTTCCCACAGTCTGTCTGGAGGGCCACCTGGACCCCTGTGGATAGAGGACACCTCCTCCTGTCCACCTACTGCTCCAGGGCCTTGAGTATGGCATCAGAAAATCTGGGAACCTTCTCTGCCATGTTGCACCATCTTCACTCTTCCTGTGGATCATGCACTCCTCCACAATAACTACCTGCTGCAGCCAGACTGCATTTCCCCTTTTAGAAGTGCAGGCTGTTTTTAAGAAGTGCAGGCTAGGTTTAATTGGTGCTAGCTTTACACAAACTTGGGACCCCCTGCTGAGTGTGCTGCCACTTAGCAATGTGCTTAGTGCTGGGCCCACATGGCTCAATCATTATAATTAGCAGGCAACACAAAGTATACGTGCTCCCTGCGTTACTTTGAACCGGCATGGGTTGATTGCGTGTCGCGATCCCGTACCTGTTTTCGGGGGCAATCGAATTTTTAGCCTATAAACATTTAGTCAAAACTTAACAGGAACTTGATAAAAGACAGGGATGAGAAAAAGCCATTCAGCCCATCGACACTCATCCCGCATTAATTCTCTCAATATGGCATCTGATTATAGTTGAAACTTTCAGTGTGAGTGCTGGGTTAGTAGCGAGGCTTCCTGCCAGGGCTTGAGGATGTGACATCATGGGGTGGAAATTCATTTTGGTCCATTTTCAGGCCTGAAATAGGCACCTAGCTGGGAACGCCGACACAAGCCCGAGGCCCGAGGCTCACCCAAAATTGCCGACAAGCTGCCGGCGTCAATCGGGCATCAGGATAGAATTCTACCGGCTGCCTCTCCACCAGTCACCTTCTGGTAGGTCCTTGGTTGGGGGAGGTGGGGGGGGGGGGGGAAAGCGGGGGATTGGGAGAGGGGCATCGGGAGACAGGATCGAGAGGGGAATTGGGAGGAGGATTTGGAGAGGGGTTATCAGGAGGGATGATCGGGAGGGAGTGGGCCCATGGTCTCCTATGTACAGGCTAGCTGTTGCACAGTCAGCTCCTCAGACATCTCCTGGATCATGTCCAGGGCGCGTACATGTGAGTGGGGTGCTGTCTCTGATCCACTTCCTCCTGTTCCTCCTCCATTAGAGGAGCAAACAGGGGTGGATCCAGCAAGAGTCATTTTTATTTCTAAACTCGACCGTGGAATGGTTGTGGGCATTAAGAGGGTGAGAACAGCTTCCATGCTTCCTGAATCAACTGGTTTGTACTGCCTCAGGTGACGATGGGCGCCCGTAACCTGAAAATCTGGTCACAGTTTGAAAAGAGCCTCTGAACAAGTGGCATTGCAGAAAACTCGCATCAGTAACTTGGGGGCATGTCCAGCATTGTGGGCTTGGGTGGAGGGATCGATAGACGATTGCAAAAACATCGAAGAGATTTAGACATGTCGTATCCATGCCCAAGATTCCCTAATCGTCTAGGTCGCTATAATATATATAGCTGCACCTGGTGGACTGTTGTGGTAATGCAACTGCTGATGTAAATACAATAAAAGAGTCATGTGACAAGTCACATGACGAACAGTTCCTGTAGAGCCATATTGTGTGCTGTGTGTTTGTGATGCCATAATGACTATAGTACAGCCCCCTCTGTTTTGCGCCCCTATTGCGTGTGTCTGGGTGCAAATATGCAGGAAAACCCATGGCAGAGTCTCGTGTGGCATAGAACTGTGGATGGCGGCAGTGTCTAGAGTGGTCAAATGGTCTTTTCTCGTTCTATGATTTCTTTCTTTCCTTATTCCCAAACTCCACTTTGGGTGGTCTTGGGCCAGGTGCCGGTGGGGAAGTTGCACTTTATCAAGGAGGCTTTGAGAGTGTCCTTGAGACCGCCCAAAGTGGAGGAAGAGCATCCAGAAGGGCGCTGAGCACCTCGAGTCTCATCGCCAAGAGCATGCAGAAGTCAAGCGCAGACAGCGGAAGGAGCGTGCGGAAAACCAGTCCCACCCTCCTTTTCCTTCAACCACCTGTGACAGAGACTGTAATTCCCGTATTTGACTGCACAGTCACCTGAGAACTCACTTTTAGAGTGAAAGCACGTCTTCCTCGATTTTGAGGGACTACCTATGATGATGATGATGATTCCCAAGCTAACAGTTGTGGTACATAACCTGCCCCCGGTATTCTGCGACAACAGTACCTCGGAGGAGCTTGAGGGTGATTATATGTTGATTATTCCTCTCGGTTACCGTGCATCCTGCTGCTGAAGTACATTTCTCCACTCACCTCTCCCTGACTGATATATTTAACGTATTTAGGCAAGATTTTTAGTATCCAGAGGGACATGGAACAGTATCTGCAACAACAGCAACTTGTATTTATATCTTCTTCTTAGGCAGTCCCTCGAAACGACGATGACTTGCTTCGACGCCAAAAAGGGATGAGTTCACAGGTGTTTCAATGAAGGACCTAATATTCCGGATCCCGAACTACATCCTGAAGGGTGGAAGATGCCTGTGTGTTGATTTTTTTAATGTGTGGTGACCGTTGCTCACCAGCCACCACACGGGTTTTACAGAGCCATGTCTTGGTCCAGTGGCAAGGATTAACCAGGACGACTGGAGACCAGCTCTGCTGCATGGACCTAGTGCGCCCACATATCGCAGTGTGGGCTGGGCCATGCTGCCCCTGGGCCCTCGCCTCTCCTGGGCCCCGAACTCACGCCTCTCCTGATCACATCACTCCATGATTACTCGCTGCTCCTTCACCCCGACATCGGCGCTCCTGCTGTACCTACCTGCACTCCAATCACTGACCTTGATTATGGTGACGTCGAATCCAGTCACCCTCTTCACTGCCGTCGCCCTCCTGCACCAACTCGTGCTGCTCCCTGGAGTGGATTGCTCCTTTTAAGGCCCCGACCTGCCGCAGATGGTTCCTCGCAGGTCGGGGGTCAGCAGGTTGATGGTATTTATATAGCGCCTTTAATGCAGCAAAACATCCCAAAGTGCTTCACAGGAGCATTACCAAATAAAATTTGACACCGAGCCACATATTAGGACAGGTGACCAGATGTTTGGCCAAAGAGGTAGGTTTTAAATAGCACCTTAAATGAGGAGAGAGGTGTAGAGAGGCAGAAGGGTTTAGGGAGGGAATTCCCGAACTTGGTGCCCAGGCAGCTGAAGGAACGACCACCGATGGTGGGGCGAAAGAAATCAGGGATGCCTGAGGGGCCAGAATTGGAGGAACGCAGAGTTCAAATGATGCACTCAAACCTACAGTGTCGTTGCTAAGGTCCTGTGGCTAAAATATTCCCATGGCCTTTTTTTTTCTTGTCATGGATATAGGTTTTCAAACACACCCAGCCCGGAGTAACCCAGCACTGTGCAGAGCAGAAACCTCAGCCGTTCTCACGGCAGCCTGGGAGGCGAGAGACATGCCTGGACTTGTTCTGTGCCATCAGAGGAACAAAGGGAACTTCTCAGTTTCCTGTGGGAAGTTCCATTAAAGCAGCACACTGCCATCCCCATTTCCTCCTCTTCCCGTAACTCCTCCCTCCCTTCAGTAACAGCCCCTGAGAAAACGTGAAATGTTTGTGCGGACCCAGACTCTGTGAAAATCTGAATTTCCCACTTGCTGATATTTCTGTCAGCATGAAAAGAAAGTCGGTGTGCGCGTGCAAATTCCAAGCGCCATGTTTACATTTTTTCTTTGATTCATTCTCGGGAAGTGGCCGTGTCTGGAAAGCCAGTCATTTATTGCCCATCCCTGATTACCCTTGAGAAGGTGGTGGTAAACCGCCTTCCTGAACCGCTGCAGTCCGTGTGGTGAAGGTGCTCCCACAGTGCTGTTAGGGAGGGAGTTCCCGGATAGTGACACCTCGACTATGTCCAAGTCGGGACAGTGTGTAACTTGGAGGGGAATTTGGAGGTAATGGCGATCCCATGTCCTTGTCCTTCAAGATAGTGGATTTCATGGGTTTGGGTCCGAAGCTTGTCTATAGACAACTAAGAGTTTATTTATCAGTGGTCCCTACCATGTGTGATTATATTACCATCCTGCTACTCTGTCGCTGCTGACCTAACTACCGTGTTCCTACTCTGTCCCTATTCACCAATCAACAATCCTCCTACTCTGTCCCTATTCATTTATCTGCCATCCTCCTGTTTTGTCTCAGCTCCTGCCTGCCATACCCGCCTTTGGTTTTGTGTGTAATCTTGTGGCTCATACCCAGCTCTCTTTTCATGGGTCTATAAAAGGAGGACACATGATGGGGAGGGAGCATTTCTGTGGCCAGGGTTTTTCTGCCACCTGTAACTTCGTTGGAGGATCTGCGGAAAGTCCGTAAAATTGCTGTAAACACTTCAGGTTACAGCGGATCAACTGCTGAAGTGACAGTGAAGCGATTGGGACAATCCACCCTGTTGTGTATGGAGACAGAGTCAGACTGAACACTGTGAGCTCAAAGTAAAGTGTGACCGTAGTCTTTTATTGCAGGTCTCCAGAGTGCCCCTCCAACCTGTGAAGCCTCCTTAAATACTTCTGCTCCCAAGGAATTATGGAATCCCTTGGGACTCCGGGGAATGAGCCCTCTGATGGCTATACAGAGTAAATACAAGTCCACATATATAACAACATTCCCTCCCAACGTCAATAGTGTAGCTATTTACAATGTGAGTTGATCAGTGGCCTTTCTTGCCCTGGTTGATAGTCTCGGTGTGAAAGCTGGTGTTGAATCATTTGTTGGGCCCTCATTGAGCTGCTGTGCAGCTGGCCTTGCTGGGCTACCTAGTGTGTTGGGCCCTACAGGGCTGCTGTGGATGATGGGTTCTGCTTCGTGGTTAACCGTGGTGTCGGTTGCCACTGGGGTGTGTGTTGGGGGATCAAAAAAGGTGGGGTCCAAGGTGGGTTGCTCAGGGTAGTCCGTGAATTTGAGTTTGATTTGGTCCAAATGTTTCCGGTGAATGAGTCCAATTGAAAGTTTGACCCAAAACACCCTGCTCTCCTCTTTGGCCACGACAGTGCCGGGAAGCCACGTGGGACCTTGTCCATAATTTAATACAAATATAGGATCATTGATTTCAATCTCATGTGACACATTTGCGCTATCATGGTATGCACTTTGTTGAAGCCCTCTACCTGTTGCTCTCTACCTGTTCGTGTAGATCAGGGTGAACTTACGAAAGCCTTGTCTTAAGTGCTCTTTTCATGAGCAGTTCAGCAGGTGGGATCCCAGTGAGTGTGTGTGGTCTCGTGCGGTAGCAAAGCAGGACTCGGGACAGGCGAGTCTGCAGTGAGCCTTCAGTTACCCTCTTCAAGCCTTGCTTGATGATTTGCACTGCTCTCTCTGCCTGACCATTGGATGCTGGTTTGAATGGGGTAGATGTGACATATTTGATCCCGTTATGGGTCATGAACTCTTTGAACTCAGCACTGGTAAAACATGGCCCGTTGTCGCTCACCAGGACATTGGGTAAGCCGTGTGTGGCAAACATGGCCCGCAGGCTTTCAGTGGTGGCAGCAGCGGACGTGCTAGCTGACATTATCTCACATTCAATCCACTTGGAGTACGCGTCTACAACCACAAGGAACATTTTGCCCAAGAACGGGCCTGCATAGTCAACGTGTACCCTAGAGCACGGTTTGGAGGGGCAAGACCATAAACTTAGTTGCTTCTCCTTGGGCACATTGCTTAACTGCGAGCATGTATTACATCTGTGAATGCAGGACTCTAAGTCTGCATCGATACCGGGCCACCACACGTGGGATCTGGCTATCGCTTTCATCATTACGATGTCTGGGTGGGTACTGTGGAGGTCATTGATGAAGGTGTCTCTGCCCTTCTTGGGGACCACTACTCGATTGCCCCACAGAAGGCAGTCTGCCTGAATAGACATTTCATCTTTGCGTCGCTGGAACGGCTTTATCTCTTCGTGCATTTCCATTGGGACACTGGACCAGCTCCCTTGAAGCACACAGCTTTTGACTAGAGGTAATAAGGGGTCCTGGCTTGTCCAGGTTTTGATCTGCCGAGCAGTGACGGGTGATTGGTCACTCTCAAATGCTTCCATAACCATGGCTAGATCTGTGGGCTGCGCCATCTCCACCCCCGTGGTGGGCAATGGCAGCCTACTGAGAGCATCGGTGCAGTTTTCTGTGCCTGGCCTGTGGCGGATGGTGTAGTTGTATGCGGACAACGTGAGCGCCCATTTCTGGATGCGGGCCGATACATTGGTATTTATCCCTTTACTCTCGGAAAACAGGGATATAAGTGACTTATGGTCAGTTTCCAATTCGAATTGTAGCCCAAACAGGTATTGATACATTTCCTTTACCCCATAGACACATACTAATGCTTCTTTTTCAATCATGCTGTAGGCTCTCTCGGCCTTAGACAGACTCCTGGGTGCATAAGCAACCGGTTGCAGTTTCCCCAAATCACACCCAACGCCATATGATGACACATCACATGCTAGTACCAAACGCTTACATGGATCATACAATACAAGCAATTTGTTTGAGCATAACAATTTTCTCACTTTTACAAAGGCATTTTCTTGGCTTTTGCCCCAAACCCATTTGCCCCCTTTTTGTAGTAAGACATGTAGTGGGTCTAGCAGGATGATGAGACCCGGTAAGAAGTTACCAAAGTAGTTCAAGAGTCCCAGAAACGACCGCAGCTCCGTCACGTTCTGTGGCCTCGGTGCGTTCTTGATTACCTCCGTCTTCACGTTGGTGGGCCTGATGCCGTCCGCCGCGATCCTCCTTCCCAGGAACTCCACTTCAGGCGCCAGGAAAACATACTTAAAGCGTTTTAACCTGAGCCCCACGCGGTTGAGTTGACTAAGAATCTCCTCCAGGTTCTGCAGGTGCTTGACTGTGTTCCGACCAGTGACCAAGATGTCGTCCTGGAAGACCACGGTGTGCGGGACCGACTTCAGTAAAGTTTCCATGTTTCTCTGGAATATCGCCGCCGCTGATTGGATTCCAAACGGGCATCTGTTATAAACAAAAAGACCTTTGTGCATGTTGATGCAGGTGAGGGCCTTCGATGATTCCTCCAGTTCCTGCGTCATGTAGGTTGAAGTCAGATCCAGCTTCGTGAACGTCTTTCCTCCTGCCAGGGTTGCAAAGAGGTCGTCGGCTTTTAGTAGTGGGTATTGGTCCTGCAGGGAGAAACGATTGATAGTTACTTTGTAATCACCACAGATTCTGACGGTGCCGTCTCCCTTGAGGACTGGGACAATGACTGGCCCATTCACTGAACTCGATCGGTGAAATGATGCCCTCTCATTGCAGCCGGTCTAGCTTGATCTCTACCCTTTCTCTCATCATGTACGGTACTGCTCTCGTCTTGTGATGGATGGGTCACGCCCTGGAATTAGGTGGATCTGCACTTTTGCTCCTTGGAATTTCCCGATGCCTGGTTCGAACAGCGAAGGAAATTTGTTTAAGACCTGGGCACACAAAGTGTCGTCAGCGGACAATAGTGCTCGGACGTCAATCCCAGTTCTAACATAGCTTTCCCAGTCAGCTTCTGCTGAGCAGCGTGGGACCATCGCCCGGTACCACCCAGAGTGGTAGCCTGTGCACGCTCCATTGTAGGAGACTTTTACGGTAGCACTGCCGATTACAGGAATCAGTTCTTTAGTGTAAGTTCTTAGTCTCGTGCGAACTAGAGTTAAGACTGGCCTTGAGGCCTTGTTGCATCACAACCTTTCGAAAGTCTTTTTTCCCATGATGGATTGGCTCGCGTCCAGCTCCATTGGCACCGGGAGTCCATTTAGTTTAACATTCAGCATTATCGGGGGACAATTCGTGTGCACCCCATGTAACTCTGCCTCCTCTATCTGAGGCTATGCTTCGTAGTGATCCTCCGTGGATCTGTCCTCCTCTGCAACGTGGTGGTTTGCAGGTTTAACAGGCTTAGCAGCTCGTCTGCACACTCGTTGGAGGTGTCCCATTGTTCCACAGCCCTTGCAAATGTATCCTTTGAATTGGCATGAATGGAAACGATGATCACCCTCGCAGCGCCAACAAGGTGTTAATGGCCTTGCATTCATCACCCTTGATGGTGGACTCAGACATCTGCGGATGTGTAGCTGCAGGTATGTGTGACCTGCCCTGTACATTATTTTTCAAAACAACATCACTTTGTTCACAGTACTTGTAGCAGCACTTGTGTGCTGAGAGATTTGCTTAGTATTGTCACTGGTGGCAATGAACGCCTGGGCTATCGCTATGACCTTACTCAAGATTGGGGTCTCTACAGTCAAAAGTTTGCCAAGTATGGTTTCGTGGCCAATGCCAAGTACGAAAAAATCTCTGAGCATGTGCTCCAAATGTCCTTCAAATTCGCAATGTCCTGCAATGTCTTAGCTTGGTGACATAACTCGCCACTTCCTGGCATTCAGACTTTTTGTAGGTGTAGAACCGGTACCTCGCCATTAGAACACTTTCCTTCGGGTCAAATGCTCTCGGACCAGTGTGCACAAATCATCGTATGATTTCTCCGTGGGTTTCGCTGGAGTGAGCAGATTCTTCATTGGTGTCCCACAGATGGTGAGGAGGATCGCTCTACATTTGGCAGCGCTCTCTTCCCCATCTAGCTCGTTGGCCACAAAGTATTGGTCGAGTCGCTCCACAAAAGTATCTCAATCATCTCCCTCTGAAAATTTCTCCAGGATGCCCGCTGTTCTCTGCATCTTTTGGTTCACTATCTGTATCTCGTCGCCAGTTGTTGTGTATGGAGAAAGAGTTAGACTGAACACTGTGAGCTCAAAGTAAAGTGTGACCATAGTCTTTTATTGCAGGTCTCCAGAGTGCCTCTCCAACCTGTGAAGCCTCCTTAAATACCTGTGCTCCCAAGGTATTATGGAATCCCTTGGAACTCTGGGGAATGAGCCCTCTGGTGGCTGTACAGAGTAAATACAAGTCCACATATATAACACCCCCCCCCTCCCCCGCCTGTGGAAATCCCCTCCCCACACCGTGGAAATCCCCCCTTTTCATGGTCTAAAAGACTGCATGTTTTGAAAATGTTGTTACCGAAGACAATGGCTTTGGCAATCACAATGTTTAATTGGAGGAAATTCCGGTTCATCCAAGCAGTGCGAAAACACAGAGGCTGTGGAGGGGTCAGAAGAGGTGGTGCTGAGGTGGACTAGGTGTCATCAGCATACATTTGGATCCCTATGTCTGTGGATGATGTTGCCAAGGGGCAGCACTTGGACGAGGAAGAGAAGGGGCCAAGGATAAATCACTGGGGGTCCCCAGATGTAACAGTAATGGGGCGGGAAGAGAAACCATTGCTGGGGATATTCTGGCTATGATTGGATACATAGCAATAGCACCAGGCGGGGGCAGTCCCACTGAGCTGGACAATGGAGGAGATGCGTTGGGGAAGGGTGATGTGGTCAACTGTTTCAAAAGCTGTAGAGAGGTGCTGGAGGACGAGGAGGGAGAGTCTACCATGGTCACAGTGAAAGATGGCAACATTTGTGGTTTTGATCAGTGGTGTGACAGGGCTGGAAACCTGACTGGAGAGTTTCAAACATAAAGTTGTGGCAACTGAGAAGGAACCAGCAACATGAGACAAAGTGTCTTGGTTAATTCTCAGGCTTTTCCTGGTTGTGGGAGAAAACTAATCCAATGACTACTGCCTGAAGTCTCAGATTAAAGGGACAACGCAATGCTTTGGGGACTATTAACAAGACAGAAATAAAACCAACAACACCCGCCGGGGCGATTGTATGACTGAATTATAATCTGTGTCCATATCACCATTGGATGGCAATTGAAGTAATTGCTTCCATTTATTTGTAAGGGTTTGTATTATTGCCTATTGTATGTAGCACTGCATTATAGGAATTGAATACTAATCCTTGTCCTGGGGGAAACTGTGTCGCTGGTCCCATGAAAGTTCTATTGATAGTTAGGAAAGAATTGAGCAATTGATTGGGTTGGTAGTTACATGTCAACGGAAGACTACAATCTGGAAGTATTCATTTGCAAAATCCTCCCTTACTTTCTGTCACTCACTGTGTCTCTAAAAACCAACACATGGAGCTTGATCCAAAGTTGTACGGTGTATACTTAACCAAGTCTTGCATTTATATAGCGCCTTTTAAGACCTCAGGGCATCCCGAAGTTCTTTACAGCCAATGAAGTACTTTTGAAGTGTAGTCACTGTTGTAATGTAGAAACCACTGCAGCTAATTTGCACACAGCAAGCTCCTACAAGATGGAGTAGAAAGGTTGTCCCAGTGTCAAGTGTTATTAATCTATCCTGTCACTTTTAAAAATCAACATAGCTCTGCTTAATTGAGTTAATCATCTGTCTATTTTGGAGATACATTAATGACCTAGACTTGGGTATACAGATATCACAAAACTCAGAAATGCGGTAAACAGTGAGGAGGATAATAACAGACTTCAGGAGGACACAGACAGACTGGCGAAATGGGCAGACATGTGGCAGATGAAATTTAACGCAGCGAGTGTGTGAAGTGATACAAGTAGGAAGAACGAGGAGAGGCAATATAAACTAAATGGTACAATTTAAAGGGGTGTAGGAACAGAGAGACCTGGGGGTGTACATACACACATTTTTGAAGGTCAAGTTGAAAAGATTTAAAAAGCCCTAAATATGGGATCCTTGGCTTTATTATTGGGAGGTTGCTGCGGGGGATGGAGGTGCGCGGGGTTGGAGGAGGTGTGTTGGTGTGGATCGGGAGTTGGCTGGCTGATGGGGGGCAGAGAGTCGGGATGGATGGGTACTTTTCGGGTTGGAGGTCGGTGGTTGGTGGTGTGCCGCAGGGATTGGTGCTGGGACCAAGGCTATTTGCGGTGTGCATGGATGGCCTGGTGGAGGGGACGGAGTGTGGTGTGGCGGGGTTTGTGAGTGGCGCGGGGATTGGTGGGGGGGCGGGTTGTGTGGGGGGCGCAGGGAGGCTGCAGGGAGATTTGGATGGGTTGGGTGAGTGGGCTGGGGTTTGGCGGATGGGGTGCGGTATCGGGGGGGTGTGGGGTCATCCACCTTGGGCAGGGGAACAGTGGGGGGGAGTGTTGTTTGAGTGGGGAGAGGTTGAAGCGCTCTGAGGTGTAGAGGGGCCTGGGGGTCCTTGTGCATGAGTCCCGGGAGGTCGGTTTGCAGGTGCGGCGGGTGGTCGGGGGTGTGGGTGGAATGTTGGCCTTCGTTGCGGGAGGGGTGGAGTGCGGGGGGGGGGGGGGGGTCCTGCTGCAGCTGTGCAGGGTGTTGGTGGGGCCGCGCCTGGGGTGCTGCATGCAGTTTTGGTCACCTTGCTTGGGGAGGGGTGTGCTGGTTCCGGGGGTGGGGGGGTTGCCTTGTGATGGTGGGTTGAGTGGACTGGGTCTTTGCTCGTTGGAGTTCTGGGGGTGGGGGGGTTGCCTTGTGATGGTGGGTTGAGTGGACTGGGTCTTTGCTCGTTGGAATTCAGGGGGCTGGGGGGGGTGATCTTGTGGAAGCATTTGGAATGGTGGGGGGGATGGACAGGATGGAGGCGGAGGTCGGGTGGGCTGGAGCTGAGGGGCACGGCCTCGGGGTGCGGGAGAGCCAGTTTGGGGCCGGGTTGGGGGGGAATTTCTTCTCCCGGGGGGCTGTGGGTCTGTGGAGTTCTCTGCCCGGGGAGGCGGTTGGGGCTGACTCATTGGGTGTGTTCGGGTCACGGATGGATGGATTTTTGACCTGTGGGGGAGTTGGGGGTTGTGGGGAGCTGGCGGGTGGGTGGGGCTGGGTCCGCGGCCGGATCAGCCATGGTCTTGTTGGGTGGCGGAGCGGGCTCGGGTTGCAGGATGGCCTGCTCCTATTCCGAGTTCTTATGTTCTAGTGTTCTTATGTTCTTATTAATGTTGGGGAAGTCCAGAACCAGGGGTCACAGTCTAAGGATAAGGGGTAAGCCATTTAGGACCGAGATGAGGAGAACCTTCTTCACCCAGAGAGTGGTGAACCTGTGGAATTCTCTACCACAGAAAGTTGTTGAGGCCAATTCACTAAATATATTCAAAAAGGAGTTAGATGTAGTCCTTACTACTAGGGGGATCAAGGGGTATGGCGAGAAAGCAGGAATGGGGTACTGAAGTTGAATGTTCAGCCATGAACTCATTGAATGGCGGTGCAGGCTTGAAGGGCCGAATGGCCTACTCCTGCACCTATTTTCTATGTTTCTATGTTTCTATGAATAGAGGCATAGAATACAAAAACAAGGCAGTTATGCTAAACCTTTATAAAACACTTGTTCGACCACAACTGGAGTACTGTGACCTATTCTGGGCACCACACTTTAGGAAGGATGTCAAGGCCTTTGAGAGGGAATCGATGAGATTTACAAGAATGATTCCAGGGATGAGGGACTTCAGTTACGTGGATAGACTGGATCTCCTGTGCTTTCTCCAACCACCGTCTATTCTATAGGTCGCGGGGTTTTTGTTGGACCTCGGCCTTCAGCCGCCTGTACAGGTGCTTTGCTGCTCCCGAATTGGGCTGCTACTTTAAGTTCAGAAATGCCTTGCGGCTTATTAGTTCCTGGATTTCTTGGTCGGTCTCGTCAAACCATATTGCTATTTCCTGGTTGAGTGACCGAGCGTCTCTTCGCAGGCGCTGATTATAGTGGCCTGGAGGGCAGACCAGGTGCTGTGGGCACTGTATCTCGGGGTCATCGAGGGTCGCCAGGTTGGCAGTGAGGTGCTGGCTTTCTTAACTGGGTCTTTGAGTGCCCCCGTGTTGATTTTCCTGCGGCATTGTTTCTGTGGCCATCGCTGCTTTGGGGTTATATCGATGTTAATGACAGAACGGAATAGACGCTGGTCCGTCCAGCAGTCGTCGGCTCCTGTCATGGCTCAGACGATGACGAGTGTATTCCTTACCGCTAAAATATATGCTGCAAGGGTAGCTACCTGAGCCTACTGCCCATCCCCCAACCATGCCTGCTCCTTACCTCCATCTGTAAGCGCTGGATTTACTATCCAGATCGACCTTCCTGCTGCCAAGACTTTTCAACTGGAACTTCCAGCTACCAAGCTTTTCGCTCCCCCACTGGATGTGGCCGATTCGGCTGCTCCACCCAATCGGTGACGGCGTTCGGTGAGTTCCGACCACAGGTTTGGGCCCTACCATCTCTCTCCGCCCTCACATTCTGGTTTCCCTCTGGCGACGTCCTGGCCTCCCTCCGGTGAGGTCCTGGCCTTCCCCTGGCTGCTGGTCCCACACGTGGTACGCACAATGGCGGTGGCCACTCTGACCTCTCCTCCTCCCACAAAGTGGACGTCTGGCCATCCCAATGCCTGCCCTCAGCCAGGAGCTAACACCTAGGAGAGGGAAGCATTACCTCAAATCTCTCACCCTCCACTCCCTACGCCTCGGATCTCTCACCACCTCTCTGAAGGACAGTTCTCAGCACCAAGCTTACGGCTCGGATCCCACCGTAGGCAATTTAGGCCCATACAGCAGTACCTGGTCTCCAGTCGTCTTGGACCCCCTTGCCACTGAGCCAAGATCTTGCTCTGCTAAGCCCATGTGGTAGCCGGTGTGCAACAGCCACCCCATGTTAAAATAATACCCACAGGCATCTTTCACCCTCCAAAATGAAGTTCTGGACCTAGAACTTCAGGACCCTCATGGACACCCCAACAGCAATAGGTGGGAACGTCACACTGCGATCGTTGCCGGGAGCTCAGATGCTTCGATGTTGACATTGCCACCCTAAGTGAGACTCAGCGGGCAGGGGAAGGCCAGCTCAAAGAACAAGGTGGTGATTACACCTTCTTCTGGAAAGGCAAACCAAATTAATCTATGGTCATCATAAATCTTCTGTTTATCATTTCCTCGGTGTCCCAACAACCCTGGCTTGGTGACTGCTACAGGGTGGAAAATGTGCCTGAAGAGCACATTGCTGCTGAACGTAAAGGAGCTCTGTTTGGCATTCGGTGGAGGTTGGATCTGCAAGGTAGGCCTGAAAACCTAACGGCCTACCTACATCTATCCACAGCTTTCAGAGGCTAAATTTTAAATCCAAAGCGATACAGATCGAACTATTTCATATTCAATCTCCAAATATAAAAGGAGACATATACTGAAATGACACCTCATATCTTCCAGAAACAGCTCAAAGCATTCCACGTACAATGACTTTCTTTGAAGTGCAGTGACTGTGGTCATCTAGGCAAGTGTGGCAGCCATTTTGCAGAAAGCACAATCCCATAAGCAGCAATGAGTTGAAGAGGCATTACCCTGATTTCGGCTCAGCTCAACTGGTGGCACTCTTTCCTCAACGTCAAGGGGTTGGGTCTTCAAGCCCCACTCAAGGAAGTGCTGAGAGAGTGCATTGTCGATAGTGCCATCCTTTAGGTGAGATATTAAACTGAAACCCCATCTGATTATTCCAGTTGCTTAGATAGATGTTAAGGAATCCATGGGACAATTCAGTGGGAGCTCCCCTGATATCATTCATCCCTCACAAAAAATCTCCAAATCCATGTTGGATTTGTATGCTTGTTTCTTTGAAGAAAGTCCAACCCACTCAGGAAGACTTTAAAGAGAAACTATCAGAAAAGTTGTTTATGTGTGTGTTTGTGTGTGAGCGAGTGTGGGTGTATGTTTGTTTTTGTGTGAGCAAGAGTGGGTGTATGTGTGTTTGTGTGTGAGCAAGAGTGGGTGTATGTGTGTTTGGGTGAGCGAGTGTGGGTGTATGTGTGTTTGTGTGTGAGCAAGAGTGGGTGTATGTGTGTTTGTGTGTGAGCAAGAGTGGGTGTATGTGTGTTTGGGTGAGCGAGTGTGGGTGTATGTGTGTTTGGGTGAGCGAGTGTGGGTGTATGTGTGTTTGTGTGTGAGCAAGAGTGGGTGTATGTGTGTTTGTGTGTGAGCAAGAGTGGGTGTATGTGTGTTTGTGTGTGAGCAAGAGTGGGTGTATGTGTGTTTGGGTGAGCGAGTGTGGGTGTATGTGTGTTTGTGTGTGAGCAAGAGTGGGTGTATGTGTGTTTGTGTGTGAGCAAGAGTGGGTGTATGTGTGTTTGTGTGTGAGCAAGAGTGGGTGTATGTGTGTTTGGGTGAGCAAGTGTGGGTGTATGTGTGTTTGGGTGAGCGAGTGTGGGTGTATGATTGTGCATCTGTGACTGAGTGTTTGTACGAGTGTGTAAGTCTTTTTTTATTCGTTCACAGGATGTGGGCATTGCAGGCAAGGGCAGCATTTATTGCCCATCCATAATTACTCTTGAGAAGGCGGTGGTGAGCCACTGTCTTAACTGCCCCTGAAATGGCCTAGCATGTCAAGAGTCAACCACATTGCTGTGGGTCTGGAGTCACAAAGAGGCCAGACCGTGTAAGGACGGCAGGTTTCCTTCTCTAAAAAAAGAAAGACTTACATTTATATAGCGCCTTTCATGACCATCAAACGTCTTAAAGCGCTTTACATCTTTTGGAGTGTTGTAATGTGGGAAACTCAGCAGCCAATTTGTGCACAGCAAGCTCCCACAAACAGCAATGTGATAATGACCAGATAATCTGTTTTTTTTCATTAGGTTGATTGAGGGATAAATATTGGCCAGGACACCGGGGGTAACTCCCCTGCTCTTCTTCGAAATAGTGCCATGGGATCTTTTACATCTACCTAAGAGAGCAGACGGGGCCTCGGTTTAACATCTTATCCGAAAGACGGCACCTCCAGCAGGGCAGCACTCCCTCAACATGGCACTGGTGTGTCAGACTAGATTTTTGTGCTTCAGTCCCTGGAGTGGGATTTGATCCCTTTATTTAAAGAACATTAGTGAACCAGATTTACAGCAATCTGGTAGTATTACTGGCCTTTTATTCCAGATTAATTTCATGAATGAATTCCCCAGCTGCCGTGGTGGGATTTGAACTCATGTCTTCAGATCATTAGTTCAGGCCTCTGGGTTACCAGTAACATAACCACTAGGCTACCGTACCCCAAAACTGTGTGTGTGTATATGAGTGTATGGCCGGAATGTTTACTCCTGAGTCGGGTCGGGTGGGTACAGGCTGCTTAACGGATCAGGGACACGATGCCTTGATCAGCGTATTGGCCCCAATTAAACCAGCCATGCGCGTTTCCCATTCCCATTAAAGGGTGCGGCTCTGATGATATCATCGATGACTCATTTTCAGTGCCCATATTTAAAGCAGCCTTGCACACAACTCATGTAAAGGTTGGTGTGGAAGCACCATTGGAAAGTTTGGAGATATTGTGCAAAGTGAAAAATATGGGCGTGGAAATCCTGGCCTCCTTGGGTCCATATGGAGCATGTATGGGGTGTGTACGGAGTGTGTACAGGGTGTGTACGGACCCGGGAAGGCATAGGAAAAGCTGGTTTTCAGCACGCAATGCGCATGCGCTGAAAACCGGTGTGATATATTCACAGAGCACAAGTACACACAGCTCCTAACATGGCAGGCAGCTCTCTCGGAAGCCTCCGGAATCTGCCTGGTTCTGTTTATTATTAACTCTGCAGTTGCAGTACACAATACGTCCACATCCACCGTATGGCGCTACAAACATTACAAGCTTACAGACATTACAGCTGTGTGCTTGTGCTCTGTGAATATATCATAACCGGCTTTTCTGATCTGTCAAGTTTTTGGGTCGACAAATCCTCCACATATCGGGAGCGAGGATATTCGCACGGGCAAAATTGCGGGATTTACCGAGATCTTGCCCAGCAAATGTCCTCAAAACTCTTGCACCTGATAAAAGCAGGCGCATAGCCCACTGTTCCTGGCGTAAGAGTTTAAAAACATATCAAAACATAATTAAAATAAAATGTAATAAAACATATTTATGTTAAAGTCCTGCCCATTCAGGTAATTTTATTTTAAATCATAATTAAAACTTTTTAAAAAAAACAGCAACTTTTATTCTTTAAAAAACAATTCTATCAACTTTAATTTCTATAGTGTATTTATGTAAGGTGTTTTTTTTTTTTAATGTTTTATGTGGTATTTGGGTGTTTTGGGGGTGTTTCTCATTCATAGTAATAGGAGTTTCAGACTTACGAAACTCCTATTACTATGAATGAGAAAATACTTGCCCGTGATTTGGTGTCCAGGCCCATGTGACTGCTGCAGATGTCCCGACGTGAACGCGCTCCGTTGCCCAAAAAGAGGAGGCCTCGAGTCCGGGATCGCTGGCTGGCGTTCGACCAAAAGGTAAATGCGCAGCTTCTCTTCTATTTTTAGTCAAACGCCCACGGGTAGAAGAAACAGGGATTTCTGGGCCATGGTTACCGAAAGGCAGAGTGCCGCACTCCACTGCACAGATGCTTCGCTGCATATTGTGCTCGAGGCAATAAGAGCACGCAGGGAGGTCCTCTGCCCAGCAAATGGACGCAAGAAACCTCCTCAAGAGACCAAAAGGACCAGAACAACGGAGAGAGGGAGAGAAGTGGTGGTGGCCCTCCAGTCTTCACACACCTCACAACAGTAGAGGAGGGGGGCTCTGGAGATCTCAGGAGCTCGACAGACACTGGCGGTGGGAGACAGAGAGAGGGGGGCATCCCAGAACCTGGTAACAGAATCATATCTCATACAGCCACAGGTCATACAGCAGTCATTCATATGGTGACTGATGTCAGCAGCCAGTGAAATGTCATTTATCATCATCTTCATCATAGGCGGTCCCTTGAAGCGAGGGTGACTTGCTTCCATGCCAAAAAGGGATGAGTTCACAGATGTTTCAATGAAGGACCTAATATTCCAGATCCTGAACTACATCCTGAAGGATTTTTTTAACGTGTGGTGGCTGTTGCACATCAGCCACCACACGGGTTTGACAGAGCTAGGTCTTGGTCCAGTGACGAGGATAACCAGGACGACTGGAGACCAGCTCTGCTGCACGGACCTAGCACACACATATCGCAGTGTGGGCTGGCCCGTGCTGCCCCTGGGCCCTCGCCTCTTCTGGGCCCCAAACTCTCGCCTCTCCTGGGCCCCGGTCACTTCCCTCTACGGACTCTTGCCGTTCCTTTGCCCCTCCTGCTGTGCCTGCCCGCACTGCAGTCAGCGACCTGGCTTCGCAGCCGTGTCATTATGGGCATAATGGCAACGTTACCCATTCTTATTACAGCACTTCCAATTCATCTCTTTACTCTCCTATAGGTCCATCAACTGCCCCTCCCACTGTTCAGCCGAAGGAGGAAGATGACTCCCCCGAGGAAGCTCCTGCCTCTCAGGGTGCACCGTCAGCAGACCCAAGCGCACCCAGCACCAGCGCAGAGACACAAACCTCGGTAGGTCCCTTGCGCCATGGAGTAGAATTGTCATCTGGTGTCGCACAATTCACAAGTGAGCAAGAGCAGGTGGTGGAGCCAAGGGCAGCAGTGGAGACTCCTCGCCGGACGGTGCAGGACGCTCCCAGCTCTGCTCAGCTGCATGCAGACGCTGAGCCTCGAGGGCGATCGAGAAAGAGGGAAAGAGGGTGATGCAGGGACAGCAACAATTGCATAAGGCTCTGGAATCTTTTGCAGAGATGTCTGTAAATGTTCAGAGAATGGAGGAGTCCATCTCCAACATGAGCACCACCATCATCATAGGCAGTCCCTCCGAATCGAGGAAGACTTGCTTCCACTCTAAAATGAGTTCTTAGATGACTGTACAGTCCAACACAATCCCTGTCACAGGTGGGACAGATAGTCGTTGAGGGAAAGGGTGGGTGGGACAGGTTTTCTGCACGCTCCTTCCGCTGCCTGCGCTTGGTTTCTGCATGCTCTCGGCGATGAGACTCGAGGTGCTCAGCGCCCTCCCGGATGCACTTCCTCCACTTAGGGCGGTCTTTGGCCAGGGACTCCCAGGTGTCAGTGGGGATGTTGCATTTTATCAAGGAGGTTTTGAAGGTGTCCTTGAAACATTTCCTCTGTCCACCTTTGGCTCGTTTGCCGTGTAGGAGTTCCGAGTAGAGCTTTGGGAGTCTCGTGTCTGCCATGCGGACAATGTGGCCTGCCCAGTGGAGCTGATCGAGTGTGGTCAGTGCTTCAATACTGAGGATGTTGGCTTGGTCGAGGACGCTAACGTTGGTGCGTCTGTCCTCCCAGGGGATTTGTAGAATCTTGCGGAGACAACGTTGGTGGTATTTCTCCAGTGACTTGTGGTCGCAGGCGATGGTGACGAATGTGCTGTTCCATTGAAAAGATGGCTACCTGCATGGAACAACAAGCGCCTGTCGAATGAGAGCATGCTAGTTGTGGACAATCTCTCAAAGAGGGATGTAAATGTAGACTTGGGCCTTCATCGCCCCATTGCAGTGCAGCAAGGTGCTCTCCAGCTCCTTGCTAGCAGGGATGCGCGGGTGGCCCATGAGAGGGATGATGGTGAGAGAAGACATGGAAGTGGGGGCTCCACTCAAAGCGCTCCCACTTGTTCCCCGGTGCCTCCCCCTCAATCAGAGGCCCACATGCTTCCTCGGCTCCTAGTGGCCAAGCCTGCCCCTGCACAGCCGCAGGAGGAGCAGGCTCCAAAGACCAGAGGACGTCCACCAAATGTGTCTGACAAGTCACAGCAAGGACGTGAGCTGCAGCCTCTACCTCTGCTGAAGCCACAGGGGTTGCACCTCGTACAAGCACTCGGAAAAGAAATGCACAAGGGTATGCACCTGGGTGTATCAAAAAGTATTAGCGGTAAGTTTCAGTAATGTTGATGACACAGATAAATGTTTTTCTTTGCACCACTTTCGGGTCTTGTCCATTTTTGACTCAAACCTTAGAAGTGGCTTTGTCACTTGGAGTGAATGGTGAGATGTGACTTAAGCTGGAGCTCTGGGGCTTTACATAGAAACATAGAAACATAGAAATTAGTAGCGCTCACGGCTGACAAAGAGCCCCACGGCCCTCGATCAGCAACCCTGAAGGTTATATATAAACCTATGAACAATGAACAATGGCGGAAAGGCAAAGAGCACCCAGCCCAACCAGTCCACCTCACACAACTGCGACACCCCTTATACTGAAACATTCTACACTCTACCCCAACCGGAGCCATGTGATCTGGGTGGGAGGAATAGATTGGTCATTGTCGGGATGTTTTATGGTGTTGTTTCAGGATGCGGGGTGGGTGGCGGGGGGGCAGATTTAGTCCAGCATGTGGCAGCAATGTGGCTGCTTTGGAGCAAAGTGAGTTAATCTGGCCATGATGAGGCCAGCCCGGGCTCCCGGGCAGCAATGTGCACGGCTGCTGGTGCCTCCTGCATCCCAGGTTCCTCCTCCTCCTCCTCCCCTGAAGAGGCTGTGCGCTCTATGCCTTGCTCCTCCTGCAGCACCAATCCTCATTGCTGCGCTATGTTGTGCAGCGTGCAGCAGGCGGCGATGATTCTGGAGACTGAAGGGCTGCTCCAGATCTGTCAAGGCATCTGAAGCGCATCTTCACCATGCCTATTGTTTGCTCTATGACACGTCTGGTGGAAATGTGGCTTTCATTATAGCACTCCTCGGCCCCAGTATTTGCCATGCTCAAGGGTATCATGACCCTCATCTTCAGTGGATAGCCCTTGTCTCCAAGTAGTCCGTATTTGGACGTGCACAGAGCTGAGGGAGGGTGGACTGGTGCAGCAGGAAAGAGTGATGGCAGCTGCCAGGGAATCTGGTGCACACAGGCATAATCATCTTTTTATGGTCGCCGACGAGCTGCATATTAAGGGAGTGGAAGCCTTTGCGGTTGACAAACACTCCTGGGTGATGATGAGGTGACCACATGTGTGCAGTCGATGGTGCCCTATATCTGCGGGCAGCCAGCCAGAGCCGCAATGCCAAGCGCCCACTCAGTAACACTGGCTTCATCAGTGGCAACATTGATATAATGGGCTGACTTCTGAAACATGGCATCGGTCACTTGGATGGTGCATCTGTGGGTGGCTCACTGCGAGATCCTGCAAATGTCTGCTGCAGATCCCTGGAAGGAGCCTGAAGCGAAGAAGTTGAGGGCGGTGGTGATTTTTGTTGTGTATCTGTAAAGCATGCACTCCCATGATCCGCCATCAGGGAGCTCATCCCCTGAAGTCCCAAGAGAATCCTTGGGAGCACTGTATATAAGCCAGCCCCTAAGGCCTGTTCCTCACTTTATTAAAGACTGAGGTCACTGTTACTTTAACCTCCCTGTGTGCAGCCTCATCTGTGTTAGGAACACAATAATTGGCGACGAGAATACGAATCCAATGCAAAGCTGCAGAAAACTGTGGGCATCCTGGAGAAGTTCTCAGAGGGTGAGGACTGGGAAGCCTATGTCGAACGGCTAGACCAGTACTTTGTAGCCAACGAGCTAGACGGAGAAGGAAGCGCTGCAAAAAGGAGAGCGGTCCTCCTCACAGTCTGCGGGGCACCGACCTACAACCTCATGAAGAATCTTCTGGCTCCAGTGAAACCCACAGATAAGTCGTATGAGGAGCTGTGTACACTGGGTCGGGAGCATCTTAACCCGAGGGAGAGCGTGCTGATGGCGAGGTATCGGTTCTACACATGCCAGCGATCTGAAGGTCAGGAAGTGGCGAGCTACATCGCCGAGCTAAGGCGAATTGCAGGACAATGTGAGTTTGATGGCTACCTGGAGCAAATGCTCAGAGACATTTTTGTACTGGGCATTGGCCACGAGACCATCCCACGAAAACTTTTGACTGTAGAGACACCGACCCTCAGTAAGGCCATTGCGATAGCACAGGTGTTTATGTCCACCAGTGATAACACCAAATAAATCTCTCAGCACACAAGTGCTAGCAATGTTCATAAATTAACTGGAACTGTGCTTGCGAACAGAAATGTACAGCGCAAAACCCAGGAGTCTGCAACTGCCAGCAGGGCTCAGGTGACCCAGATGACTCAGAGTCCGCAACAAAGGATGAATGCAAGGCAATTCACACCTTGTTGGCGTTGTGGAGGCTTCCATTCAGCCTATTCATGCCGCTTCAAAAGGTATGTTTGCAAGAGCTGTGGAACAATGGGGCACCTCCAACGAGCTTGCAGACAAGCTGCAAGCTCTGCAAAACCTGCTAACCACCACGTCGCAGAGGAAGATCGGTCCATGGCGGATCAAAGCAATTTCGAGCCTCAGAGAGAGGAGGCAGATGCTGAAGTATACAGGGTGCACACATTTTCGATGAAATGTCCACCTATAATGCTAAACATAAAATTGAATGGCTTACCCTTGCCATGGAACTGGACACTGGCGCTAGCCAATCCATCATGAGTAAAAAGATGTTTGAGAGACTGTGGTGCAACAAGGCATTCAGACCAGCCCTGAGCCCCATCCACACAAAACTGAGAATGTACACCAAAGAGCTTATCACTGTCCTGGGCAGCGCCATGGTCAAGATCACCTACGAGGACACGGTGCACGAACTGCCACACTGGATTGTTCTGGGCGATGGCCCCACACTGCTTGGAAGGAACTGGCTGGGCAAAATCCACTGGAACTGCGATGACATCCGAGCGCTATCACATGTCGATGAGGCCTCATGTACCCAGATTCTGAACAAATTTCCTTCCCTTTTTGAGCTAGGTATTGGAAACTTTTCCGGGGCGAAGGTGCGGATCCACTTGGTCCCAGAGGCACGACCCATTCACCACAAGGCGCGAGCGGTACCTCACATGATGAGGGAGAGAGTGGAAATCGAGCTGGACAGGCTGCAACGCGAGGGCATCATCTCCCCAGTGGAATTCAGCGAGTAGGCCAGCCCGATTGTTCCAGTACTCAAAAGTGATGGCACGGTCAGGATTTGCGGCGATTATAAAATAACTATTAATCGTTTCTCGCTACAGGACCAATACCCGCTACCTAAGGTAGACGGCCTATTTACGACGCTGGCAGGAGGCAAGATGTTCACCAAGCTCGACCTGACTTCGGCCTACATGACGCAGGAGCTGGAGGAGTCTTCGAAGGGCCTCACCTGCATCAACATGCACAAGGGATTGTTCGTCTACAACAGATGCCCGTTTGGAATTCGGTCAGCTGCAGCGATCTTCCAGAGAAACATGGAGAGCCTACTCAAGTCGGTAACATAACATAACATAAGAACATAAGAATTAGGAACAGGAGTAGGCCATCTAGCCCCTCGAGCCTGCTCCACCATTCAACAAGATCATGGCTGATCTGGCCGTGGACTCAGCTCCACTTACCCGCCCGCTCCCCGTAACCCTTAATTCCCTTATTGGTTAAAAATCTATCTATCTGTGATTTGAATACATTCAATGAGCTAGCCTCAACTGCTTCCTTGGGCAGAGAATTCCACAGATTCACAACCCTCTGGGAGAAGAAATTCCTTCTCAACTCAGTTTTAAATTGGCTCCCCCGTATTTTGAGGCTGTGCCCCCTAGTTCTAGTCTCCCCGACCAGTGGAAACAACCTCTGCCTCTATCTTGTCTATCCCTTTCATTATTTTAAATGTTTAAATGTTTCTATAAGATCACCCCTCATCCTTCTGAACTCCAACGAGTAAAGACCCAGTCTTTACTCTTTACCATACACGGTGGTCTTTCAGGACGACATATTGGTCACGGGTCGGGACACCGCCGAGCACCTACAAAACCTGGATGAGGTCCTCCAGTGACTGGATCGCATAGGGCTGTGGCTGAAGAGGTCGAAATGTGTCTTCATGGCAACAGAAGTGGAGTTTTTGGGGAGAAAGATCGCGGCGGACGGCATTCGGCCCACAGGCGCCAAGACAGAGGCTATCAGGAACGCGCCCAGGCCACAGAACGTCACGGAGCTGCGGTTGTTCCTGGGACTCCTCAACTATTTTGGTAACGTCCTACCAGGGCTAAGCACCCTTTTAGAGCCCCTACATGTGTTATTGCGTAAAGGTGAGAACTGGGTATGTGGAAAAAAAACAAGTAATTGCTTTTGAGAAAGCCAGAAACATTTTATGCTCCAACAAGCTGCTTGTATTGTATAACCCGTATAAAAGCCTTGTGCTAGCATGTGATGCGTCGTCGTACGGAGTCGGGTGTGTATTACAACAAGCTAACATTGCGGGGAAGTTGCAACCTGTCGCTTATGCTTCCAGGAGCTTGTCTAAGGCCGAGAGGGCCTACAGCATGATTGAGAAAGAGGCATTAGCGTGTGTGTTCGGGGTAAAGAAAATGCATCAGTACCTGTTTGGCCTCAAATTTGAGCTGGAAACCGATCACAAACCCCTCACATCCCTGTTCGCTGAAAACAAGGGGATAAATACTAATGCCTCAGCCTGCATACAAAGGTGGGCACTCGCGCTATCAGCGTATAAGTATACCATCCACCACAGGCCAGGCACCGAGAACTGTGCGGGGGTGGAAATGGCTCAGCCTGAAAACTTGTTGATGGTGGCGCAGCCCACAGACTTGTTGATGGTCATGGAAGCGTTTGAAAATAATAAATCACCTGTCACGGCCCGCCAGATTAGGACTTGGACCAGCAAGATCCTCTGCTGTCCCTAGTAAAAAACTGTGTACTGCATGGGAGCTGGGCCAGCATCCCCGTTGAAATGCAAGAGCCAATCAAGCCGTTCCAGCGGCGAAAGGACGAGCTGTCCATTCAGGAAGACTGCCTGTTGTGGGGTAACCGCGTAGTGTCACCCAAAAAGGGCAGGGAGACGTTCATCTCGGATCTCCACAGCACACACCCGGGTATAGTAATGATGAAAGCGATAGCCAGATCCCACGTGTGGTGGCCCGGTATCGACTCTGACTTAGAGTCCTGTGTAGGGCAATGCAGCGTGTGTGCTCAGTTGAGCAACGCGCCCAGAGAGGCACCACTAAGTTTGTGGTCCTGGCCCTCCAGACCATAGTCAAGGATTCATGTCGACTATGCGGGCCCTTTTCTTGGTAAAATGTTCCTGGTGGTGGTGGATGCTTTTTCAAAATGGATTGAATGTGAAATAATGTCGGGAAGCATTATTGAAAGCCTGAGGGCTATGTTTGCCACCCACGGCCTGCCTGACATACTGGTCAGTGACAACGGGCCATGTTTCACCAGTGCCGATTTTAAAGAATTCATGACCCGCAATGGGATCAAACATGGCACCTCGGCCCCGTTTAAACCAGCCTCCAATGGGCAGGCAGAGCGAGCAGTATAAACCATCAAACAGAGCCTTAAACGAGTCACAGAAGGCTCACTCCAAACCCGCCTGTCCCGAGTACTGCTCAGCTACCGCACGAGACCCCACTTGCTCACAGGGGTGCCCCGGCTGAGCTACTCATGAAAAGGACACTTAAAATCAGACTCTCGCTGGTTCACCCCAAAATGCATGATCAGGTAGAGAACAGGCGGCAGCAACAAAATGTAAACGATGGTCGCGCCACTGTGTCACGGGAAATTGACCTGAATGACCCTGTGTATGTGCTAAACTATGGACATAGTCCCAAGTGGATTGCGGGCACGGTGATAGCTAAAGAAGGGAATTGGGTGTTTGTAGTCAAACTAGACAATGGACAAATTTGCAGAAAGTACCTGGACCAAACGAGGCTGCGGTTCACAGACTGCCCTGAACAACCCACAGCAGACACCACCTTTTTCGAGCCCACAACACACACCAAAGGATCAACGACACCACGCCTGACCAGGAAATTGAACCTATCACGCCCAACAGCCCAGCAAGGCCAGGCTCACCTAGCAGCCCTGCAGGGCCAACAACACGCCAGCCCAGCGAGGGCACAGCCAACACACCAGAACAGACATTTGTACCAAGGCAGTCATCCAGGGAAAGAAAGGCTCCCGACCGCCTCACCTTGTAAATAGTTTTCACTTTGACTTTGGGGGGGAGAAGTGTTGTGTATCTGTAAAGCATGCACTCCCATGTTCCGCCACCAGGGAGCGCATCCCTTGAAGTCCCAAGGGATCCCAGCATCCCTTGAGAGCACTGTATATAAGCCGGCCCCTAAGGCCTGTTCCTCACTCTGGAGTGTCTTAATAAAGACTGTGGTCACTGTTACTTTAACCACCATCTGTGTTAGGAACACAATAATTTTGACAACCACTGGTAAGGAGTGTCCACCAGGTCCCCTGGGCTGGACGTCTTGGTCCAACAAGCTACAAATGTCTGTGATGACCTGGTGTGACAGCCTGGGCCTCCGTTGGCACTGCTGCTCAGTCGTGTTGAGGAAGCCCATCCTCTGCCTGTATACCCTGTGTTGGGGGTATCACCTCCGGCACGGTGCAGCCCTGTGGTGCCCCCTTTCTCCTATGGAGCATCAGGTCGTTGAGGAGAAGGCTGAGTTGTGGTGGCTGCTGCTGGTGGTGTGGTGGCTGGTGTTGTTGGTGGTAGGGCTCCCCTTGGTCCGATTCTGAGGACCAGGGTGAGACAGTATAAGCGGCACCCATGCTAATATAGTAATAACAATAACTTTTAATTAAAAACTGTCTTTAACGTAGTAAAACATCCCGAGGCGCTTCACAACCGTGTTACAGACAAACGGATAAATTTGACACCGAGCCACATAAGGAGAAATTAAGGCAGATGGCCAAAAGCTTGTTTAAAGAAGGAGGTTTTAAGGAGCATCTTAAAGGAGGAAAGAGAGGTAGAGAGGCGGAGAGGTTTAGGGAGGGAGTTCCAGAGCTTAGGGCCCAGGCAGCTGAAGGCACGGCACCAAAGGTTGAGCAATTATAATCAGGGATGTTCAAGAGGCCAGAATTTGAGGAGGCCGAAAAAGATTACAGAGATAGGGAGGGGTAAGGCCATGGACTGATTCGTAAACAAGGATGAGAATTTTGAAATCGAGGTGTTGTTTAACCGGGAGCCAATGTAGGTCAGTAAATGGCAGGTAAATTGATTAGCGGGCCAATCCCTCAATGTGATACTGAGAGGGGCTTCCGAGGTTTCAAAAATGAGCTACAAGCTGCAGACCCCAAATCTGTGGACAGAATGGAGTGAGCAGGAGCCTTTCCATGGGGCAAGTAATGAGGTGTAACGTTACAGTATTTATGTGCTTCTCCCAGCTCTCAGTGAATGAACTCACCAATAGGCCACTTCACAGGTGAGACCCCTGACCTCCATGCTCACCGTGCTCCTGAAATAAACCTCAGAAACTGCTGTTAAAATCACTCTTAAGGATCTCTCAACGAGAGGTTAATGATTTGAATGAGGTCGCCTGCCTCTGCGATTGGGTCCATGCGCGAGGCAGCAGGATGATGGCGGGTTCCCCAACACACTCGTTATTTCCGGAATTTTTACTGTCGACCCGACCCCAAACCCACACGTGCGGCAATGGGAAATATTCCGCCCCGAGTGTGTGTGTGTGGGTGAGTGTGTGTGGATTAGTGTGTGTGCGTTAGTGTGTGTGGATTAGTGTGTGTGCGTTAGTGTGTGTGGATGAGTGTGTGTTCGTTAGTGTGTGGGGGTGAGTGTGTGTGTGTGTTAGTATGTGGGGGTGAGTGAGAGTATATGTTTTTTTAATTTATTTTGGGATGTGAATGCCGCTGGCAAGGCCGGCATTTATTGCCCATCCCTAGTTTCCCATGAGGAGGTGGTGGTGAGCCGCCTTCTTGAACCGCTGCAGTCCGTGTGGTGAAGGTGCTCCCACAGTGCTGTTCGGGATTTTGACGCAGCGACGATGAAGGAACGGCCGATATATTTCCAAGTCAGGATGGTTTGCGACTTGGAGGGGAACTTGCAGGTGATGGTGCTCCCACCTTGTAGATGGTACACATTGCAGCCACGGTGTGCTGGTGGTGGAGGGAGTGAGTGTTGAAGGTGGTGGATGAGGTGCCAATCAAGCGGGCTGCTTTGTCCTGGATGGTGTCGAGCTTCTTGTGTGTTGTTGGAGCTGCACTCATCCAGGCAAGTGAAGAGTATTCCATCACACTCCTGACTTGTGCCTTGTAGATGGTGGAAAGGTTTTGGGGAGTTGGGAGGTGAGACACTCACCGCAGAGCCAACACTAAAATTTCAGAAGGCATTGGCCCAATCCAAAATGATGTTTAAAACAAAATGAACATAAATAGCAAATTAATTCAAAATGAAGTGCCAGCCGTGGCTCAGTGGGTAGCACATTTGCCTCGGAGTCAGAAGGTTGTGGGTTCACGTTCTACTCCAGGGACTGCAACACATAAATCTGGGCTGACACTGCTGTGCAGTACTGAGGGAGTGCTGCACTGTCGGAGGTGCCGTCTGCTCTCTCAGGTGGACATAAAAGATCCCATGGCACTATTGCAAAGAGCAGGGGAGTTATCCCAATGTCCTGGCCAATATTTATCCCTCAATCAACATCACTAAAACAGATTATCTGGTCATTGTCACATTGCTGTTTGTGGGAGCTTGCTGTGTGCAAATTGGCTGCTGTATTTCCCACATTACAACAGTGACTACACTCCAAAAAGTACTTCATTGGCTGTAAAGTGCTTTGAGATGTCCGGTGGTTATGAAAGGCGCTATATAAATGCATGTATTTCTTTTCTTTCAAACCAGAAATTTCAGGTGGGGCCATTGTGGAGCTCTTCGGAAGTAGGCCAACCGAGCCATAAGAGGCATCTCAAAAGTGTTTGATTACAAGTTGAAATATGGCTATTTTAGATCTGACTGGTAAGGCTTGTTGGCTTGTGTTGGAGTCTGTAACTGTGGTGTGTTCAGCTACAACATTCTGATTAGAATTAAGAAATTCCTAATAAGGTGAATCTCACAAACTGATGACTCGCACTGAGTAACTCTCATCGCACAGGCTAGTGGTGCTGGCTAGAAACAGACTGTGCCTGGGTGGTGGGGGAGAGCTTCTTTCAGTTAAATCTAAAGAGGAGATGGAATCCTCTCAGATATACACAACACACACACACTCACATATATACAACACACACACTCTCAAATACACAACACACATTCACACATACACAACACACACTCACATATACACAACACACTCTCACACATACACAACACACACTCACACATACACAACACACACTCACACATACACAACACACACTCACACACACTCACACACACAACACACACTCACACATACACAACACACATACACAACACACACTCACACATACACAACACACACTCACAACACACACTCACACATACACAACACACACTCACACATACACATACACAACACACACTCACACATACACCACACTCACACATACACAACTCACACATACACATACACAACACACAACACACACTCAACACACAACACACACTCACACATACACATACACAACACACACTCACACATACACATACACAACACACACTCACACATACACATACACAACACACACTCACACATACACAACACACACTCACACATACACAACACACACTCACACATACACAACACACACTCACACATACACAACACACACTCACACATACACAACACACACTCACACATACACAACACACACTCACACATACACAACACACACTCACACATACACAACACACACTCACACATACACAACACACACTCACACATACACAACACACACTCACACATACACAACACATACACAACACACACTCACACATACACAACACACACTCACACATACACAACACACACAACACACACTCACACATACACAACACACACTCACATACACAACACACACTCACATGCACAACACACACTCACACATACACAACACACACTCACACATACACAACACACACTCACACATACACAACACACACTCACACATACACATACACAACACACACTCACACATACACATACACAACACACACTCACACATACACATACACAACACACACTCACACATACACATACACAACACACACTCACACATACACACATACACAACACACACTCACACATACACAACACACACTCACACATACACAACACACACTCACACATACACAACACACACTCACACATACACAACACACACTCACACATACACAACACACACTCACACATACACAACACATACACAACACACACTCACACATACACAACACACACTCACACATACACAACACACACAACACACACTCACACATACACAACACACACTCACATACACAACACACACTCACATACACAACACACACTCACATGCACAACACACACTCACACATACACAACACACACTCACACATACACAACACACACTCACACATACACAACACACACTCACACATACACATACACAACACACACTCACACATACACATACACATACACAACACACACTCACACATACACATAACACACCACACATACACATACACAACACACAACACACACTCACACATACACATACACAACACACACTCACACATACACAACACACACTCACACATACACATACACAACACACACTCACACATACACAACACACACTCACACATACACAACACACACTCACACATACACAACACACACTCACACATACACAACACACACTCACACATACACAACACACACTCACACATACACAACACACACACACACACTCTCACACATACACAACACACAACACACTCTCACACATACACAACACACTCTCACACATACACAACACACACTACACACACTCCACACACTCACACATACACAACACACAACACACACTCACACATACACAACACACACTCACACATACACAACACACACTCACACATACACAACACACACTCACACATACTCACACACACAACACCACACACACACACACACACTCACACATACACAACACACACTCACACATACACAACACACACTCACACATACACAACACACACTCACACATACACAACACACACTCACACATACACAACACACACTCACACATACACAACACACACTCACACATACACATACACACACACACACACACACTACACATACACAACACACACTCACACATACACAACACACACACACAACACACACTCACACTACACAACACACACTCACACATACACAACACACACTCACACATACACAACACACACTCACACATACACAACACACACTCACACATACACAACACATACACAACACACACTCACACATACACAACACACACTCACACACACTCACACATACACAACACACAACACACTCACACATACACAACACACACTCACACATACACAACACACACTCACACTCACACATACACATACACAACCCACACTCACACATACACATACACAACACACACTCACACATACACATACACAACACACACTCACACATACACAACACACACACACAACACACTCTCACACATACACAACACACTCTCACACATACACAACACATACACAACACACACTCACACATACACAACACACACTCACACATACACAACACACACGCACACACACTCACACATACACAACACACACTCACAACACACACTCACATACACAACACACACTCACACATACACAACACACACTCACACATACACATACACAACACACACTCACACATACACAACACACACTCACACATACACAACACACACTCACACATACACAACACACACTCACACATACACAACACACACTCACACATACACATACACAACACACACTCACACATACACAACACACACTCACACATACACAACGCACACTCACACATACACAACGCACACTCACACATACACAACACACACTCACACATACACAACACACACTCACACATACACAACACACACTCACACATACACAACACACACACACACAACACACACAACACACTCACACATACACAACACACACTCACACATACACTCACACATACACAACACACACTCACACATACACAACACACACTCACACATACACAACACACACTCACACATACACTCACACATACACAACACACACTCACACATACACAACACACACTCACACATACACAACACACACTCACACATACACATACACAACACACACTCACACACAACACACACTCACACATACACAACACACACTCACACATACACAACGCACACTCACACATACACAACACACACTCACACATACACAACACACACTCACACACAACACACACTCACACATACACTCACATACACAACACACACTCACACATACACATACACAACACACACTCACACATACACAACACACACTCACACATACACAACACACACTCACACATACACAACACACACTCACACTCACACAACCCACACTCACACATACACATACACAACCCACACTCACACATACACATACACAACACACACTCACACATACACAACACACACTCACACATACACAACGCACACTCACACATACACAACGCACACTCACACATACACAACGCACACTCACACATACACAACACACACTCACACATACACAACACACACTCACACATACACAACACACACTCACACATACACAACACACACACACAACACACACAACACACTCACACATACACAACACACACTCACACATACACATACACAACACACACTCACACATACACAACACACACTCACACATACACAACACACACTCACACATACACAACGCACACTCACACATACACAACACACACTCACAACACACACAACACACACTCACAACACACACAACACACAACACACACTCACACATACACAACACACACTCACACATACACAACACACACAACACACACTCACACATACACAACACACACTCACACATACACAACACACACTCACACATACACAACACAACACACACTCACACATACACAACACACACAACACACACTCACAACACACACTCACAACACACACAACACACACTCACAACACACACAACACACACTCACACACACTCACACATACACTCACACATACACAACACACACTCACACATACACAACACACACTCACACATACACATACACAACACACACTCACACATACACAACACACACTCACACATACACAACACACACTCACACATACACAACGCACACTCACACATACACAACACACACTCACAACACACACAACACACACTCACAACACACACAACACACAACACACACACACAACACACACTCACACATACACAACACACACTCAACACACACTCACACATACACTCACACATACACAACACACACTCACACATACACAACACACACTCACACATACACTCACACATACACTCACACATACACTCACACATACACTCACACATACACTCACACATACACTCACACATACACTCACACATACACTCACACATACACTCACACATACACAACACACACTCACACAACACACACTCACACATACACAACACACACTCACAACACACACTCACACATACACAACACACACACACAACACACACACAACACACACTCACACATACACAACACATACACATACACATACACAACACACACTCACACATACACATACACAACACACACTCACACATACACATACACAACACACATACACATACACAACACACAACACACACTCACAACACACACAACACACACTCACACATACACATACACAACACACACTCACACATACACAACACACACTCACACATACACAACACACACTCACACATACACAACACACACACACAACACACACACAACACACACACATACACAACACACAACACACACACACACATACACAACACACAACACACACTCACACATACACAACACACACTCACACACACAACACACACTCACACACACAACACACACTCACACACACAACACACACTCACACATACACAACACACACTCACACATACACAACACACACTCACACATACACAACACACACTCACACATACACATACACAACACACACTCACACATACACATACACAACACACACTCACACATACACAACACACACACACAACACACACTCACACATACACAACACACACTCACACATACACAACACACACTCACACATACACAACACACTCTCACACATACACAACACACACTCACACATACACAACACATACACAACACACACTCACACATACACAACACACACTCAACACACACTCACACATACACAACACACACAAACACACTCACACATACACAACACACACTCACACATACACAACACACACTCACACTCACACTCACACATACACATACACAACCCACACTCACACATACACATACACAACACACACTCACAC